>NC_046637.1:1287500-1620000 GCF_900324485.2 Mastacembelus armatus | reverse complement strand
CACTATAGTGTACGCATGAAACCTGACTACACTGGTATTCAGACATACAGTACATGCAGTTTATGTAGACCAGTACGAGGTTTGGCTCTGACATGTCGGTGAAGTACAGAAACAAAGTGCATGAAGAAGAGAAAAGAGCAGCGGAGCAGCAGGAGACTCCTGTGGATTCACACATTATATAAGTCTGGCTGCAGTGGAGGTGGATCTGCTTTTGGGAACCTGAGCTACTGCAGGTAACACAACACACTTAAAACATCTCTGGTATCCATTGTTTCCTCTGCTCTTCTCCCAGTGCATGCTGGGACAGATTTACGGCCTGGGCAGGAATAAGTGGGATCAGAGATTAGAAGGAAGATGGATCCACAGCCTGGACCAGCTCGTGACAACGCCAAAACACCTGACTGACGCTTTTACCCAGATGTGCCATTTAGTACAGCTGTTCACACACTGTACTGTTGTTATTATCATGTCTATAGTTTATGGTTCACCCTGACCAGACAGTACCCACACACATAATGTCTCCAAAATAAAAGCTCTTCTTGTTCTTCAGTTCTCCTGATTCCACTCACAACCCTGGTCTCTTCTGGAAGGTAACTCCTGAATATATATTGTAAGGTTGACATTCTTTAGTGAAGGACAGGATTTTAAGTCAGGCTGAAACCTCAGTCTGATCCCAGTTTTGTTTTCCAGGGTTGGTCAGAAGCTGTTAGAGGTGCACACTAACACTGAGAGAGAGCGAGGAAACATCGAGCTGCTGCTTCAACTGAGTGCCTGAGTTTACAAGAGGAAATTTAAAACACGCTATCACTTTATAAGATCAGGTCCCTGTTGTAACAGCCATTTATAAATGATAATACAGCTTGGAGCCAACGTGTCCACAGGGAAACCTTTTCACTGCACCAGCTTCTCTTCCTCGCCGGCTCCCGCTGCGAACCCCGTTCCACCGTCCCAACAGTGCTGGATGATTAGCATGAGTTTAGCAATCAGCACGGCGAGCGCCCAAGGTTAAAAATAGTACGACTTTTAGCCGAAGAGTGCCATATTTCAAACAGATTTCCAGTAGTTGCTTAGCAACAAGAATCACGCACAGCCGTTGCCCTCAGCATCTGTTCACATTTGTTTTTAAGGAGATGCCCAGTGGACGCAGAAGCTAATGCTCTTTGAAACACACTCTGAGCCCATATTAAAATTCTGCACGAGCTCAGAACCATCACTGATGCAGGAATCATCTTAACGGACAGAGACCTGGACACTTACTTTCAACAATGATGCAGCTCTTTTTCTTTCTAATTAATTCTTACACTGGACAAATTGCCAGAGACAAGTTCCCAGAGTCAAAGTGGTGAAAAGACAGAAACGGGTTGATCTGACAATGAAAAGGTAATTGATTAAATTCATGCCCATCTGCTTCAAACAATCTGAATTCTAATTAATAAATTAGCTCCTTGTGCTCTCAATTAGGCGTTACACATCACTACAGCTTCACACATCACAACAACTACACATCACAACAGTCAGGGCTGGATTAAACAAATGAGAATGAAGCTAAACATCAAGCAATAATTTATCAGTGCACACAGAGAGTCCAGAAACCAGAACATAACACAGATCAATCAGCCCGTCCTGCTGCACGTCACACTGACTCACAGCAGTTTTTATTTTTATCTATCATCTCATTTTGGGTCAATTAACAGACGATCAACAAAACATCTTCACATCTGTGCATTTCAACAACAAAAAGCTAACTATCTGTCCTCTCATGGAGCTCACACTGTATATAAAACCATTTATAGCTGAAATGTGTCGGAGGGTTGAAGCTGCAGCACCGGACTGAGCAGACACATCAGTCTGGTCTTATTTACAGCAGCGAGTTCACCAACACATTTCCACCAGGGAGCCGTCACGGCAGCTGCCGGGGACACTGTAACGTACCCGTGGTCTAGGGTCACCTCAACAGAAGGAGAAAGAACCAACAGGAACGTGTCTGCAGTGCAGGAACCACAGCTGAAAACACTGGATAGAGGAACAAAAGAAAAAGGTTCTTCTGATTGTAGTTTGAGCAGCAGGCCTGAGGACAGAGACGTGAGTGAGGCCAAACTAGTTTGTTACCTGTAGCAGCAACTTCACCAAACCTGATAGTTTTTATTAAACCACTTCCACAGTTGGCAAGCCGGTCTAACAAATAAAACAGCCTCACATAAAGTGAGAGTAGTTGCACATCCACTCAGAGGAGGTGCTGACTCAGCCGAGTCACGGTGACAGTCGTTTTTCACCGTGTAAAGCAGATCATTTAACTGCAGGACCACATGCAGCCACAACGTGAGGCACCACAGACTCACAGTCAGTCCACAGCCGTTAATGAAACACAGTCACAGCCGCTCAAGGACGAATCATCAGGGACGCAGGAGCCCCGACCCGGGTTTGACACCACTTTATATCGCTGTATTCAAATGGTGCATCCAAGAAATCAAACTGCCTCCGACTAAGTTTTCACAGTGCTTGATGAGAACGTAGAGATGATAGATGAGAAGTAGGCGTGGACACATCACACACAGATTAATCTGGTCATGCATCCATGGATAAAATCAATGTTTTCCAGCTTTAAGACGTTTCAGTGAGTTTTAGTTGAATTGCTCCTTCCACAGCATTAAACACTGTAACACAAAATACCTGCTGCACCTGAATGAAAGTCTGTCGAGTCCAGCCAGTCCAGCTCTAGGACCAAAAGACAAACGGGCGACATGTTCATGGGCTCGTCTGGTTATTTAACTGACCAACTATAAGAAGCAAATATTTATCAGATGTCACGCAGTCCAAACAGTCTTAAAAATCAGTGTTGCAGCTGGATTTAAGTCAACAAACAGCATCACATGTACTGAAAGTCCCATCTGCATTCCTTACACTCAAGCATCTACCGCACTGGACCGAAACCCGCTTTAAAAACCAGGACTGCAGATTTATTCGGGACATCTGGTCGTCCCAGTCAGTGGGAGGATGTGCTTTGGCTTCTGACCCTCTTCTGAGTCAATAAACCGGATTTGGAACAGGTGCAACAACCAGCAGGCACAACAGGAGCGGGCCGAGTCCCTTCTCCACCTAGCTGCCACTCCAAATGCACCCGCCCACAGCACAGGTACAGATATACGGCGCTTTGAAATCCAACTACCCAACCCGTCTGTCTTTAGGAGAAAATACGGCCTCACAGACACGACCGAGCGCTAAAGAGTTTTTTGCAGCTGCGGAGCAGAAATCTCTTTTGTGTCGACTATTTGTGGACTCCTACCTCTCTCCCTCCCTAACTGCCTCCTCTACCTTTCCCCTGACTGTGGTGAGTAATCACACCTTCACATCCAAACACACACGAACACCGTTTAGCACGTCTTTACCACCCGAGGACTATGAAAAGCGGCCGAGCAAATCTCAGATAATGATGCTGCTTGGAAAAGCTATTCTGTTTCATTGGAGGGAATATTCAGAAACCAAACAGAGTCTTACTGTACATTACGTTTCTCTCTGTTCCAAACCAAATCAAGGCGTGAGGCTGAGCAGCAGGAGAAAGAAAACAGCTACTCGTGTGTAGCCGTGCAAGGCAGCTTCCTCCAGGGCTGCAGGGCTCGCCCCTGTCGACTAAATCAAAAATTTACTTTCCTCTTTATTGCTGAATTGGCCTTTTGCTTTACAGAGTCAGAGGGACATAATACAAAGATCTTAATCACTCTGACAGCCCACAAAATAGAAAGGCCCACCATAACATCTCCCTTCCATTAACAAACACCCCCACATCCTCCACCTGAACATAAAACTACATCACCAGGGTTTCATGCTCTGGTTCAGGGACCAAAGGTGGGGCTCCAGAGATCGTCACAGCTCGACATAAATATATGATTGAGGATTTACTGGGTCTGACGGCTCCAGTGTCTAATGGGACCTGCTGCATTTTCACGCCTGTCAAACGAGAAGAGAAAAAGCATGTGGTGAACTTTCACTGCAAATGTTCCAAATGCTGGATTAGCATCTTAAAGTATAAACAATATATATATATAACAACAATATAATGTATTCAGAAGCTTTATGTCCTGACTTCTAAGGATCTGTTGATCTATTAATCATTTTCTCAACAACAAGCCAAACAAACGTGATGTGCTTTGTGCTGTCAGACGTGTTGGGGCATATTTGCCTTGTTGGACATTCAGCTCATGGAGCTGGTGTTAATTAGGAGTCGTGTGTCTGGCAGCCTGACAAATGTAGTTACCTCTGTCTTGAGAATATAACTGACGTTCCCAGTGTTCACCTGTTCGATGCTAACTGAGTCCGTGGAGGAACAGTGGCTTTATCAGAGCTTCCTTTCTGAAAACAGCTGCCTGACTCCGCTGGAAATGACGCTGATCAGATTTGGGACTGAACAAACTGGTAAGATCTTAAAAAAAAAAAAAAACATGATAAGAATGTTGCTGGTACTCCGAGTTCACCAGGCGACATGGCCTGTCCTAACGAGAACCCAGCACAGGTTCAGGGTCGTCTTGTTTAGGATTTACAGCTGACGTAAAGTCATTTGGTCTGAGATGTTCACAGTCGTCAGGTTGCTGCCTCAGCCCCCGACACTAACACACTCTGACAACGCAGACTGAAACTTTAATCAGGTAATCTGTAATGTAACAGATTACTTTCCACCACTTCCAGGCCTCCTAATAGGATGTGAGTGGGCCTGACACCTCCCAAATCAGAGGGGACACTCATGACACCTCTGATCCATTAGCAAACATCCCACTTCATTTTCCCGCCCGTCACACCGGCTGCTGCCTCACTGGAAACAAAAGTGTTGAGGCAAATCACCAGGGAGCCACACAAAGAGCCGCTGCTGCGTCACACTGCTGCTGCTGCTGCTGCTGCTGCTTCCACAGGGTAAGTCTGAAAAAGGTGAAGATATTTACGTAACGCACGTCTTTGAGTCGAGACCGTGAAGCTGCAGCGCAGAGAAGAGCTTCATCCGATGAAACCTTGAACTCCACATCGCTGAAAGTAAATAAACAACATGAAGCACAAAGTTTTCTCCAAAAGTAAAGAGTTCTTTGTTCAGTCAAACATTTTTCATCTTCATCTTCTCAGCCGTCACTGAGGGCTGCATTAAATACGCTCGCTGTCAGACTTTAGTGTGAAAACACACGATATTCAGATTCCTTCACTGTTATTCCTGTGGCAGGTTCATGTGGGATTTAAACTGAGCCTGTTTTTGATCATTTAAACCTGCAGGGTTAACTTACAGTATTTTCACTATCAGTTATTGTTCTATTGCACTTTTTCCATTATTAACATTATTAACATGCTTTTCACAGCTACAAGCACTGAGCAAAACAAGTTTGTTTAAAGGCTCCTCTGCTGCTGTCTGGGAACATCAGCAGGTCCGGACACTGGACTGTATATTTGTGCCCGACTCTGGCTGCTGCTTACTAACGTCCACTGCAGAAATAAAACAAATGTCCTTCAGTGGAGTAAATTTAAAAACTGCTGTTCCTGCGTCGTCACCGTGTCGTCCTGGCTGTCAGACGCCGGGGAAGGCAACTCTCTCTACGTGTCGTGTCCTGTGCTTGTTAGTCTGCTGCAGACGCCGTCCTGTAAGACAGGATGTGGGAGCAGGGACGCCAGCTGCTGTCTCCCATGCTGTGGCTGGTTCAAGAGGTGGACAGGTTTCACCACCTGCCAACTCAAGTCACTTTACTTCTAAGGACATTTAAAAACAACAGCAGTGGACCAAAGGCCTGTAGAACAGTCAGTCAGAGAAGCAGATAAAAATAAATACACAAAAAACACGACAAACATGAAAACACACATCACTAAAAGTTAAAAGCCAAAGTCTAAGATGGTTCTCAGCCAGGATTTAGAGTTGGCAGGTGTGAAGCAGTCCTAGAGTGGAGTGAGAGACTTTTCCACAGTTCAGGAGCTGTTACATCAAAAACCAAGCACCAATCCTGGAACGAACCAGGAGCCAATGAAGAGACGCTCGTATGGGGGCAGCGGGGTCAATATTTAAGCATCAAGAAGCTCAGCAGCAGCGTTTTGGACGAGCTGCAGGCGAGAGAGTGAAACCTGGCTGATTCCAATGTTTAGTCCATTACAGTGATCAGACTGGTACCAGTGAGCCAAGCCAGATATGGCGCAGATAACACTTCTGTCATACATGGAAAGAGACGGTTTCACATTTGCTTGGAACCACAGAACATGTGACAACAAACCAGGAATCATATCTAACCCAGGCCTAGGTTTTCAGGCCAGCTGAATTTATTTGCATCACTTTTTCCAACATTGTGGAATAAAGACAGTCCAAACAGAGAAGGAGACACTGCAGGACCTGGCAATGTCACCCTGGACACCCCCCCCCCATGATCCACCTACATAGACTATGTTTCCAAATGTGATATAAATATAGAGTGAAGTGGAAGTTTCAGCTAAACAGAGGGGAGAGCTCAGACTTTGGAAGGACACCTCTCGCCATATTATTAAACACATGAATCATTGGGCACATGAACAACAACAGACTGCTTGGACTCAGATTTTGGAAGGACAACCTGCACACACAGCTGAACACAGGAGGTCACACTCAGAGGGGTCAAAGGTGATGATGTCCAGGATAAAAGTCACACTGAAGTGCTGTAAAAATATTTCTGATGCTGCTTCACAGGACTGAAAGGGATGATAACATAAAATAAGATGATGAGGGCGAAGTGTTAACCAAACAACACGTCGTAACAATTCACAGCTTTTTAAGAACAGAAACTAAGAAGCAGCAAACTACTTACAACACAATTTATAAACCAGGTATCAATATATAAAACCTTTCAAGACAATCCCATTGGTCCGACAACAGAAGGCCATAATGACTTTATTGGTTTATGCAAAAATCAATGCTTAAATAAAAGCCCAATGCAAACAGAGGTTTATATTTAAAACCCATCCAAGTCATACAGCGATGGCTAATCTGCAACATCACACAAAACGCTGTGATGCAAGAGATTCTGCGAGCACAATGGTTTACAAAACCCATATAACTAGAATTACACACTGCAGCTGCCTGCATCCAACAACACGGACTATGAGGCCCCCACATTTAAAAGCATCCACTCAACGTGTTTCGGAAATATCACAAAAAATATCACAAAAACGGGACAAACATGAGGTCACAGTAACTTGGATCAGTTCATCTTTGAGTCCATGTAGATATTTATGCCAGATTTGAAGAGATGCAGGAAAACTGGAGCTTATTCTAAAAAACTAAAATCTATTTGGAAGTACTTACATAGCTGCAAGACAGAACATGGTTTCTGAGGAAGTGACATCAGTAAACAGAGCTCAGTAAAACCTGTATGTTCTCATCAGTTTAACAGAAAACTGTGGTTGTTACTGAAGGTCTGGTCAGTGCTGTCACTGCATCATGGAAGGCCATGAAATCTTAATTATTACGTGATGCAGGAGTAAAACTAGATGTAATGGAGGACTAGAAACACACACACACACACACGCACACACGCACACGCACACGCACACACACACACAGCCACTTGTTTCAGCAGCTGATGCAACTAAAATAACTGAGGCTTTAACAAAGCAGCTATCAGTAGATTTATCACGGCACTGACGCAATAACAAAAATAAGGAAAAACGAACAACAGCCACTTTATGCCAACAATGGCCTCGTCTCCGTGGCAACAACGGGTGAGTCATCAGAGCAAATATATGACAGTGCACTTACTGGAGCGTATGGACCCTGAGCAGAGAGATATACAGGACAGGCTGCAGGTTAAACCCACTAGAGGGGACAAAAACATACTTTGAGTCTGCACAGACAACTCTCTCACTCACACACACACACACCTGATGACGACAGAAGCTATTTCAACACAGACGAAGGTGCAAACGTAGGAGACGACTGCAGCTACTTACAGGTGTGAAAGGAAGAAAAATCCAGTTGTTTCCCTCCTCGCCTCTCTCTGGTTCTCTGGTTCTAGCTGTGGTAAGCTGCTGAACAGGAATCCAACCCAGCAGATGAGGAGAAAATCACAGGCTGTCAAATGACTTGAGCTGCACTCACAATGCACTGGAGCATCACCAGTCCTCTGTGTGCCCGTGTGCACCTAAACTACACTCCACCTCTCTCCCTCATCCCCTGACCTGCTCCCAGTCTCCATCTTTCTCTTCTTTCTTTATCTCTTCTCACCTCTCTCTCTCTCTCTCCCGCCCACCCACCCACCCACGGGCCAGTCTGCGGCACCGAGCTTCCTCTCCACTTTTGCAATGTTGGAGAACGTGCAGAAAGCTGAGAGACGCCACGGCGAGGTGAGCTCTCCGCAGACAGTGACATACGGCACCGCGGGAAATGATAAAGACGTCTGACAGCTGAGCTGATACCCTCGGGCTGCTGTCCGCAGAGAGCCTCGGAATGAAACGTGTGATGTCCGTGCATGTGAAAGACAGAAAGACGGATGGAGAGAGGGACAAGTTTGTCAACCCCTACATCTCCCGTGGGAGAAGAAGTAACACCTTGTTTTCATCTTGTTAATTGTGGCAACGATCGGGGCCCCGGCCCGACGCTGCTTCCTCCTCGACCTCTCACATCCGATCATTTGTTGAAAGACAGAAAGAAACTAGAGCTCAGGATATCACAGGTTTTAACTCAAAAATTAGACTAAAAGTCAACCGGCACCTTCCACAGCGACAGGATGTTTCACATATGACCAAACCTACAGCAACAAGTCGGAGCAGGACACACTACTGGACAAGACCTCCATGTTTTCAGTTGTTATTCAACTGAACTTATAGAAACACAATAAAAAACCTATTTGCTCTCTAGTCTGTACAGTAGCAAGAATAACAATCAAATCCATCTATACACTCATTACACTCACACCTGCTCATCATCATATAATAATGTCTCTAATTGACTAATATTTAAATTTGTTTGATGATCTGAAACATTAAAGTGACAAACATGGAAAAATATTAGAAACCAGGAAGGAGGCCAACACTTTTTCACACCACTGTACATGTTTTTGGACTGTGGGAGGAAACCAGAGTACCTGGAGGAAACCCACACAAGCACAGGGAGAACATGCAGACTCCACACAGAAAGGCCCCTGATGGGTTTCAAACCAGGAACCTTCTTGCTGTGAGGCAACAGTGCTAACCACTAAACCACCGTGCTGCCCCTTATAATGTTCATTTACATCTAACAACATGATCTTTCCTACCGTCTCCATCCCACCACCAGTTCATCTCCTCGCTCACAGTGTTACTGCCTTCACCTTCCCTCTGTCCCGTCTCGTCCTTTCATAGATGCTCGTTTCAGTTACTTGTAACTAACAAAACATTTCCTGCTTTCTGCCAAAACAATCCAGTGAATGTCTCAATCTTTTGTAGATTTCCATCCTTCTATCCTCCCCCCACACTCCTTTATTTTTGTGATGATGTAGCTGATGATGCCTCTTTGTGTCCTCCATGCTCTTTTCTTACTTCTTCCTCCACCTCCCGTCTAGTCTGCATTTCAGCTCCTGTTGGACGTCACATCCTTTACTCTCCCTCATGTTCTCTTGTCACACGTCCCTCGTCCTCTGAAAAAAACCCCTTCAAGGCTGCAGCAGCTGGTTGATCAGTTTTTTTTCTTTCATATATAATTATTAAAAATAGCCTCTCTACTGTTTTAGCATCATCATCATCATAATCATCATCATTAAGTTTGGACACAATCCTTGTTGCCATTTTTCCAACAATCAATTATTAATCAGCCCATTTGAATGATGACGTCTGCTTAAATACAAGACAAACTGTTCAGAAGACAAGGGAAGAAATTAAAGCCTGCAAAGCAACAGAAGCTGTGAAGGAGACTCACTGAGAAACACTGAATAACTGACTGATTAGGAAATAAGTTTAAATGCTGCTAATTAGTTTTCTGCAAAATTTTAACATTTAGGTTTCTGGCAACAAAATCACTTTGATTAAGGTTGATAAAGCCTCACTGGGAGAATCTGCAGAGGAAAAAGTCTATTAATAATATTTGAATGTAATTTCTAGGAGGTTGTTAATGTTGTCAAGCTGCAGATGATCAGTGCAAAGAAGCCGCGTTCCATCCATCCATCATCTAGACCCCCTTAGTCCTAACCAGGGTCCCAGGGACCTGCTGGAGCCTATCCCAGCGCTCTTTGGGTGAAAGGCAGGGGTCCACCCTGGACAGGTCCCCAGTCCATCACAGGGCCACATAGAGACCAACAACCTCACACACTCACACTCACTCCTATGGGCAATTTAGAGTCACCAATCAACCTGACATACATGTTTTTGGACTGTGGGAGGAAACCAGAGTACCTGGAGAAAACCCACACAAGCACAGGGAGAACATGCAGACTCCACACAGAAAGGCCCCTGATGGGTTTCAAACCAGGAACCTTCTTGATGTGAGGCAACAGTGCTGACCACTAAACCACCGTGCTGTCCCAAGTCATCTTACATACCCAATGAAAACAGAATCTCTACCAAAGTGAAATATTCCCATGATTTCTGTCCAGTTGCAGTCTTCAGTGACTGACACACACACACACACACACACACACACACACACACACACACAGTTACTGTCTGTCTCCTGTCATACGACAACACAGCACAGAGCTCTGACATTAAACAACCTGCCAACCACACAGCCATTATCTCCAGACATCACAGTCAAAGGAAGAATCGCCATTAAACCACAGAACAAGCAATCAACTAAAAGCATCTGTCATTTCTCCCAATCATCAATATTTGAGTGTTTGTTTCTGGGAGGCCACATTGCAAAGAGCACAGCAAAGTGTCTACAGCTGTTTCTTATTTCATTGATTTTCACTCATGTTTTATTTTGGAAACGCTTCTTTTCCTCCTATTTCCTGTTACAACCATCGAAATTGAACAGGAACTTGGTCTTCGTCCAAACACAAACTGTTGTCTCCACTTTAATTTAAATATTGTTAAATAACGAAGAAATGTCTGTGTTCATTTGTAGCTGCCTCTCTGTCACTTCACCGCATCATTTTCTATCTTTCTGTCTAATGTATCTCTGACATTCATGTGTTTGTTCTTAAAGAATGATTTATTTTAACCTGCTGTGTTAAAATAATAATAATAAATAAATAATAATGTTATTTCCCTGCAGTTAGCTCCGCCCCCAGATGGATATGTCCCGTGTTTGTGTCTATTCTGACTCGGAGAGAAGTTTGAATATGACTGGACTGAACTCATGTTTATTCTGAGACCAACATCCCTGCAGTTTAACGTGAGTCGTCACTTCCCTGAACCTCCACAACAGAGTCGGCACTGGAGTCACTGCGCCCACTGAGACGCAGCAGGTTGGTTCAGTTATGATGATGATGCAGTTTTCTTCTAAACAGCATAAAAAGCATCTTTCACTGTTCAGCTGCCACATCAGGCTCCATTACAAATAACTGGCGTCTACTTGTCTAATACATTATCAGGCTGAAACGAACCGGAGACGATTCCTGTGTCAGATCGGGCCTTTTCCTGATCTGTGTGTGTGAGTGTGTCTGTAAACACACCCGAGTATGTGTGTGTGTGTCACTTGGTGTGTGTTTTTAACTGTGTGTTGTAGTGCATGTTTTCACCCTGGGCTGTCGCTCTTTTCTATTCAAAAATAAAAACACACACAAAAAAAAAAACAACCTTCATGTGTTTGTGACGCATCTGAAACTAAAGCATCAGAAGGGCAGAAGATACAATCAGCGACTGAATCACTGCTGCATTAAATTAGAACGCCGATAAAAACAAGGACAACATTCATTGTATGTCAAACATCTTTACACCTACAGCTGCTAAAACTCACGGATATTAAACTGCAGAGTTTTCTGCATTTCAGCTGTGAAACGTTCGTGCAGCTACAGAAAGTAGCAAAAAGAGCCGGACTCACATCCACACAAACCTTTCAGCACATTTCACAGAAAACAAATGTCCCCCGCTGCATTTATCCCTGTCGTCACATCCCTCCATCATTGTTCCATCAGCTGTCACCTCTCCCTCTCCTCCGTCTTTCCTGTTCACACTCCTCCGCCCACACACACACAACACAACATGTAATCTCATCTACTTTGACACCAGTGTGTAACGGAAACAAAGAGAAGGAAGAAAGAGGCAGAACAGAAGGAAAAAAGGAGAGAGACAAAGATATGGAGAAACCGAAAGCAAAGAGAAGAATAAAAAGACTAATCATGATAATAATAGAAAGGAGTTATAGCTTTGCAGAGACAGAGAGGCAGCACATCTTATTCTTCTACTCTCCACCTTCCTCATCCTCACTTTCTGCCCCTTTTGTTCTCTTTCTCATTCACTTTATTCCTATTTATGTGTCCATGCTTATTCACAGGAGGCTGTAAAAGACTGATAACAAAAGCGCAATAACTCACAACATGAGGAAATGGACACGCTATAAAACATCTACGACCGGCCAAAAGTTTAGGGTCAGCTCAATTTTCCACTCGTCATAAAAATGTCTGTGGTTTACTGTGACGCCTCAGAGTCTATGAAGTCAAAACATAAGGAAACATAAGAAGACTTTTTAAAAAATAACTGGGAATGAGTTGATGGAAATGAATGTAATTAATCAGCCTAACACACTGAGTCTAACATTGTTGGCACAGACAGCACCTGTTGTTGTTGAACATGGAGCCCAGTCTCAGCCAAAGCTGGGACACCTGGAGGAAACTGTTTGCCTCCATCTCCAAGGCTTCATTTCCTTCTGCTGCTGCAGGAAAGATGGAAGGAAGCATCACTGCATCTCTGACATTTCACTTTCTGACACTTTACCACTTTGGACCAGTTCAGCTTCAGCAATGAGTTCGGCTCCTAGAGGTGCAGGACGGGTGGGGGCCTTTACACGTCTGTGCCGACGGCTCCGTTGTCTCCTCATCTGTCCGTGAGTCTGACAGTCTGTGTTCTCTGACATTTTTCTTTGGTTGTAATTTCAGTGGATAATTTCTATCCTCTCTCTCAGTGTGATGTCTCACTCTCTGTTGCTCCCTTTGTCAGCTGTCTCTTCTTCCCACTCACATACTTTGTCTTTTCTTGGTCAGTCTTTCTTCCTCAGCTTCTTCTTTCTTCTTTCCATCTCTTTCCCTCACACTCTCTCACTGTGAGCGATGTGCAAACTCCCCGTGGCAGCGAGCAAAGGTCACACTCACAAAACACTGGAGAGAGGACGAAAGCTCGAGAGAGGACAGCACAGACAACATGCACTGGCACAGTGAAGGACATGCCTGTGCTGCACCTGCCTGTGTGTGTCTCAGTGTGTGTGTGTGTGTCTCAGTGTGTGTGTGTGTGTGTGTGATTTGACCTTTCGGCTCTGCTGCATTTGTCACCTCTGGAGGATTTTGGTGCCACAAAACACCCATTTACTGAAGGTTCACTGTGTCTTTATTTTGTGGGTTTGTTCATGTGTCACTGCATGATGGACACACTGTCATGTGTGAGCATCACTACATGTGTTAAGGCTTTCTGGCAGGCTGTGTGTGTGTGTGTGTGTGTGTGTGTGTGTGTGTGTGTGTGTGTGTGTGTGTGTGTGTGAGAAAAGTAAGAGCTGAGGTGCCTGGTCTGTTGCTGAGTGCTACATACATCCATACATGGATTTGTGTGATTGACGACTGAGATGGTCTGAAAGTGTTTTATCTTTTTTTTTTTCAAACAGACTCTGTTGGAGCTGCTGATGAATCATTTGCTGTGTTTATGGGGACATTTGCTTCCTCAGTGATAGAGAACAGACAGTAATGTCTGAGTGGTCTGTCAGGACCAAAATAGAAAATCTGTCTAGCAGAACCCGACAAAACAGTTTTAGTTGTCGTCTCTTCAGCACCAGCAGGGAGCAAAGACAAAAGTCTGGTAACTCTGAACCAAAGCACAGAGCGACAGGACTGCCAGGACATTAGGAAGCTGAGTGAGGTAAATAACCATCAGATCAGAGGCAGCAGACAGAAGATAGTCACAGATTTAGATTTTAACCAGTTAAATCAGAGAACACCCGTCCCTCTACATTCACGTACCAAATGAAATCCCATAAAAACACGTGATGTGAGAGAAAAACAGAAAGTGCAAAAGGAAAAGTGAAGGGAGAAAAGTGTGTAACAGCAACACACAGGCCTGAAGGCCAGAATAAGTTTCAGCCTCCACAGCTTCACCCAAACAACCCGATCATTAACTAAACTACTTTATAATGTCCCTACATTTTGTGGATAACAGTAGCTTTTGCTCCGTACACTAGAGATCATCTGATAATCAGCATAAAAACACCTGAAAGCATCATTTAATGGGCTGATGAGAGAGAACCAGCTCAGGATGGATGTGAGTTATTCACTGCAGGACACAGCACAAAAAACAATCCTGAAAACAAAATGGAGATGCAAAGAGAGTAAGACCCTGGAATAACCTGCAAACTTCCCCAGGACAAAGTTAAAAAACGTAACATCTTAGCATCGTCTGCCGTTCGAGGCCTTAATGCAGCTGTTTCTCAGCATGAACGTGGGAAAAACACACTTCGGGCTAATGTGAGATAATGAAACATGCAAAGACTGGAAGCAAGGGGATTAGTGTTTGCTTCTATTTCCGCAAAACGTTTTTCTACAAGAGATTAAATCTTAGCATGTGAGCTAGCTGGGAGAAAATGCCAAGCGCTCCAGTGGGTGACATAATGCAGAGTTTCCCTCCATGCAAACATCAGTAACAGCTGTAGCATCCAGCGAAACCAGCTGCCGGGGATCTCAGCGTGAGTCTGAATGAAACAAAGACGCTGTTGGAGACGTGCAGGGACCACTGTCGCATCAAAACACAAAGTGTGGGACTGCTTTTACAGGCTGCAGTGCATGTGAACACGGTTTGTTTATGAAAAACCAGACAGGAGATATCGGAGCTGAGAGCTCATGAATTTATAAAACCCCTTGTCAGATCATCACAACTCTGCTGTTCAAGTGGAAGGAAGTGGCTGCCTGTTAGCAACCAGGTGCAAAGAGCAGCTTGCTCCTCCACAACTAACCAGCTTTACAATTAAAGCACATGTTTGTCTTTTGAGCTGCATCGATTCTGGGACACCTTCCCAATACGAGCGTGAGTAATGAGGTTTCTCATGCTGCTAATGGAAGGCCCTCGTGCACGAGGTCCCAAAGTGCAGGCAACCACACACACACACACACACACACACACACACACACACACACACAATCTGCAGTGATATATTGAATGAAAATATTCTGTGCTACTTACCACATAGAGCTGCTTCCATAGCAAGGCCCACTCCTGCAGCGTTGACGTCACCTCAGTAACAATGGGGTCCTCCAGAGGCACCACGGTCTCGTTCGGCCTGTGAGGTGATATAACAGAAAAACACACAGTTTCATTCACAGCCACCGGGTCTAATTACTGTTTCAGGTCGACACCTGAAGCACGTTTAGAGACACAAAGAGCAACATGTCCATGGCACAGAGACATCTGAGTGAAGAACAGAAGCTGAGCTCGTTCGTCGCCACAGAACTGGGCCCATCGTGATGCTTCACGTTCAGTCGGGCTTCAACAACAGAGAGTTAACATTCGTAGGCCTGACACAGTCCGACTCAGCCCAGAGGCAGAGCAGCACAACTGACCACGTCATTATTATTATTCATATTCAGCACAGCACGTCCACTGCTGTGATCTGAAACAGAAACAGTCCAGCCTGCGGTTTGGTAGAAAAACTGGTTTATATTTTGAACGTTCACACCAACCAACAGCACAAAGTTAACCTGGACAGAACCAGAACATTTGACCCAAATCAATACATCCATAATAATGCACCTATGTCTGAGATCCCAGGCTGTGTAAGCTGCCACACATGTCACTGCTCCACATGGTCTGACTGACTAATTACCCTTAAAGAGCCTGTGCCTGCTTTTCCTCGCAACATTGACTGTGACAGTAAAAGTTAGGAAGCTGCGTGAAGAGCACAGGTGTGTAACGGATGATGTGCAGCCCCACAGCTCTGCACACACCTGAGGAAAAAAAAAAAGGCAGCAATTAAAGTGTCAGAGTGGTGCAGCAGCTGAAGACCTCAGTTCACCTCACTGACTTGGAAAATCACTGTGTGCTAACTCTCTCCTTCCTTTGTTTCCCACATAACTTTGACCACAGGGGAGTTGTTCGCTAAAATTGAAAGCTGAGTCACCGTCTCAGCCCTGGAGTCGGGAATATTAGATCCCCTCTCTCACACACACACACACACACACACACACTTCCTCACACTCCCTCCCTCTCTACCCTTTTCTCGTCTTCCATCCACAGCTCCTGGTTTTTACTCTGCACCTCACGTCTCCTCTACGTCTCATAACTGATTAATTAATAAAAGCCAGTGTGCCAGATTAGCTGATCTCCCATCTGAGCCGTAGCTGCCAGCCGCCTGCTGATTTCACCCACATTAGTTACACTTGTATCTGAGACGCTTCTCCTCCTCTGCTCCTCTGTTCTACATTTCACTCAGTCTAATCTCTCCCTCCTTTCTCCCCCTCCCTCCTTCGCTTCCCTGCTTCCCTCATATTGTTCCTCCTCAGGTTCTTTTCCTTCCCTTCATTCCCCTTAGTTCCTCCTCCACTCCGCTCTGCTGCTTTATTGCATCTATTTTATGTTCCCTTCTGCTCTCCTTCTTCTATATTTGTCTTCGCTTTCTTTTCATCCTCGGCTCTCTCCTATATTCTCTTGCACAACTGTCCTCCATCTTTCCTCCTCTGCGGTTTTCTTGCCTGAGCTCCGTCTCTTCTCTCCGTGTGCAAACGTGTGTCCAGATAATTTAGCCTTTTCTCTCTCTCATGTCTCTCTGCTCCCAGTTTTGCTCCCTCTCCTCCACTATTCTTCCTCTGAACTACATCCCTTTATGATTCTCTGTGCAAATATTTCATTCATAAACTTTTTCTCTCTGTTCAAACCCTCGAGTGTATAACAGTGATTTTTAGGAAATTCTTTTTGTCTCCGCTCGGTTCACAAAATATTTAAAGCGCTCAGCTGTGCTGCGAACTTTAAAGGCGTCGGTCTCTTGGTCTCTATTTTAACTGATGCTGTTTCGCTGCAGAGCTTCACGATTTTGGCCCGTGTGACATATTTCTTGTCAATAGTGATTAGAAGAACCTGTCATGAAAAAGTCTAAAATCTAATTGTTTTAACAAGAAGCTCCATGGAGGCAGTTTGCTGGCAGTTTTCAACACATTTCTCTGGCTTTGAAACCCTGGATGAGCAGAATAATGTGGAGGGAACCAGACCAGTTCCTAATCAGCAGATTCACACATCAATCTTTCATGGGCTCATCACTTTAAAGTGGCTGAGGAGAAGTGACTCACAAACAGAGCTCAGTCTAAAGCTCAGATCAGTCGGTGCCTGTGGTTGGACCGTGCTCATTAAAGGCCTCGGCACGCCGACTCACAAACGGCTCATATATTCTCACCAAAGACGGAGACACTGGGTCTGACGTCAGAACGTCAGTGCTGTTCTCCGGCTAAACCAGTCCCAACGTCAAAACAGCAGCTGAGCTGGACGTTCTGTTCACTTTAATTTGTGACAAATAAAAAGAAAATCATTTCCCCTTTACAGAAAATTCCACATTAACTCAGTCTGTTTACAGCAGGTAGCTCCGACACCTGTGGACTGGAGGGTTTCAGTCTGCATGTTGTTGATTGATGCTGCTCCTCTTACCACAGAACGTCCTGACACCGACACCGACACCTGGCTAAATATCTCATCACTGATACTGGAACAGAAAATAACTAAACCACCAAATTCAGGAACCCAAAACAAAGAAGAACAATGTCATGAAGAACGTGTCCTGGTGCCCTGCCTCACTTTGGTACCTGACAGATCTCACAGATCTACTGATGTGATACATGTGTATTTATCATAAGCTTTTGGTGCAACTTGTCAGCCTGTTTCATCCAGTAAGTCTCACGTGTGAGAATCCTCCATCCTGGAAGATGGATCCATCCTCTGCAGCTCTTCCTGAGGCCTCTTACATTTAAATAGCAAGTAATTTAAATAGTTTTTGGGCAGTTTCTGTGATCTGGGGGGTCTGAGGACCGAGGGTACTGCATGCTGGACAGACTCTAAAGCTCCATAGGGCAAATCTGTGCTACTGGTCTGTATAAGGGTAAAGATTAAACGCACCATGACAACTTTCCTGGGCTGTGTTTTTGTGTCTGATAAACTTTTAAAAGCATCAGTCTGCTCAGTCTCTCATACACTACACAAACATATGATACGTGTTCAACACATACATGTGTGTGCACGGTACATTACTTCCACTTTGTTAAATAGTCCATGATTGTATTTGCAGCAGCCTCCCTGGCTCAGTGAAAAACCCCCAGCTCTCCCTCCTTCGCCCTGCAGGTCTGCTTTAAACAGTGAAGGATCCGCTGATTTAGATTCATTTACTCTCCCTGCTTTAATTAAAAAACTCCTATGCAAATCAAGACACGCTATGTAACCCTGATTAATCTGAAGTGAGAAAAAATGCAAATGTATTAAAATATGTACTCTTGAACTGGGAAGACAATCAGAAAGGAGGAGGTTCATACCTTATTTAGAGAGAATGGGTCTGAAAACAACAGAACCCGACAGAGAACAGAGAACCCATCAAACCAGCTGTTCAAACTTCAAAATAAAGTCCAACCGTCACACATCACCCTGGACAGACGACAGCGGCCGAGGCTCGTCTCGTCTTAGACATAATGTAGATTCACACTGCATTTATAAAAAAAACAGACTGCACTGATCTTATTGTGCGACGCTTTGAGCTCCGCAGGAGGAAAAGGACAGATGGATGTTGTGTTTGGAGGCTTGAGACGTGAAGCTGATTAAGATTCTTTCAGTTTCTGAGGCAAAACAATGAAAAAAGGGGAAAGAGCGGAGCGTTAACACAATAAAAGGATCGAGCTGAAGGAGCTCATTCATCTTCAGGCCTGACAGTCAAATAACTGTGTGTGGAAGACACTTGGTCACAGTCAACAGACCATTAACGTACGTTTCCCCTCAGCTATGGCTGCCTTCAGTGTTAACAGGCTTGATGCTCCTGGTGTCTGTTGGTGCAGACCTGGTCAGACAGCATTTGGTCTGTTACGTTTCTGAGACCTGCCCTTACACTTCTACAGAGCAGGTGGTGCATTGTGGGCTTACTGGTCTGAAACAGCCTGCGTTCACTTATTCTGCTTAGTTTAATTAAATAAAAAAAATATTCAGACTCTGCTAACTCGCCCACAGTCACTTCACCCTGATTTAAACAGGTAATTATTTGGTGCTACTGACATTTTGAAAGTTAAAACTGAAAATGATGTGCAAAGGCACAGACGGTGAAAAAGAAAACGACATAAATGTCAGGATATGTTACAAAAAGCTAAAATATATACGAAGCGTTGGCGTCTGCAGACCCAAATGTTTTACTGGAGTGAATTTAGGCGTTAAATGAATCGACGCTGTGGAGTTTATAGACCCAGAGTTTATGTAGAGGCAGCAACTTAAATTGTGCTTGAAACAGAAGATCGTGTAGTTAACATGCTCCAAACCTCAGGCAGGTGAGTTCAGCTGTGCACGACATAGAAATAACAAACACACACACACAGAGAGAGAGAGAGAGAGAGAGAGGAGAGAGAGGCAGGAGCACTGTGACGTCTCAGACAAACTCACCCTCGGTTGGTTACGGTGGCTTTCTTCAAGTGAACGTAGCTGGCTGGGAAAACTCCCTGCAGAGACACAGACAGAGACAGAGACAGAGAATTAAACTCAGGACCAAATCCCCTTTTTCCAGCTGCACTAATGAGGATAGTGCACACAGCCACTAACATTTCCCTAAACAAGGCGCTCAGCATATCGTCAGGAGGGTGGACGTACCTCAAACTCTTCAAAATATGTTTTTCTACTGTGGGTGATTCTTCTGAGCTGGACAACATATAAAAGCGTCTCCATTTGTCTTAGTTAACACAAAACACCACGTTCACAGTATATTTTCATGCTTCAAACTGAGAAACTCTGCTGTACAGTCACTAAATTAGTCTAGTTCAGTGTTTCCAGTTGGACTCAAAGGAGAAAATTCATTTTGGTGCATAACGTAGGAAACACTGCACCATATTCTCACATTCAGGAACATTAACTCTGCGACTGTTCCACAGGAACCAAATGAAATATGATGGAGGTGCAGAATGAGACGTGACACAGTTCACAAACACAACCAGCAGCTGCTCTGCCCATTTACATCATCATATGACACTTCATTTAAAAACCGCAGGAACACAGTGTTTTGTGCACCTGATGATTTCCCACAATGCACTGCACATTAGATACCATTTTGGCCATTAAACATGGAACTGGATTGATGGATGAGCTGCACATACCAGGTGCTGAAGCAACAATAAGGGCAGGGCAGAATGAAAACCCACTGCAGACACAACAACGTTTCTGTTGATTCTTTAAAAATCAATTGAAGTAGGACTGTGACTATTGGTTTTAATATTTCTCTGGCCCATATTCCCCAAACTGACTCTTCTGTAAAGGCAAAACACATTTTCCTCACCTTGATTTCTGGGTCAGTGGAGTTATAAATAGGGGGAGCTGTCACCGAGTGGATGACACAGGACTAGACAGTGAATATTAATGAGCTACGATGTGTTTCAGGTGTGTGCTGTGGTTTTCATGTTTACACACATCATCCTCTTGTGGTTTGGGTTTGCATTTGTTTTCTTCACCACGTGCTCCCCTAAGACTCACTGTCCCACAGTTCCCATCAAGCATTGCTGGTTACGTGTTTGTGTGAGCATTAGAAACACTACAGAGCTCACAGACACCAGTGGGATAAGCTCAGCTACACAGCTCTCACACTGGTTTATTTTCCATTTCACCCCATGAGACGCTGTTTTCACCTGGAGGCCATGACGTCCCAATGCACTAAATACAGTGGGAAGTAATTACTGAAGGCTTTTTGTGGAAGAGACTCTCTCTTCCTCTGATGCTAGTGTGGAAAAATGAAAGTGCAGCTGGTGCTGCAGCAGCCTGCTGAGGGAAGCTTCATACTGGAGGGATTTCATTCATATTCTACTACATGATCCAGAGAGGAGAAGAAGAGCAGCAGCAGAGGGGAGGAAATCTATTTTAGGCCTGGATGTGTGTGTGTGTGTCTGCTTGTTCATATTTGAAAACATCCTTGCGTACATTACGGTGCATGTATCCCTGTGCCCCCTCAGTATTAGATGGAGCGCAGGTGTACAGTATCTCCTGTCTGTGCTCTGTAAACACGCCCCCCAGCGGTTGGTCTCCTGCACAGATCTCGGTCTCCTGCTGTCGACAGAGATGTTTCTGCTACATCAGCCGAAAGACCTTTTAGGGTCAAACACAGGCAGGAACATTCCTGTGTCAATGTTTTCAGACGAGGGGGGAGTCAGAGAAAGAGAAAGGAAATAGAGACGGGAGGAAACCAGAACAATAGTGCTGAGGAGAGAGAGTGAGCGTGGTCAGCCATGCATTTGACAGCGGCGGTTCAAGAGGTGTCGGCCCCGCCTCCAGGGAGCTCGCTCGTTACCTGTCTGCCCACGGCCATAAACACACAGTCTGGGAAACGAGGGCTTCACTGGCCTCACAGCTGCACTTCATTTCCAACTCAAACACAGAAAATCCATTTAGTCTTTGCTGAAACCAGAGAACAACCTCAACTCTCCTTCTTCTTCTACTGCTTGAAGACATGAAGTCGCATTAACATCCTGGTGACTCATTTTTACTCATGTAATGCACTTACGTAAAATTCTTGTAATCGACTCGACTGTCTCAGTTTTAGGCAGCTTTTTGCTTCTACTGCACTTTTTCAGGTTTCAGAGGAAAATACTGCAGCTTTTACTGCATCAAACCTATTTGGCAGCTGCTCACCTGGTACTTTGCAGATTAATATTCCACTGATCAGTCTCTACAATAATACTCCTGATGTTTTAAGTACAGTTTCTCTATATACGTGCACAGAACCCAATGTGAGTAAAAGCTCCTGCTCTCTAATTTGCATTTTTCAGAGTTTGTCTTAAGACTAAATGTTCCACCTACAGTGACACACAGTGTTTAAGAGCACAGCTGATCAATGCGGGGCCAGTCCTGTGATGTGTGATCATTTTGGTCACTGTAATCACGACATGATTCATCTCTAGTCATATGACTCATGTGCTGCAGGCTCCAGTTTGATAGGAAACCTTTCAAAATGTGTGTGAAAGCCCAGGGCCACCCAGGAATAAACACACGTCTCCAGTAATGAACAGAGCTGGGCTGTGTCTGCCCCCCCCTCCCCTTCTTAACGCAGCAATAACTAAATATATTAAAGAGCAGTGTATGTAGACCTGGTCACACACTGACAACATCCTGTCCCTGTCTCTGCCTGGTTCGCTGTGACACTGGGTGCTCAGTGCACCCAATGCCCCTCAGGCTCTTCTCTGATGCTACCTGGCCCAAAGTGTGTGTGTGTGTGTGTGTGTGTGTGTGAGAGGACGTCATCCGTGTGTCTAATTTGGCTGATGGTGCTGAAGCCGTTTCTGTTAAAATGTCACTGTGTCACAGAGAAAAGCAGGAAAGAGATAAAAAAATAAACTAATGCACGGAGCCGAGCGGAGACAAAAAGGATTAGAGGAGATAAAAAGGCACAAGGACGAGTGAACATGAGAGGAGGAAACAAAAAGGGAACAGAGCTGCAGTAAAAATGTCATCCACCTAAAAATGACCATTCAGCAGCAAATACTGAAAGTCCCCTTGTTGTGAGCTGAGTTTGAGCTAAGACACGTTAACAATCAGGCACAGAAACAGAGTTGAAGCCCATTTATTCAGATATAATAATAGTGTGTGATAACGCTCTGGGCGAGCGGCGCTGTAGAGCGAGCAGGTCACGCACTAAGGTCCAGCTGGGGTGCAGAGAGTCAGTCAGACGAGTCCATGATGTTTAAATGCAGTTAGAGACGAGAAGCAGACATTAGTCTGTGGGCGTTCCTTTGCACTGTAAATTATTCAGCACCCACCATATCCACAACGTTCAGTCCATTTGTCTTCATAGAAACGTCCGACTCCTCTAACTTCCATGATAGAACAGTTTGGGCCTCCACTTCTCTCGATCCATCTCCATCTTTTCATGCTGCACAGATCATAAGGATCCAGTATTTCACTGAAACCCATTATGACCGTAATAAATCCAAAGATTCAACAGTTAAATGGCTCTAAAAGGACGAGGACCTGCAGGGAAACTCTGGGACACCTGAAAACAATAATCTACCTGTCAGCACCTTTGACATGCACTAGGTGACATGGGATGTCTTCTTTGTCTGGTGTGTGTGCTGGACCCCAGGGAGTTTCTAGTAAAACACAAGGTCTTGTTTTGATGCTTTCTGTCAAATCTCAAACAAATGAGACGTAATATTTGACCTAATTAGGGTTAGAGGTTTAATGCTGCTGTGGGGCAGGCACATTGGTTAGATAAGGAAAAGAATGACACCTGCAGTAAGAGCAGGACTAGACTCATTAGAGTGAGGCTCATTTCCCTGAACTTCACCTGCAGCCTTCACCCAGAAGTCCAACCACATCGAATCTGCACAGGATGATCTGCATTCAGCTCCAGGACAGACAGATTTGTTGAAATGTAATGAAATGAAATGTTTCGCATATATAAATTGGAGAGTGTTTTGGGTTGACTAACGGGGCAGCAGCTGAGAGACGAGCAGGACGTACAGTGTCCTGACAGTGGGCAGCGGCAGCGGCAGAGAAATAAAGCAGCATCGTATTAAAAACACTTTAAAAGAGTTTGAAGCACTTGTGGACTCAAAGTGGAGTCAGACACTGCGCTGATGCGCTGAAGTTCCCACGGAGCTGAAAACATTAGCACATTGTGTTGTGCTTAATGTGTTGGCTTCACCTTTTTTTAGCTCATTTAACACGCTCACGGCTCAACACGGGCTCTTAGCATGGGTGGCTGAGATGGAGCTCCTGGCTCATCAGTCATGCACACACATGGAGGACGACATGTTAAGTGCTGCAGAGAAACGGTTCCTAAATGAGTCAAACGTTACTTTCTGCTCCCTCCACATTTTTCAAGTCAAGCCTGACGCTGTAAAACCCAAAGGTCATCAGAGCCTTTAGCACTCGCTCAGCTTTAAGCTCATTCTTCTTCCTCCTCTCACCGATTTATCTAAAACAGACTTTCTCTTTTGTTTCCACTTCACTGCTCTCTTTTTTTTTTTTTTACTGCAGCTCAGTAATTATACTCTCCTTTGTTTCCGTCTTATCACACCTGCTGATGGGCTCGTGATGAGCCGTCAGTCATTGTGAACCGCTCAGTTCTGTCATAGCAGGAAGACGAGCTGCAGCTGTGCTTCACTCTCTTCTCCGTTACTGGGGTTTCTTCCTCTGGCTCTTTTTCTCCTGCCCTCGATGAGTTTATCTTCTAACCCCGACTCCAACACTCCCATCTATTCTCTTCTATTCTCAGCCTGTCTCTCGTATTCTGCTCGGCTCATTGTCCCAGTTACAAGGAAGAGCGGGGATTGTGTAATTTCCACATTCACGTCCATGCGGCATCCTGATGTGCTCTGGTCTGTAATTTCACACGGCGGCTCCGACTCTGCACGGATGATAAAATAACAGTGATTACATCACAACTGCATAACTTCTTCTTTTGTTGTCCGATTCTTCAACAGCGAGCGTCTTTCTAAACAGCCTGAGGAGGAGACATTTACACAGCAGCGACTGCACCGAAGGCCGGAGCGTCCACGCTCTGCTCCCTCTTCAACGCCACACGTCTCTGCCTCTCACTCTCCACCTCAAGTAGTTCTGGTGAAATTCACACTGCACACAGATTTTTATTTCAAACATTTAGTCATAACGGTCCAAACTGACAGCAGTGGCCAGAACACACACATCCTCTGTGTCACAAATAAAACATGCACACAGGCTCATACTGAAAAAGTGTTGCATTATGGGTTGTTTATAGCCTTGTTGCTAATTCTTATAATATAATCTTATTGATTGATCTGATCATTTCTTTTAGATCCTTCCTGCTCATGTCGTGTGTTCTTGGCTCTGATTTGCTGATTCTGTTTACGTCCTCGGTACATAATAAAAAGTCATTCACACTTTCTCTGGGCGCAGAGTGATGTCTTCAATGAGCTGTTTTTGATTTGACTAAATCAACTAATAAATCAATAAAAGTTAATTCAACTTTTATCAACTCTGCTTTTACAGTGAGCACTGATGCTTTATATTAAACCAGCTGGTGACTAATAGTATGTACAGTAAGTTAATGATCAAACCATAAAACATACTGAACCTGGTTAAAACCTCATGCACAGTGAGAATCCTAAGAGGTAAATACGCTTCCTGCAGCATGATGCTTCATTTCAATACTGTCCGTCTGCAACAACTTTAATGTCTAACTTGAAAGCCGAATATATAAACAGCTGAAATACCAAGCAAAGCTCAAACTTCTTAAAAAAAAAAACCTCTTTAAAATCATATTTGTGCAAGTTTGCATTAAGTCTGATGCACAGACAGACGGGTGTCCCTCTTTAATGTGAGCTACTGCATGAATTTAGACTTTATAAGTCGTCAGCTGTATTTAAGTTAAGAAAAACAAAACGAGGGTTAAAATTCAATCTGAATATTTTCTGTTAAGATTTTAATATTTTACTACGACAGTTCAGATCTAAACCCACGGAGCTGAATCTCTGCCCTGGGCAGTATTTGCTTGCTACAGTTGGGGCTGACATCAGATTTGGGGTTTTGCACAGAGCAGGATCAGATCCAGGTTTGCATGGACTGATGACTGTAACTAATGCACAGCAAGCACCGTCCCCTCCGATTCTGGGAGTGTGTGCACGTGTAGGTGTGTGTTTCCGACCCTCTATCCTGATTGGTCTAATCTCTGCTGGAAGGGGACTGGACAGACAGCACACATGGCAGTCAGGTCGGATATCAGCAGGAAAGACGGCCATCGTGTGTGTGTGTGTGTGTGTGTGTGTGTGTGTGTGTGTGTGTGTGTGTGTGTGTGTGCGTGTGTGCGTGTGTGTGTACACCTGGTTAGGGCAGTTGGCAGACAGGTGTGTGTTCACTTTGGCAGAGTGGATCAGCAGTCACCTTCAGAGACACCAGAGAGCCAGTGACACTCTCACAACAGTTTACTCTTGTCAGGTCTAAGCCACCGAGGTGATTAACAACAGAAACAGAAACTGATCTCTGGTCCTGCTTATGTTAACAAAGCTCACAACTCATCCATCAATGCATCTGTCCCTCCTTCATCATTGCTGTCCATCTAAAGTAAAACACACGTTCTCTCCCCTGAAGCTTTTCCAAACTGGCTGTAAAGCATGTAAACCTGAAGCCGCCTGGTGGTGGCAGTAGCTGCCACGTCATTGTTTTATTAAACTTACTTCAGAAGAGAGAGAAGAAGAAGAAATGACACTAACTGTTCTCGGCCAGTAATGACTGTATGTGTCCTACTGGTTCCTGGAAGAGCAAAGTATCAGCCTGGAGCTGACGTAATGCCAACAGCACATCTACACCGGCTCAAAAAACAGAACTTGGTTTTAAAGTATTTATATACGTACAAGCAGGTGTTTTACTGCAACTGCAGGTTCTTGTTCAGCTGTCATCAAGTACTTCTGGAAGTACCAGGAGCTGGAGGACTAAATCTCCACAGACTTAACAAGCAGCTGCCTCCTCCTCTGACAAATTACAGGTTAGCTTCGCTTTTCTGCCACTAATACAATCTGTTCTACATTAAAATAAAACTCTTTCCTGTTCCCTTCACATTTGTGCTTATTCCAACAGAAACAAAACCCCAGAAGCCACGAAAACGTTCTTTGGTGTGTCACAGTTTCTCTGCTCAACCTGCAGATGCTAATTTAATCTAATCCAATGCAACCCCACAAAGCAGATGAGGCCCGACCGTGTCAGACGTCGGTTCGTCTTTCAGTAATGAAGCTGTCAGCAGTGATCTGTTCCTGTGACTCTGCCACAGCTGACCGCACAAAGGAAACACAGCTCGCACAGACTGAGCCGCCTCTCTCTTTGTGCCCTGATGCCAGGTCCAATCCGACTTTCTGCACAGAGCTGCTGAATCAGAGACGAGTCAGAGCAGGGAGGCATTTCCCGAGGGAGACGCAGCGATTTGTTTCGACCAGCGAGTCTGTTGTGGAGAAACCAGGTGATGAGGATGGAACTAACAGGATTGGGCTGATGCTTGGCTGCTGGGAGAGAGCGACCGTGAAAACACACGCTCACATGTACACACACTAACAAGGCACCCAGAGACGAATGCTTGCTGTAGGAATCCAGTGGGAATAATCACCTGCTGGTCATTTGTACACATTTCACCATCTCACACGTTTTGTTTGTACCTGGTTAGACTGAAAACACACAGCCTCAGACGCTCTGGTATCACTGGACTCAGCCAGAACAGCTCTTAAAGTTGAATTTCTGACTAACGATGGCTAATCTGGTGGTCAACTCAGGTGTGATGTCGCTCACTGGTCCAACTTCCAACGAGACTTAAAAGCAGCGACAGTCGTGCCCATGAAAGACCAGAAGAAAGGGCCCATAAAACACCTCTGCACCGGGTGCTCTCTGAGGAGCCATGAACTGCACCTTTCAGTCTGGAACACAGAAATTATTTTCTCATCATAACAGGTAACAGCAGATTCATGTCTGCTGGAGACTTCTGTCTGTCTCATTCTGTGGACTTCAGCACCAGACGTGGGACTTGCTGTCCACATGCAGGACGGTCTGAATTCCAGTGTAGCTTCTACCACACTGCACATTTGATTTCCATGAAGAAACCTGAGCTTTAACTTTTTCTGATTATCCCTGCTGTGCTGCATCCTATTGCCCTTGCTACAACCTAGAGAAATGAATGGCATCGAGCCGCCCACAGCCAAGCTGTTATGTTAGTCCTCTGGAAGTCAGGATTTTCTCTGGAGGTGCAGCCTTGGAAACTCTCAGACTTGATTTTTTTTCTAGCTACCAAGATTACAACAGCTTTTTAAAGACTGACTCTGTGTAAGGCTCTAATTTAAAGTGTACCATCTCATACACTATCTGAGACATACATTATGCAAATTGGTTCTTCTAATTAACATGCAGTTGCACTACATCCCACGGAGATAGACTACGGCTTTGTGTGTACAAGCACTTAAACCTAACATCTGTTCAAAACCTAACCCAGTGGTTATTATACCTGGGCTCCACATTAGTTTGATCATCATGATATGGTTATATTATTGATTTAAAATCAATATCAACAACACACAGCCAATCACACACACGCACACACACACAAGTACATACATAAACAGGAATTAAATGAATTTCATTTAAATGGCGTCAAGTACTGGAAGACATTATTCCCAGGTTCTCCTGAACACTTGTGTTATGAGAGATGTAATTAACTAAGCAAACTTCAGTAGGAGACACCTGCTATATCAAGGTGATGCAAAACTCCTATAAAGCAGCATCTCCCAACACACGCTGAGATATTAAGGAAGTAGCTGCCTTACAGATGTGGTACAGTGTCTGTTAGCTGAAACATCTGTCAGGACGTCAACGTATCAGCCCCCCAAAGACTATTCTAGTACATTTAAAGTCCATGTTCGGTCGTCACCTCGCCATCACATCATGATTCTCGTTCAGTACCTGAGGGGCAAAGTGCATGAGATCAGGCTGCAGGAAAATCAACTCTCTCAACAGCAGAAAGGTGAGTTCCTACATGGCTGATGACACCGGCAGCAGGAAAAGCACAAATGTCACTTTGAGTACACACTTTTATTGTTGTTCCTGTTCGGGGGCATCGATATTTAACTGCAGACACACTGAAAACAAAGAGGTGTTTGTGTTTTATTTATAGTTTCACCTTGTGCTTTGTCTGAAATACAAAACCCCAGCAGATGATCTCCCTTATGTTAATGCCTCTCCTATCTACATTCACATCACCCAGCAGGGAGCCTAAACAACACGCTGCTGTCTAGATATAGTAAAGCTAGACAGGAAAGCCTCTTACAGACCCACAGAGCAGGATGGAGCAAAGTAGAATGAAACAGAAGGCTGGTGCACGGAGGACAACGCGACAGACCAGGACGAAACAAAAACAGGCTTATTTTTAAAGACTAAAACACTGAGGCCTGTTTTGCTTGTGAGCCGGACATGGGTCTTAGAAAAGAGAGGGGGAGATAAAGCTGTTAGCATGAGTCACATCCAGCACAGGGTTATAAAGACTGCTTCAGTAAAATCTGTTAGGACTGATGATAATCACGCTGCATCGCACTCATCACACATAAGACTTCAAAATCCTCCGCAGTAATTAAAGTCACACACAAACTCTGACGAGTTAACTTCTGGAAAATGCAACATTATGAGTGGAAATTGTAAGAGAGGCCAGTCAGACTGCACTGTGATGGCTTCTATAAACTGCATATGTAAATCTGCATCAATCTACATCTCTAATCCAGTCCCTGGTTGGAAAACAGCTTCACCTGTTAAAGCACAGAGGACACACACTGAAGGATCAGACTCAAGATGATGAAAATCTACAACCTGTGGACATTAAAATGCATAAACCTGGAAATGCTCAGAGCTCATGTCCCAGTGAGATCACCTGTGCAATGAGTCAATCTGGATAGTGATAGGTCTTAAAACAGCTCTGGCAGCGTTGAATGTGAAGCATTGAATTGAATAAAGTAAGATAAATAACACTTATTACTCTAAATGTGGGAATATACTGGGAAAGAACTAGTGTGTGCTGCACGTTTGACCACGGCAGAGTCAGCAGGATGAAAAGCCAGACATCTCACAGAGCACCGGGACGTGAAAACTGTTTAAATATGTCTCTCCAGGAAGACATTTATAGCTCTGCTCTCAGCTGCACACGTCTAAAAGAGTAAAGAGGGAAGTACACCAGTGCCTAAATGCCTCCTGAACTTCCCCTCGGGGTTAATAAAGTTTATCTTATCTTAAAATTCACTGGACAACACTTCATGTTCTCATGTTCTCAGGGTGCATGAGATTCTTACGACAGGAATACTACACTACAAGTCGTGATAAACGGTGGTTTTCCTGTTTTTTCATCATTAAAAAGAGACGTTATTTTGGACTGAGGGTGTTTCACAACAATCGCTTGGAAAAAAACACACAGCTCATAAACCTCCTGTCGAGATTCCAGGAAACCGTTCTTTCTATTCCTTGAAGACTCGAGGGACATCATTAGCTGCAGCTACAGGCCACGATCTCAACAGACAAGACCGTTTCCTTGCAGTTATCGTCACTGTGATGTAAGTGCATTGGAACAAACACGAGCTGCTACAGGCTGAAAGGTCAGACCTCACGCTGCAGACCAACAGACGACTGACGTTACAAACAAACAAGTTCAACATTCAGACTGTGGTCACACATCACACACTGTGATATTCAAACATTTCACTGATGCACAAACAACTGACCAGAGTATTTACAGCACTTCATAAATACAGTGAGAAACACTGGCTACAAGTCTTTTAGTCAATAACGATGAACGTAAACGAGCAGGCAAACACATTCTGAGGCAGGAAAACACACAATCGTCCAAAAACACATTGATGAATGAATCACAAAGTGAGCGACAATAATGTGCAGGAGATTTACATTTTAAAATTACACCGTTAACCCCTGGGAACATTACAATACTTAAGTAGCTACTCAGTATGTGTGCATGTTTGGACGGTGTAGTAGTTCCTGCAATTTTTGTGCCAGAGGCAGAACTTTAGAAATCCTGAGGTCACGACTCCTACATGGAGCCTCGGGGGATAAAGAGTCTCAAGCCTGGTTTCACTCCGTAAAAAATTCATTTGATCAGATGTTTTCTTTTTCTCCTACATTTATTCATTCACGACAAACCTCCCATTTACATCCAGCACATTTAGTCTATTTAGGAGAAAAATGCTGTCTAAATGCGCTGTAATATAAATTATTTAAAACTAATGCTGCCTAAAGGTAATGCTTCATACATTACTCAGCCTATAGCCTCACTGATCTAAACAGGATGGACAGAACAACTGAACCAGGTCTCTGTAAAACACAGACCAGTTCAACAGCAGCACGATATGATCATGCAGGTGAATGAACAGCTGAGAAACAAACTGAACATCATCACCTTCATGCAGGAGGATTTACTGCAGGATAAGGCTGCGATAGTTTTACTGGAGGATATTGGGTGTATATTTGGTAGGTGTCTCTCTCACCTAGAGATTACCACCACACAAATACAGTCAAATACCACTAAAGTCTGCAGTTTATTCACAGCTGTTGCCTTCACATCACACATGCAGCCAGATGTGCTGGCCACTTAACATCTCCATGACAGAGATGGATGAGAGAATTAAAGATGTGGAAAGAGAAGAGGGAAGGAATGAATCAAGAGCGGAAGTTTAAGAGGAAGAAAGTGTCATCAGTGAAAGTGTCTGAGAGGAGCTGTCAGTCTCTCTTACCTTGACATTTGGTTTCCTCGTTGAGAATCCTCTGTACCATCCTGGAAGGAAGCAAACATGGGTGAGTCAGACCGATGGGTGAAAAACAGATTCAGTAAGAGTAAAACATGATTATGAGTCAGCAGCATTTTCCACCAAAGAGTCTTTGTTTACTCAGAAAAAAATGAAACTCCATTTAAAAGAGACCAAACCAGTGAAAGGAACCCAATGTTCTGCCTCAGTGAGGACGAAACATTCAAAAACCTGAAATTTTACATTGGTGAAAATGGTGAAGAACACAACAGGCTGAAGTATTCCTGATTCACGGCCAAAGCCTTTTGTGACGATTAAATAAAAGAGACAGAGCAAGTAAAATGTTGAGCGGTACAGGTCCTCATAGATGGATCTGGTTACCTGTGGACAGAGCCAGATTCACTGGTTCCAGCCTTTGTGCTAAACTAAGCTAAAATAACCACAGTCTCATTTTAGAGTATGACAGTATAAATAATCTCATTTAACAGCATAACATTATCAATAATCTCATTTTACAGTGACAGTATCAGTCTCATTTAACAGTATGACGGTATCAATAATCTCATTTAACAGTATGACGGTATCAATAATCTCATTTAACAGTATGACGGTATCAATAATCTCATTTAACAGTATGACGGTATCAATAATCTCATTTAACAGTATGACGGTATCAATAATCTCATTTAACAGTATGACGGTATCAATAATCTCATTTAACAGTATGACGGTATCAATAATCTCATTTTACAGCATGACATTATCAATAATCTCATTTTACAGTATGACGTATCAATCTCATTTTACAGTATGACGTATCAATAATCTCATTTTACAGTATGACGTATCAATAATCTCATTTTACAGTATGACGTATGAATAATCTCATTTAACAGTATGACGGTATCAATAATCTCATTTTACAGCATGACATTATCAATAATCTCATTTAACGGTATGACGTATCAATAATCTCATTTAACAGTATGACGGTATCAATAATCTCATTTAACAGTATGACGGTATCAATAATCTCATTTAACAGTATGACAGTATCAATAATCTCATTTAACAGTATGACGGTATCAATAATCTCATTTTACAGCATGACATTATCAATAATCTCATTTTACAGTATGACGTATCAATCTCATTTTACAGTATGACGTATCAATAATCTCATTTTACAGTATGACGTATCAATAATCTCATTTTACAGTATGACGTATCAATAATCTCATTTAACAGTATGACGGTATCAATAATCTCATTTTACAGCATGACATTATCAATAATCTCATTTAACGGTATGACGTATCAATAATCTCATTTTACAGTATGACGTATCAATAATCTCATTTAACAGTATGACGGTATCAATAATCTCATTTAACAGTATGACGGTATCACTACTCCAAAAAGCTGGAAAACCAGTTTACAGCTAACGACTCTGCTTCAGTGTGGAGAGGCCTGAGGACAATAACCAACTATAGGACTCCATCCCCCTCCTCAATAGGCAATGAAACCCTGGTGAACGATCTGAACGAGTTCTATTGCAGATTTGAATCACCCCCCACCCGCTCTGATTGTCCTCCAGAGCAACCATTAACACCTCCAACCATCAACCCCCTCTCCCCCGCTCCGACACTTCTTCAGACCAGTGTGGACGATGTGTGTCGGCTCTTCAGGAAGCAGAAGAGAAGGAAAGCACCAGGACCAGATGGGGTTTCACCATCATGCCTCAGAACCTGTGCTGACCAGCTGGCTCCCATCTTCTATCTGATCTTCAACAGATCACTGGAGCTGTGTGAAGTCCCTGCATGCTTCAAACGCTCCACCATCATTCCCATCCCCAAGAAGCCAAAAATCACGGGACTCAATGACTACAGACCAGTGGCTCTGACATCTGTGGTCATGAAGTCCTTTGAAAGACTGGTGTTGGCCCACCTGAAGAACGTCACTGGACCCTTCCTGGACCCCCTGCAGTTTGCCTACCGATCCAATCGGTCCGTGGATGATGCAGTCAGTATGGGGCTGCACTACATCCTGCAACATCTGGACAAACCAGGGACTTATGTAAGGATTCTCTTTGTGGACTTCAGCTCGGCATTCAACACCATCATCCCATCACTCCTCCAGAATAAACTCTCCCAGCTCTCCGTTCCTGACTCTACCTGTCAGTGGATTACAAGCTTCTTGACGGATAGGCAACAGCTAGGATGGGGAAATTTACTTCTGGCTCCCGCACCACCAGCACCAGCGCCCCCCAGGGGTGTGTTCTCTCCCCACTGCTCTTCTCCCTCTACACAAATGACTGCACCTCCCGTGACTGCTCTGTGAAACTCCTGAAATTTGCAGATGACACCACTGTCATTGGTCTCATCCAGGACGGTGAAGAGTCTGCATACAGACAGGCGGTGGAGCAGCTGGCTTGCTGGTGCAGTCACAACAACTTGGAGCTAAACACGCTCAAAACAGTGGAGATGGCTGTGGACTTCAGAAGAAATGCCCCCACCCACCCCCCTCTCACCATTATGAACAGCACTGTGGCACTAGTGGAGTCATTCAGGTTCCTGGGCACCATCATCTCTCAGGACTTCCACATCGACTCCATCATGAAGAAGGCCCAGCAGAGGTTGTACTTCCTGCTGAAGAAGTTCAACCTTCCTCAGACGCTGCTGACCCAGTTCTACTCAGCGGTCATCGAGTCTGTCCTGTGCTCCTCCATCACTGTCTGGTTTAGTTCCGCCTCTAAACCAGACATCCTAAGACTTCAGAGAACAGTTCGGGCTGCTGAGAAGATCATTGGTGTTCCCCTACCCACCCCTCCAAGACCTGTTCACCTCCAGAGTGAGAAAAAGAGCTCAGAAAAATCACTCTGGATGCCACCCACCCGAGCCACCACCTCTTCCAGCTCTTACCCTCTGGACGGCACTTCAGAGCTCCAAACATCAAGACAGCCCGGCACAAAGGAAGCTTCTTCCCTCAGGCCATCCAACTCTTAAACTCATAGCTCTCCACCATTCCCTCCTACCACCTGCACTATGCACTATGTCACTGGCACCTTTTGCTCTTTGAACACCACCTAGTTCCCCTTACATTCTGTCTTCAGGTTATCTGTGCATTTTTTTTTTTTAGTTTTTTATAGCATTTGTTTCTGTAGCATTTATGTTTACTGTTTTTACCCCTTGTAGCATTTGTATCTATGTCTGTTTGCACTGGAGTACCCCCCCCCCATACCTAAACAAATTCCTTGTGTGTGTGTGCTCACACACTTGGCAATAAAGCTCATTCTGATTCCGATTCTGATTCAATAATCTCATTTAACAGTATGACGGTATCAATAATCTCATTTAACAGTATGACGTATCAATAATCTCATTTAACGGTATGACGGTATCAATAATCTCATTTAACAGTATCATGGTATCAATAATCTCATTTAACGGTATGATGGTATCAATAATCTCATTTAACAGTATGACGTATCAATAATCTCATTTAACGGTATGACGGTATCAATAATCTCATTTAACAGTATCATGGTATCAATAATCTCATTTAACGGTATGATGGTATCAATCTCATTTAACAGTATCATGGTATCAATAATCTCATTTGACAGTATGACAGTATCAATAATCTCATTTTAGAGTATCACGGTATCAATAATCTCATTTGACAGTATGACAGTATCAATAATCTCATTTTACAGTATCACGGTATCAATAATCTCATTTGACAGTATCATGGTATCAATAATCTCATTTAACAGTATCATGGTATCAATAATCTCATTTGACAGTATCATGGTATCAATAATCTCATTTGACAGTATGACGGTATCAATAATCTCATTTTGCAGTATCATGGTATCAATAATCTCATTTAATGGTATGACAGTATCAATAATCTCATTTAACAGTATCATGGTATCAATAATCTCATTTGACAGTATGACGGTATCAATAATCTCATTTTACTGTATCATGGTATCAATAATCTCATTTAACGGTATGACAGTATCAGTAATCTCATTTAACAGTATCATGGTATCAATAATCTCATTTGACAGTATGACGGTATCAATCTCATTTTACAGTATCATGGTATCAATAATCTCATTTAACTGTATCACGGTATCAATAATCTAATTTTAAAGCATCTCTATATATATATTACAAAGAAATTTAAAAATGATTTTTCACTTAAAGACCTTAAAGGTTTTAAGGTTTTGTCTTATTGTCATGTTGCAGACTGGCAGAATCAATGTCCCCGTTATAGGGTTCAAACCTGGTTTTAGAGTCCAGGTTTAGGTTTGGGGGGAGGATTAGACTTTTTTTTTTTTTTTTTTTTAAATGGTGGTTCAGGTCACGGTTTTTGTCCTCACAAAGACAGAAAAGGAAACGTGTGTGTGTGTGTATACACACTAATTCTGTCACTCTGAGCTCCACCATGAGGAGGGCTAATTGATAAATCTATTATTTCCCTATTGATAAATAAAGCTAATATACTCATGAGAAGCCTGGATGCTTTGAGACTGTACTGGGCGTTTTTTTAATTTACAGCAGAGATGCACAGCACTGAGGTTAGCATCCAGCAGCAGTGAGGTTAGCATCCAGCAGCTGTGAGGTTAGCATCCAGCAGCAGTGAGGTTAGCATCCAGCAGCAGTGAGGTTAGCATCCAGCAGCAGTGAGGTTAGCATCCAGCAGCAGTGAGGTTAGCATCCAGCAGCAGTGAGGTTAGCATCCAGCAGCTGTGAGGTTAGCATCCAGCAGCTGTGAGGTTAGCATCCAGCAGCAGTGAGGTTAGCATCCAGCAGCAGTGAGGTTAGCATCCAGCAGCTGTGAGGTTAGCATCCAGCAGCAGTGAGGTTAGCATCCAGCAGCAGTGAGGTTAGCATCCAGCAGCAGTGAGGTTAGCATCCAGCAGCAGTGAGGTTAGCATCCAGCAGCTGTGAGGTTAGCATCCAGCATCAGGACCATTTCTGGATGTGTGTGTGTTTGTGCAGGTCTCAGAGAGCACAGCAGTTATTTCCACATGGGTGGACATTCATCAGATGCCTCTGTGGACCAGGAAGCTGTCAGGAAAATGGACTCAACTCACAGTCAAACTTTGACAGCTGAAAATCACTTGGATCCAGGGACTGCATGTGTCCAGGGAAGTGCTTCTTTCAGGTTGTGGGGACATCATGTGTCTCCAGCCAAGTGGAAATAAAAGCTTTTAGAAATCTAAGGCTCGTTTCTTCACTGACAGAACGAAGCAGAAACATTTATTTATATCAACATGATGCATAATGCTACTTTCTGCTAACATGCCAGAGTTGCACTTTTATCAGCGTTGACTAAACTCCAGCGTTATCTGCATCATCACGCACTTTTTAAGTTCCGAAAAGAAAAAGTCGTGAAATTTCCTGAGACCATGTAAAATAGCACCAATTGTCAAACAGTCATTTCCCTGATAATCCAACATCACCTGCTCCTGATTAAAGGAAACTGATCCAGTGACACCAACACTGCATCATCTTATCTTCTTACAAAATGACGAGCTGCGTTTCTCAGCAGTTCTCCGTAATCTGATATAAATATGGAGATGGAGGCTTAATTGGCCGGTTAATTAATAACCAATCAAGAATCATTTATCATCCTAGTTAAGATGGCTGTGTTTACTCCCTAGACTCTCATCTATATGGTAATCAGACCCGGGGCTGGACCAGCCGTGTCGGGGTCGATTTGTAAGGGTTGAGATGAGGACGTGTGTGTACTTGTATTACTCATGTTGTGGGGACACACACACTGTGGAGACCCAACTTGGTTTGGAGACAAAAACGTGAATCATTAGTTTTAAGGCACATCTGAAATGTCAGGTAAAGTGTGTGTGTGTGTGTGTGTGTGTGTGTGTGTGTGTGTGTGTGTGTGTGTGTGTGTGTGTGTGTGTGTGTGTGTGCGTGCGTGTGTGTGTGTAGCTGGTTAAATCTACTGCATCTTTAAGAAAAACATAAACCTGTGTGTGGGCCTGTGTTTATAATTATTCTACATAAGAGACGACAGCGGAGGTGTCTTGCACAAAGGTGCAAATATTTCCACTGTCAAAAAGCTTCTCTCTAAACTGTTAGAATAATTATTTAGTGCTGTTATCAAAACACTTCACTTCACAACAATAATCACTGTGAATCACCTCGAGTCACAACTCAAGGAGCCACTTTTGCTCAGACCGAAGTGTATCATCCAAAAGACGCAGGTTTCCATCGAGCTATAAAATCAGCCGAACATGAGTCTCAAATGATGCGTCATGTCCCTGCAGAGCACACACTTTGAGTTAGTTAATGAAAAGGGGAATTGCTTGTTGATCCAGTAACAGGACCCAAGAGGTGATTTTTCTTTGTAATTACGGTTACGACAGAGATTCAATAGGGGTGTGAGCTGCAGCCGAGCCGCCGCCGCGAACGCAGCGTCCGTTTATACAGCACAGGTATCGACCGCTGTCAGCTCTGCACACCGGGAAGGCTCTAACAAAACGCAGGTGAAGAAAAGCATCGCTAACTAGCTCGAGGGCCAGTTCACTGGCTGTCAGCGCAACAAATAGAGTCTTCGGGAATCCACCCCGTTAAAATCAGGCTGATTAACAACCAGCATGACTCAAGTCAGATCTCTGGTGGGAAGCAACTAATTGGGAACAATAAAGTAACTGCAGTAAAATGAGCAGTTACCACCAGTCATTTTCTCTAATGGACTAAATGACACCGTTTGCCTTTCTTAATAATAAAAACATGATCATATGGATGCAAGTACAGTGCACATGCTGTTGATGTCCTGACTGACTATTACCAAAGCAAAATAAAAGAGAATGATAAATGAAAACATAAGGCCGACTGCTGCACTGCATCAACCCTCAGGTTTCTGTAAATGTTATTTTTATGACTTTCTTTGTGAAACAGTGGTTTGGTTTTTTTTGTGCTTCTTTCAGTTTGATTTTTGGAGTTTAGAACTTTAATCTGATAGAGGTGAACATCAGTTGGACTCAGTGTTTTAAATCAGAAACTAAGCCAAACTTTTTCCCATATTATGTTAAACTAAATAAAGAACAATGTCTGACTAGTTCAGTCATTGAAGGCTATGACTTAGCTCCCATCACAATCTAGCATCAGCCCGGAGTCCTAATATTCAACGTTAGTGACCGACAGCCAGCTCTCTCTCCTGGACGTCCACAGTGAGACGATTTGTTACGGCTGAAAAACTTCCCAATAATGAGCAGCTCTTCTAAGCTGCGACTGTGAGCGCTGCATTAATGCTGACAGCACTAAGAGTCAAAATCTCATCCTTTAAACTGCTGCTACAGCCTTAATTGAAGTCTAAGGCTTTCTCAAGTGTTATGGCTGTAATGTATATTTTACAATTGGAACCTGGGGATTGCATTGCTGCAGCCTGGCTGCTGTCTCCCTATCACCGTCATTACAGCTATTGAGTTTCTGTCCAGGGAGGATAATTTGGCATTAGTGTAGCAGAGGAGTGCACTATGTGAGAGGGCGGGGAGCCAATTTTAAAAAGGATTTTCCTACAGTCCGATCTCAAACACTGTACTTTCAGAATAAAAGCTCTGCAGTATTTCTGCACCAGCTCACATACAGCTGCCTCTGAGAGGATACTCACATAACACGTTCACCAGCCCCACACCCCAACTCAGCTAAACATCTTTAATCAACACCGTTTATCAGGGGTCGTCGGGCTGGAGCCAATCCCAGCATGCAGTGGGTGAGAGACGGGTCCACCCTGAAGAGGCAGAAACCCACCTGGATCCACCTGGGTTCAGACCCTAATCCTGACCTGCATGTGTTTGGACTGTGGGAGGAGAAAACCCACACAGACACAGGGACAACATGCAGACTCCACACAGAAAGGCCCCGGGTCCACCTGGGTTCAGACCCTAAATCCTGACCTGCATGTGTTTGGACTGTGGGAGGAGAAAACCCACACAGACACAGGGACAACATGCAGACTCCACACAGAAAGGCCCCGGGTCCACCTGGGTTCAGACCCACAACCTTCTGCTGTATGGAGACCACCTTTGTGCTGCCCCCTTTCCCTAACCCTGATCTAAATCTGGATCCAACCTGAACTCTGAAACCAGGTCTGAACCCTCAACCCTTTTAAAAGGTGTGAGGACACAACAGGCCCATTTCCACATTATAAAACTCAAACTATTTCTTGCACTGTTTTAAGGCACACACACACACACAGGCAGACACACACACACACACACACACACAGGCAGACACACACACACACACACACACACACACACACACACACACACACAGGCAGACACACACACACACACACACACACACACACACACACACACACACACAGTAAGTCCTTCTGCAAATGAGAGTTAACATGTTAACAGGAACCAATTACACTAACAAACATTCACTCATAAATTCTGGTTCTGCTCTACTAGCCAACTGCTTGAAGGCCATCATCCTCTGAAAGTGCATTTGCGTGTTCAGATAATGACAGAAGCTGGGGGGACCTTGGACTAATGGTTGCGGTGGTTTGTCCTGAAGTGGCAGTGATGCCAGCGTGGGGCTCTGGGGCTGACAGTGCTGCTCACTGAGGGCTGCCTTTCATAACGAGGTGAATTAGAGGCTAATTAGATGTAATGAAGCTACAGTAGCTGAGACTGGACTCTGTCAATAGCACAAACAAGGAGACAGAAGAAAATAGAGGGAAGAGGAAAGAAAGGATGGAAGAGCTGAGAGGACGAGGGGGAAAGTGAAGGTGGTGAGGATGTAGGAGATGACAACAAAGGAAGAAGTGGACGGCAGACGAAAAGCAAAGTGAACCCATGTTGTTCTGTCGTTTCCATCGACTGCACATTCCCCTCCGTCGCTCTCCCTGTCTCATGGGCATCACCCCCCCCCCCCCACCCACGGGTGCAGAAAAGGCCAGCTGTGGCTAATGGAGCACACGCTCACTCATTATCTGCAAAAGACAACACTTCCTGGCTCCAGACACATCCTGGCTCATTTCTGAGAGTCAAACCAGGAAGAACAATGGGAGCGACGTCGGCTAATAACTCGGGCGCTTGTCCAGGCCTGTTCGAGGCCATTACAGGCTGTTTGTACTCATTATTCGGGAGAACTACTGTACGGATACAGCGGCGTTACTTTGTTTTTACTGCGTTCGTTTGTGACAGCACAGCCGCAGCAGCGTTAATGTGGAAGCTCATGAAAATCTGGGGGAAATGGACCATGATTCACTGGGGCAAACAGCAGGTGCAACACTGCTGCTCTGACTACAGCTACTTCCACTAAAGTACTGAGCAAAATTACACAGACTGTTCACAGACTATTCTGGTCCAGAAATAAGAAAACCTCCCTCCCACTGACACTGGTAACTGCACCGATAACTAAAGATCCAGCGTTGGACCAGAACCAGTCTCAGCAGCCTGCTGCGTGGACTGAAAAGTGACCTAACATTATTGATTCCAACCAAGTTAAGTGATAGAAGAAGTCATGCTGCTGCAGAGGTAGTGTTGTTAAATTCATGAAGGCTGGAGCCAGAGTGTGTGTCTGTAGCAAACTACAGACCCAAATGAGCTGAAAACACTCTAGTATTTGGCTTCATACACAGGATGCAGACAGCAGCAATGGAGCAAGTATCTAAATGTGATATTTTCAATTTACTGCGTATGAATATTTCTTCATCAAACAATTACATTGCTGCATTTTAACTGGAGACTTGCTGGAAACAGCTCTGTCAGCAGCTACGAGGTTTGAATGAACCACAGAGGATCAGAGAAAAGCTACGTCTGTGCCACATCAGCTGCTCGGTGACGTTAATTAAACTGCAGGAGCAGGTTTCTGAAGTTTGACAGAACAATAGATCACAACATGTTGGTCCGTCTTCACATGGTTCTGTTCCTTTTAGACTGGAACAAACATTTTAGAGAGTAGGGACCAATTCAACGTTGATCTAAAAGATTCTGATTTCTTATTTTCCAAAACCAGCAAGTCCAAAATGTAGTTTCAGCTCAATTAATGGCATCATGTGTCTGTTGACCTGAGGTTCACAGCTGCTGCATCGTCAGGGCTCAGATATTTCCTTGGACATCACCTCTCTCCTGGTTTTTATTGTTCCTCCACGTACGCACACGTGTTTGATATGCAGCAGTTATTTCCAGGGTGCTGTCAGTGATTACTATTGACGTTAACGCTGTATCTTCCATCCACCCACACAGCATCTCCTCAAGTAGACGGACTTACCTTCACATTTCTCCAGGATCTGAACCGTCTCTCCCACCTCCAGAGCCAAACCCTGAGTCACTGAGCCCCGGAAGCTGCAGATCACTGCGGAGACAAAGCAAGAGAAGAGAAAAGGTCAGAACCTTGTCAGGCAGCATTTGTGAAAACTCATTACTGTTAAATATAGATAGAACTTTATTCTTCAACCCTTTCGCTTTTTTCACAGATCACATGAAAATCACAGCTGTGTCCTCATCTGCCCCGTGACCACAGCCGGGCAGAACACACCCACAGTACTTGGTGTACAAGGCAGCATTGATGCCAAGACTCCTCATGACTGCATCTGGTGCTGCAGTCACTGTGAGCCACTCATGTGACGTTCAATATCAACACCATATCACCTAAAGTCAGGTGCATTGTGGGTTTAAACCAGTCGAGATGATGCTCAGCAGGATGAGCGACACCGACGCCGCGTTCTACCCTTGTTGGATTGTTGAAAACCTTTAACTTAGAGAAATGTTAACAACTTCTGACGAGAAGTAAAATACTGTTTGTACCAAACATGTTTACACTGGCCTCACAAAAAGGATCTGGATCAACACTTCACCAGGGAATCACTTTATTTTTTATTTCCACTTCTTCTAAAATGATGTTTTCACAGTTTATGTTTCCAAGGCCATTAAACATGCTGAAAGGACATAATCAAGTCTTATGTGTAAAATATGAACAGAAATTCCTCAGCAGAGAGAAAGAGATAAAACTGCATCAGCACTTTTCTGTGTCTGGTCCTTCTTTGAGCCAGAAGAGGTCAGCTCGAGCCACAACTGGAGGACAAGATCTGAACCCTGGATCTGTTCAGTGTTTGTTTAGCAGCTGCTGCTTCAGGGACCAACTGAGGTCACAGCAGTTTGTTTCTGCCATTAGTTTGGGCATCAACCCTACAAACAGAACCAACTGTATGACGAACACGTGCTCACTGTGACCTCAAGGCCTCATGACAGTCACTCTCACTTGTGTCATCAATGGCCCAATGTTTCCCAGTGTCTATATATAGTGTTTGGTTCTTATTGCTGCTGTAATTGTGTGTAAACCCCTACAAATCTCCAGTAATATCGAAGTAAATGCAGTTATTCACTTTCTCACAGCGTCTTAATATGTTCATCTCACTGCACAGAGCTGTCGCACCCGGACCAGCAGCACACAGGCCTGAAACGACACTGTGTTTGATTTGAAAAGGTGTTTCCAAGAAGAAAGAAAAATGTATTTTCTTTGATCTGCAGAGTCGGAGTCAGTACCAGCACCTCAGGATGATGGGTAATGATTGTTCATATTTCTCTACTGACAGAACATAAGACTGTTCGATCGTACCTGAACTGTCAAATGGCACAGAGAACACCAAAACAGTCAGAGACAGCTGTACCACTTTCACATTAAACTGGTTTTATACAATTTATTGTTTATTTTTACTGCAACAGCCTTTCATTGTATTTATACTCTCAACTCCCTACGTGATGGTTTTCATTTTTAGTGGCAGGAGCCCAAATGTCTCTGGAATGACCTTCGTTAGGACCAGACTGACCATAAAAGATGTTGCATGAGATCCAGTGGTGACTTTTATTGTGAAACGGCTAATGGCACCGTGTGCAGCATGAAACCATCCATCCATCATCTGTACCCCCTTAGTCCTAACCAGGGTCCCAGGGATCAGCTGGAGCCTATCCCAGCTCTCTCTGGGTGAAAGGCAGGGGTCCACCCTGGACAGGTCACCAGTCCATCACAGGGCCACATAGAGACAAACAACCTCACACACTCACACTCACTCCTATGGGCAATTTAGAGTCACCAATCAACCTGACATACATGTTTTTGGACTGTGGGAGGAAACCAGAGAACCTGGAGAAAACCCACACAAGCACAGGGAGAACATGCAGACTCCACACAGAAAGGCCCCTGATGGGTTTCAGACCAGGAACCTTCTTGATGTGAGGCAACAGGGCTAACCACTAAACCACCGTGCTGCCCAGCATGAAATTAGATGGAGGTTTTAATTATTACTGACTTTGTTAAAACAATGTAAACAGATGCACCTGACAGTAATTTACTGCTCAGTCAGGACTGATACTAAGAAATTTAACTACAACAGAAAATGCAAACGAAACAAACACCAATTAGATTGTAATCCTGTCATTATCTGGCTCTAATTACTGTGTGAATTGTTTTGTTGCTTACAGGATTAAGGCGCCATCAGTTCACGTACGCCACCCACCCACACACAACAATCTGCAGCTCGAGTCACTGGTTGCATCTGATACTTTGGCAGCGAGGACACACACCTCACACCTCAAGTTGGCAGGACTGTTTGCATGTGTCGCTCCCTGCCCTTGCCGCTCTGTCAGTGTCACCATCTGTCTCTGTATCAGCAGGGCCTCTCTCTCTCTCTCTCTCTCTCTCTGTCATCGTCACTGTCTGTCTCCGTCGTCGCCGTCACTCTCCCGGGCTCCATTATTAACGCCATTCAGTGTGGGACCGTCTCCGCTTTGGATTCTGTCACTGACATCCCCCGGTCCCTTCAATCTCTCTTTCATTTGTTCATTGTCACTTGCTGTCATCACTGTCACTCCATCATTGTCAGTGTGTCGATTGTTCCATGCAACTGTCAGAGACTCCGGCACATTCACACCCGCTCTCATGCCCCGTGCACAGACCAGACGTGCAGCCAGATGTGACCTAAGGCTACGAAGACAGACCTGTGGTGACGAAAGGTTCAGCTTGTTTCTCCTCTTTCAACCTAATGTCTCCCCGCTGCTGTAAACATGAGCCACCTGAACCCCTGGATGGACTAATGCCTACCAAGCAGGTCTAGGGGCCCAGAGGGTCAAGGGGCCCCTAAGATCAGAGAACTGTGAAGGGGCTGTTAGCCTTCCAATTAGAAAGTCAATCAAACGACTGAAAAACTACTACAGAGAGGAAAAAATTATTCAAAGCATGTAGAAAGACACAAAAGCACTAAAAAGAAGCACAAAATGAATATGAATTATTGAAATCTATTAAACTGAAAACAGCTGAAAAAACACAATTAGTGAAAACCAGTTACAGTATCTCCATTTCAGCCTGAAGATGAAAATTATGGGTTTAATCCCAGTAAACAACACAGATCCTGTAATACCTGAAATATCTGATTTAGATTTTTTTTTTGTGCATTTATGAACATTCCTGTTTCAATTCAAACTTTTCTGGTGCACAGAAATATTGCAAACAAATCAGTCATTGAATTCTTAGAGTCCCTCTTTCCCTCATACTTCTGGATTTGCTGGTTCACCTTGTGGTGACGTGTTTTTTTTTTTTTTTTTTTTCCTCTGGTGAGATTGTCACAAAGCTGAGAGCTCTGCAGAGAAAAGAGGACACACACACACACTGAACACACACACTGAACACACACACTGAACACACACACTGAACACACACACTGAACACACACACTGAACACACACACTGAACACACAGCACGGCTCTATCCGGCTGGTATTGGCATTTAGTTTATCCAGCGGATTGGGTCAATAGTCTGACAAATCACTCACATCTGCTAGGCCAGTCACATCACTTAGCCTGTGCCCTTTATGGGTGTGCTTGTGTAAGAGAGGGGAAACACTTAAAAACACATAATGGATGTCTAGCTGTGCGTGTGCGTGTGTGTGTGTGTGTGTGTGGCACGGGAATGAGTCATTTTCCCTGACAGGATAATTCAATTTAGAGACTTCAAAGCTTGGTTCAATATTTAATTGCTGCTCCAGAGATCCACCAGAACTCAGAGTGAAGAGGACGCCTGGCAAACATATAACAGCTGTGAATTATTTAAATAAGGGACTTACATAAGTAGAACACAGGCTGTACATATAGGAGGAGATGTTGGGTGCTTTTAACCACAGCACCTCATCACAGTGCAGGACGGTGCATACAGCACTTCACGAGGAGATTTCCACGCCGTGTGTTAGTGCTGCAGTGGAGGCACAACACAAGAACACACACTTTTTCCACGTGCTATGGGCACATACACCGAATACAAGGGAGTCTGACCAAAAGACTCAAACATCAACCCACACCTACCCTGTGTAGAAACTGTTTTCTTATCTCTTACTGAATGCAACAGCAGGAAACATGAAAATGCTGAACTTCAATGTGCAGCGGTCAATTAAAACCTGAGTATACCTGACGTGAGAGGCTCCTTTCAGCAATTAAAGCAAATCCATGTGGTGCCTTTTACAGGAACGAGATGATCTTCTCTCTTTCAGCACCACTGAGATTTTAAAGGGGGAATCTGTAATGATTATAGTAATTGCTATATCACTTCTCCATCCATCTGCATAGCTGAGTGTACTGGCTCACTGAAATGACCACATACATCCCATCAGATCCAAAATCCACAAAGAGATTTCCTCAAAGCTTCAGCAGCTCCTTCAGGCAGCAGACCAGGTTCAGGTGTACAGGTAAGGGCTTCTTATGTCACAGCTACATGAAGCTCAGTGTGAGCACTGCAAAGCTAAAGTCAGCACTAACTACAGAGTCACTGTGCCCTCTGTTAAACACAGCAGGTTTAAAAAGCTTAGGTTGGAGGTTGAGAAAAAAGTCTTTCTCCATGAATACACAGTATTACACAGTATTCATGTCTGTATTTTTCCCTGTCAGTCGCTGAAGAGGGGGAGACAGGTGGACTGATGGATGAGGAACATGTGTGAAGACCTCCTGTAGCTTCATGAACCCCACACAACCTCACTCCATCACACACACAGATCAAAACATACATGGCAGGTGCCAGACATGTCAGTATTATCTCCTAATAGTGGCACAGTATTAAAAACAGACAGACTGGAGAGAGCTGGAGTCCCTTCTCCAAGCCAGTTCATAGTTTTCTCAAAACTGTCAACATGACATTAAGCTAATGTGAATGCTACTTTTTTACGTTACCCCAACTGCAGCAGCACGATGAGGATTTTTAGATGGATGAAAATCCGTTATGAGGTCCAGGTTACTGCCACTTTGCAAAAGTGTCATGACAACTGTCGTCTTTATTAGTCTCTGCACAACTAGTGTCTCCTTTAATTTGGAATCTGTCTTCATCTGTGGAGCCATGAAACACAAACACACACACACACACACACACACACACACACACACACACACACACACAGCTGTCTACACTTTAAACAAACCACGAGAACAGCTGACATATAACTAGTAAAACACACAATCCACCCATAGCCTCTTAATGGATTTCCCTCTCACTGTGAACAGTCCAGGGCCAATGCATGTTATGTCGGATTTTGTGGAATTGTGCTTATGTATTATGCATCATATCTGCCGCTGCCATATGTGGCTGCCTACAAACACATCACGCTCACATTTAGTTGTGCACCATTCATAAGCATGTGAAGGGGGAACAAATGGGAATCCCCTCGAGTGTGAACGAGTGTGTGTGATGTGTGTTACAGCGAGAGGAAACCACTCTGAGGTGTAGGTCTACAAAGTGACGACAAATTTTCAAAGTAAAAGTGAGAAAAGTTTAAAAAAAAGGTGCATAGATACTAGTGTGTAGAGAGTGAGCAGGTGTGAGAGAGGAAGATTAAGTGAGAGAGCACAGAGGTTATTCCCCATTAATGAGTTTCTACATGTGCGTGCACATTGGTGAATATTCTGCACGTGTGTGTCATTATGCCTGTGATTACTGTGAACAGATCTCATCTTCATTAAGAGATGAAGCTTGTCGTTTCAGCGTCCTCCTCGGTGCCCACAGGCACACACAGGATCTCAAGTGCACTCTGCGCTCATAGACTCTGACAGACTGTGAGTGTATGAGGCTGCGTTTCTATCTGTGTGTGTGTGTGTGTGTGTGTGTGTGTGTGAGAGACAGATTTTCCACATGCCCTTAAGTTACCGTTGCTCCACAGCTGACGTGGAGGATGAGGTTTGTTAGTGTGATGAGGTGAAAAGAAATCAGAGGGCACAGAAAGCAGGAGGGCAGAAGAGACGGATGACCAAAAGGTGTTTATGAGAAAGACGGTTATTTTTGCATGCTCCTCTATTTTTTATGTACACGTGCAGAGATTGTGCATGTGAGGGAGATTTCCTAAAAGCTATAGATGAAACATAAGGAGGAAACAGTAAAGTTAGGAGTTGGGGGGTGAAAATGAAAAAGACTAAAGCACAGCAGAGGAAGTTCTGTCTCAGCATCATCATCATCATCAGCAGCAGCAGCAGCAGCGAGAAGAACTAGGCCACATCCATGAGCCGACAGTAATGACGGGGACAGCGCAGACGGTGCACACCAACACACATACAGCTGAGAGTGTGCTGCACAGATGGGATGCAGAACTCAGTATGTCATGTGGAGCCTGGAGATCTGCTCCCCGTTATTAACAGGCTGAACGGGAAAACGACTCACTTGCACTTTACCCCCAAATGCTCGACCAGAGACGCCTCAGTAACCAAAGTTGCTGACAGCAGGACAAGCTGGAACCAATTCTGTAAAAAAGAAAAGGTCCATCTCTAACGGCAGAGAGATGTTGGCTTTGGTCTGTATTTGTAAGTTATTGAGACTTTAGTGTTTGAAATGACAGTGTTTGAGAATATGTAGTGAAACCTGAGCAATGACCTACAAAAATCTGACCTGGAACAAAAGTTCCCACTTTGGTCCAGTTACCAAGATCCACAGTGAACTGTGCCAAGAACTCTCCTCTGGAAGCTGCCTGTCTAGATGCCCTGTCATGACCCATGTGGTCTCACAGAGACCAGACCATGTCGTCATAAATCTTCAGGGCCTTCTGACCCGACCCCTCACCAACCCTTACCTATCCTAAACCTGGTCACACATTGTGTCCAGTGTTGCTTCCTGTCCCTCTCGTCCCTACCTGCTGCTATTGGAGAGGATGTGTACCAGTCTGACTGTCACTATGATAAAGGTCTCAGATAAGGTACCAAAGGGACCGGTTGTCCGATGGCACTGGAGGGTTCTGCTCTACATTACTACTATTGGACACATTTAGTTTGAGACTCTCTCAGAGATTCCTTTGGACTAAATCCCAGGCCCTCTAGAGCCTCAGTGTGAGAGTGCAGGCAGGTCTGCAGGGTCATCAGGTTGGCACCCTCTCAATCATGAACTTTCATTGAGTTGGGCCCACGACACTGAAAAGGCTTGTGTGTTCCAGCATCTCAGAGCCCCACCCAGCCTGCACCCACACCCCCACACTAGCCCAGTAGTGGTAGCCTAGCCTAGCTGACTCAGCCTGCTCACAAGAACACAAAACAAAATCAAACCAACAGACCTCAAATGTTCTAGCTAATACAATAACCTGAGCTGGTACCAGTACCAACACTGAACATTTGGACAGCCTGCTCAGCAGCAGAACAAACTAAGCTAGTAGCAGAAAGCTAACCTCTTAGGCCTCAAGCCTCCAAACATTAGTTAAACTCAGATTGCTCAGAAAACAAGACAAACCATCAGCCAGACCTTACCGATCCTTCCCCGCTGACACATCGCTCTTCTCTTCCAGAGCCATTCACTGGAGCTGCACTGTCGGCCATATTGCTTTCTGCCTGCTTTAGGCCCCGCCCATTTATACCCAGGTAACTCAACAGAGAAAAAACTGACTTTACAACAAAACCTCACCTTCCACTGACAGACCTTAACTTTCCAACTACGCTGCTCTGCCTCCATAGCTACATCTGTACATCTGAGCCTCTTCCTCTCAATCCTCTGTGTTTCTGACCACAGCACAAGGTCTGGTCTAATCCTACCTGCCTCCATGAAACACACCTACCAGCCTCTTCCTGCCTCCTAATGTCCTCAACAACCATCTTCCTCCTGTCAGCTGCTGATGCTTTAACCTGAGATGCACTTAAAGCAAATCCACTGTGACCACATTGTACATGTCCTACAATATCCCAGTATCTGAGAGCTGCCTGCAAAAATGCCTCCTCTGGCTTCCATTTGCTCCCTGCTGAGACCGTTGGTCCTGGGCTCCTCACTGCTTCATCTCTAGACTCTGACATTACCTCCAGTCAGGCCTTAGCACACGTTTTAACACTCCTCCGTTAAACTTGTTATAGGGAGCTCCAAAATCCCTTTACCCCACACACACACACACACACACACTGCTTAGGCAGCATGCAGCTCCCAGCCACTTTCTGAAGTTCTCTCTAACTTACAGAGAAACATTTCAAACTTTAAAGGTCAGTGTATTTGTCTGGTTGTGTGTGAAGATAAAGGTCTGGCTGGATGAGGCTCCATCACCCTCATGATGAAAGTTTTGTTGAATTAACAGCTGATTTCAAACTGCTTGGTATTTGTTTTGCTGGACATCACACACACTTGTCTGAGTCTTTTTCTGTATTTTCAGGTGCTGTCATTTACACAGCTGAACAGAAATTCATGCTACAACTTCTCCCACTTCTCTCCATGCAAACCGCATCAGAAATCAATCTGGTTAGGGAAGAAAAGGTTCCTACTGAGGTTTTCCATGTGACATCATCAAGTCACATGACACCCCAAGGCCGCTCATATTGTCAACAATAATCATCTGTTCTCTCTGTTTGCAGATCTCAGGATGAAGATGTTCTCCTGGATGGATGTTTAGAGCTGAGGCTGATGTATAAGAGAATGTGACACGAGACAAAGCAGAGTCGTCGACATCTGGAACATCTGTCAGACCATATTACAGAACGTCTGGCTGGCACGAGGGCCAGGATATGGGTCATCTGTCCCTAACATATCTCTGCTGCTTTCACCGTACAGATGAGCAACATCAGCATCAGCCTTCTCATCCCCATGGCATCGAATACTGACGCTTTGTGGACTCAACTCAACAGTTCCCACACTGATGAAACCTGGATCCACAGGACCAAAACAAAGGGTCATGTGACCTGGTGACGTGGGTGAAAAACCTCATTTGTGCTGGGAAAAGGTCGACCCTGAAATAGGAGGTGAAAAACATTCTCCTCTAAATATCCTCTGATCCAAAAGAGCCTGGTCAGATCTCACTCATCCATCAGCCATGACATGATTATACCTGTTCTGTAACATGTACATGTTAATAGCACCAGCGTCACAGAAAGCATCACCTCATCCAGTCCTCACACCTGTAGCAGGACAGAACACAGCTCTTTACTCATGTTTTGAGTATTAAAGAGTTTCTCCAGTGTGTTGTCCTAAAGAATCCCAACCTGCAGCCATCAGACAGGAAGAGGCACAAAGTGCACTGGGTAATCTGCGCCCCGAGCTACGAGTCAACGCCGCTGCTGCTGCTCCTCCAACCTCAGACTGTGCTGCTGAGCAGAAACTGTTTTCATAACAGCAACATGCACCTGCCCCTTTCACCTTCCCTTCAACTGTCTGGTCCATTACAAAGACTCGTTATGTAACGGACTAGTCAGCATTACAAAGCTGCATGAACAACCAGACATCTTCCCTCTCCAGAGTCACCACAGGTCTTTTTATTATGTAACAGTGAGTTTAGATGCTATTCTAAAATCCGTCCACCGTGACATTTGCATCTCGGAGCTATAACAGCAGCAGGCTTCAGCTAATGACCACCGAAGGGCTCTACTGGAGCAGATGATGGAGGAGCACTGCTTTCAGCCTCCATGGCCTGGTCCGCTCGGGGAAATGTAACTCATGACCTTCTGGTCTCGGGCCAATTTCACCTCGTGGCTGCTGCAGAGCTGGACTCACAACTGTGAAATGAATGAAGGCTAAATCTTTTTGAGGTCACAGACGGGCGCAGTTATTTTATAGTAAAACCAAGAGTCTCTTTATACATCGAGTGAATACCTGCAGTATGTGACAGCTCTGAGTCCAGTGTGAAGCCAGGACGGACCAAACCCCCCACAGTGGCCTATTGTTGTCATGGTAACGCCTCATTCACCCATCAGCAGGGTCCGTTAGGCTGAAGGTTATTTCAGGATGAGGTGGGATTAAACCCTCAAATGTTAAAGTGACACTCCAGGACAGTATGTTTCTGAAGACAGAGTCGACCTCTGCCCTCTGACCCTGATAACACAGGGTGTACTTGTAGTTCTGCTAAGGACCTAAGCCGTGTGTCTGACGAGTTCATTCAACAGTCTCAAGGCTGCATTTACAACAACAATGACCCCTGGGGCCCAAAAATGAAACCTGAGTTTGACTGAAGGACTGAACATCTTCTTCAGTGAAACATCTGTGAAACGTCTCCAACACTAAAGAAATCTGTTGACCTTTTTCACTTTCACCAAGTCTGAGCACTTTCTCTGCTCCTCATGGAATCAGCTGCAAGAAGCAGATGCTGATATCCACCACTTTCACTAATTTACAGCAGACTGCAACACGCAACACACACACACACACACACACACACACACACACACACACACACACACACACACACACACACACACACACACACACACACACACACACACACACACACACACACACACACACACTCCAGTCCTCAGTCCCAGATGGCAGCAGCGTCTGAAAGAATCCTCTAACCTCCTGTTTCTCTGCTGTGACTGATAACTCTTCCATCTCTCATGCAGAAAGTTATCATTTCTGTCTTCAGTCTCTGAACCCGGAGCTCAAACCTTTGCCCACACAGGAAACAGAAGCCCACATTGTTCACCGTTGTCCTCGGAGTCTGACAGCCCAGCATGTGGAGCTTTTACGCAGCTGACAATGAAACTCAGGCTTCAAACTGTTTAACCAACTGAAAACAGCAAAACATGAAGTAATGACAAGTAAAATCAAAAGTACAAATAATCGGAATGGTTCTGACTTCTGTGTCACCAGTGAAAAACCAGTCAACAGGTCTGCTATAGTTCCAGCCTTAATGAAGGATTTCACATTAATGTGTCATATGTTTTTATTCTATTAATTGTCTACATGGTTTCCCAGCACCTGAGGTTGCTCATTGTTTTCCTCATTTATATAATTCATGGATAATCAATAATAATCTCTAGGATAATCTATACCTTTGTCATCCTGCTTTGGTTTGGTTCCTCCTCTGTTGTTCTCCCTGAGGTTTTAGTTTTTCCCCCATTAAAGGCTTTTTTTGGGGTAATCTAATCTAATCCAACTCAAAGGTCTAAGAACAGAGGAGGATGTATCTGCCCTAAAGCCCCTTAAGGCAAACGTGTCATTTGTTTCTTTGGAGATATATATGAATAAAACTCCATTTGTTTCTGCTCTGTATTTCCACAGCACGTTGGGATTTTCTGGTGACTGGTCAAACATTATTAGAACAATAACATATTATTGTTCTGATTGTTTTCCCATCAGAGACGACGTCATAACAACAGCTAACACAGAGTTTCATGATCGTCAGTTAGAATAAAATAACCTCAGCTAAGTGGATAAATTCACCTACACAGACATAATATTTATATCTAACAACATGTTCTCACTAGGCCAAAACACACACTGGATATAACAACATGTAGGAATTAAGACATGAGGGGGTCATTAGTCCTTAATCCACAATCAATGACCAATTAAATTCCCATTCCAAAAAAAACCCAAAAAAATCAGCTCACATGTAAATTACAACTTTAAGCATCAGCTTTGATTATATACCACATGTTCACACAGACGCACGGGGCCTGCTGCAGGGTCTGAAGAAATGTTTCTACCTGACTACTAGAAGTCCAGGGGCCATGACTCAGGTAACTTCACATGGACGACTGAGAATGATCCACAGATGCTGAGCAAATGATTCACAGCAGTAAAGATTTGATTCACGGGATTGAAAGAAAAGACGCGTTTGCCCTCGTCTGACTAGGAGCTGATGGATGTTTCCCTGCTGCCTTAAATCCACAAGTAAACTGAGTTTAGGTTCAACAGTCAGTTTAATGTGTGTTAGAAAAAGGAAAAGTAACTCAGTCAAGACATTAAGTCGACTGAACCGTTCAGACTCAGTTTGTCATTTGATGTGGTGATCTCAGAGCTGCAGATGCTGCTTGTGCTCCGATTGGCTGTTCAGTCTCAATGATTTTACCAGTTTAGTCCAGTGTCTCCTTATTTTTCTCCTCCTCCTTCCTTCCTTCTGCCCCAACCAAAGACCAAGTCCTGCCAACAGCAGCTCCACCTGCAGCTTCTTCTCAGACATGTTCTGGATCAGAAGCAGCTACAAAGCGTCTGTGGTGGAAAGAGTGTGGTGGAGTGAAAAACATATTTGAATTTGAATTCAACAAAATCTCCATATTTCCATCAAGGCAATGAGAAAAGCTGATTCTGCTAAACTCCTGTTTGATGTTTTACAGTGCAGGGATGAGAAAGAGGAGGGGACAGTGATGAAATGATGGAGGCAAGAACGAGGGAGGGAGAAACTCGTGTAGGCCTGAGCCATAAGCCAGTGACACTTGATATACAGTGACAACAGGAGACCGAGGCCATCGAGAGCGAGAGGCAGGGAGGGGAACGACGCGTCGCAGAGAGAGGACAAAATTAAAGAAGGGAGGAAATCACAGGGATGAAAGGATCATTTAAATATACAGAAGGTCAAATATAGAGGGATGATATGCTACACTACGATTCCCCATTAAAGCCCAGACTGATCAAGTTATATTTGGTCGGTCCACAAAGGGAAAGTAATTACATGCAGGTTAAACAGTAAGAAATCAAGGAAGCACAGAAATGCAGAGATTTGCTTTTGGAGAGATTCAACCTACGCCGCCTTCCATCTATCCGCTATCAAGGTCACCGAGGCCTTTCTCTCTCCTCACTGAGGGTAAAGCTTCACTCGCCCCTGCCGTATTTCCACCAACCAACCAAGATTCACCAAATGCAAACAGAGGAGCTGCGTTTCATGATGAAGAGGAACATGAGGGTCACTGGGATGGAGAGAAACGGAAAATAAAACAAACCCATAAAAACTAACAAGCAACAAGACAAACACCACAAACTGCTACTGTTCTCTGAGCTCAGTAAAATCTAACACCAATGTCTTTGTATATTGTACCACTGCTTCCTTTATGTGTTAAGCTGATTATTCACTACTGTGGAATAAAACCTTAATGCGCAACACGAACTGTGTAATTCATACCCACCTCAAAAATGGGAAAGCTCATAAATCTGAGACTGTCTGGGAATCATTTATATTCCAGGACCATTTCCAATCAGTCGCCTCTTAACCTGGAAAGTTCACGTTCATTTATTTATTCAATGTTTGTTTTCTCTCCTTTTAATTTTATTGTTCAGCCCGTCATTAGTTTTTACATCTGCATTGGCCCTTAAACTGACAAGAGCTTACGTTGCTGTAGCGTTGATCGTTATGTTTCACATGTTAATCATATTAAAATGCAAATAAAGTTCTAACTGAATAAATAATCTTTTGTATTGAATGTAAGCAGAAGTTTACCTGCTTACATTCGATACAAAAGGAACAAAACCGTCCAGAAAAACGCAGGTTTGAAAACAGTTTCCAGTGCGGTGTCAATAACAGGCTTCATAAACACAGTGATTCCTGCTCTGCGCCCACATTGTGTCGCTTTAGGTGAGATTATAACGTACAGACTCTCCCGCTCAATTAAAACAAACAGAACGTCTATTGGAAAGTACAGTGCTCCAACCAGGGACCACAATAACATGAGTCCTCCCTACAGCAACAGACAGCAACAGACAGCAACAGACAGCAACAGACAGCAACAGCTCCCCTCCCAAATGCCAAACGCCAAAACAATAACGCCCACCACGACCCTCCCGTCACACGGCAGCAGCTCTCGGGACGGAGACTCAGTGAGGCTGCTGAGGTCAAACTGCCACAGAGACAAAACCTCAGAAAGGAGAAAGTGGGACAATCTGTCTGAGTTGTTGGACCATAAACTACATTTTAGCCAAAAGGAGCTTCAGCGTTTTTCTTTGACGTCGCCGCGGAGAAAACACACACACACACACACACACACACACACACACACACACACACACACAACCCTGAAAGCATTTACAGTACAGAACAGATCCCCCCAACTCGGACACAGCCGTGTTTGTTGGATCAATGCGGCGATTAGAATTTCTTCTATTGTTAGAAGCACAGACTCGTTGCATTAAAAGCACAGGGAGATTTTCTGGCTACATTCCTGCACAGCAACGATTATTTCACAGCGTCGAGGCTCCTGCTGTTACTGACTTTTCCAGACATGATGTGAAATAAATCCCGTCTCCCAGCAGCGTTCGAAGAGAGTCATTGATTTTTTAATGCCCCTGCCTTTTTAGCATATTTAACTAAACCGCGACGATGCCGTTATTTATCTGCCCTTGTCGGGCCCTTGGCCGTGATTTCATTGTGTTACTGATTTTCACTCAGTGTTCCAGGAATTATTTCTAAATCTGACCCACCTGGCCTGCTGGGTCGCCATATTGTGAAATCTTCTTAGTGTCATTGGTGAAGTGGGGGAGGGTCTTCGTTCACAGGCGGCTTGTAAATGCCAGTCAGCCTGTACAGTGTGGAGAGAGCCTACAGGTTACCAGCCTTATGGGCCCTAACCCACTTTCAGCACACACACACACACACACACACGCACACGCACAGATTAACATATTCCTGGGATTTAGAAATAATGGCTACTGATATAACAGGGAGAGAGAAAGCTGTGAGAAAATTCAATTACAGCTTGAGTCAGACCACAGGATGAAGAAATGAACCAAACAGATTTAAAGTAGAGCAGCCTTCCCTGCCTAGAGTATTATTCAGTACATGGACGTTATTTTTTCCCAAGTGTATGTAGGAAAAACAGCTGTATTCAGTGGGATTTAGGAAATAGATCATCTGACATTTCTCTTTAGGGTTGGAGTCACTCGTTCTGTGATCACTGTCTCTTCTGCCTGTGCTGGTCAGAGATGAACAAAACACTGGGTCAGATTTAAGAACATAAACCTCAATCTGTTCAAAACTACAATTCCTCCTTTGTTTGTCTCATTATAACCTCAGTGCTCTCATTATGTATTAATAATAAACACCTACGGGTCCGTCCACACATGCCATCAGAACCGCTACGCTGCACGACAACATCTGATTCAGCCGGCGTGTGTGTGTGTGTGTGTGTGTGTGTGTGTGTGTGTGTGTGTGTGTGTGACACAAAGCTTCATCCAGCTGAGAGCAGAGGATTTGAGGAGTGAAATTGAAATTTGAAATGGCTTCATAATCTCTCTGCCAGACAAAGACAGGAGAGCACGGGGTCAGTCCCAATTCACACAGGGTTTGTTGGAAAGAACAACTAATGAAATGTGGTCGGCTAAAAAATAAATAAAATAAAATAAAATAAACAAAAAGAAGGAAGAAAGAAATGCCAGGCCAACACTGTGACACAAAGACCACTGTGGGAAATAAAAGCTGGAGAATTGAGTTCACTTCTGCTCTGGCACCAGAAAGCCAGTTTATCCCAGGAGAGAAGGATGGAAAGAGAATGAAAGAGAGAGAGACAAAGTGATAAAATAAGGCCGAGGGCGAGCGAGAGAGAAATATGGGCGAGAGTGGAGGCCAAACTGAAGGATGGAAACATCCAACATTTCACAAAGTGAAGGAGAGAAAAATGCAGAACAACCAGAACAATGAATGAGAGATAAAGACTTGAATTGCACGTCTGATCCAAAGTCTGCAATAAATACAGAAAAGAATCGATAGCGCTGCCAAAAACCAATCTTCCCAACTAACCAGCCCATAGACGGAGGGGGGACGTGCAGCTGCAGTCAAGCTGAGCATCATGGGATGTGACTGGGAGGACTGGACACCAAAAAGTACCTGACCACCTTCTTCGACCGCCTCCGTCCACATTCTCACACTGCAAATAGCAGAGCAAAGAGCAAAGAGGGACCTGTCAGAGAGGACGGCCCTCCAGACCAGAGAGGCCGGAAGAAAGATGAGGACGAGGAAGATGAAGAGGTGGACTGACTGGATAATCCAAAGAGGAACAAAGTGGACGGTGCTGTGGGAGTGAAGTGATGGATTTCTGGTGAAAAAGACAGAAGGTGCTGATCTGACAACACCAACTAATAATCACCAATATGGCTGCTACTGCAAAATGACCTCTCCATCTTAAAACTACAGGAAGTAGTTCAAATAAAAAAAAAAAACATTCTCCTTATTAATATTTAAATGTATGCAGCAAGGTGCTACCAAACCTAATTAGATCCTGCACCCCACAGGGCCATGGTGTGAGTCTGGGGCTTTTATTATGTATATGATGCTTAAATTATCACACTTACAAGAACGTGGCTACGCAGGGACAGACAGACAGACAGACGCCTCCATAACATCCCGACATAATGAATTATCTCTCACTAAGCAGAAGAGGAAGAAGCTCAAGATGGAAAATGACTCCATTCAAGTTGAGCTAAGCAGGATGCACTTTGTGTTTTCCTGAGATTCCTTAAGGACACGCTGCTGCTGCATTAGAGCCAACATCAGGATGACAGGGCTTCGTACCGTAAAGCCTGGATTCCCAAGCAGGGAAACGTATTGCGTGCTGACGGACGGCTCACGGCACATGATTTATTCCGCCTGAGCCGATCCGTGCTGTGCAGAGACGTGAGGTCATTTAATGTAATTTCCTGATTGGACATTGTTGTTTTCCTGCTGCTGTTTTTTCGGTGCAGCTTTCTCTGCGTTTTGCATTTGAATGTCTCAATAAGCAGCCGATTACTGTAATTTAGCTCAAGGGTTGACTAGACCCTCAACACGCCCCGAGTTTATCATTTGCACCGCATACAAACGCCAGCTGTGAGTACTGCAATCACTTCAGCTGTGTTCAGCACAAATGTACACAGATTTAAAAAGTACAACATCAAAGGGGTATTTGGGTTATGGAAATACCTACAGAAATAAACGCTAAAGCTGTGGCCGTATTTACATCCAAGATCACCAAAGTCAAGAGGAGAAAAGTCTCTGTGCAGGATCCAAAGCAGCTGTGCCAGTGTCACTTAATCAGTCTGATGCTGTCCCTGCCCAGTTTCAGGCCCAGCTCTCCACAGTGCATCTTTTAGCCCTGACACGTTGAGCACTAATCTGGAAGCAAGATGAAAAAAACGGCACTTTGACAGAAGAGAGATGTGGATTCTGCAGAAGCAGACACACTCCTGCAACTCTACGGGAGTCATGTCCCTAAAAAGATCCGATGTGGTGTAGATATATTACATCTTATATATTTATTTCATATTTATATTCAGATTTGGTCATTAAACTTTCCTGATCACATTTATCATTTTGTCAGCTCGTTTACTACGAGACCTGAAAGTACCTCTAGGGTTTTTCTCCTTTTCCCCATCGTCCATAACTCTCTCTAAGCCTTTAATTACATTTGTGGCTCAGTTGAGTGGACAGAAATAATCACCAGCAGCATTTAAACATCATGTTATTAAGTGCCCGTGTTCTGGTAACTCATTTCCCCCTAACCAGACCATTATGATTCAGCCATTATGGCTTTATGTCTATTCAAGATGTCAAAAATACAATTTTTGTCAGTACAATTGTCCTTAAACAATCACTGCAGCTAAAGGCTCAAACTAACCAGGCAGCAAACGTTCCACACATTGGAGGTTTACACTGTTGTGGTTCCTGGTCGGTTGATAACTGGAGTAAGTGATTGAAATGCTTCCTGTCTGCGATGACCTTTGATGGCAGTGTTTGAGTGTCGGGAAGCTGAGTCAGCACTCTGAATAAAACATGCGATGTGGGGATTGACGGACCCTCTGAAGGACACTGGGACATGTGTACATGCTTCTCTTCACACTAAACACGTCAAAGCAGGTACCACGCCTGGATCTGCCTGAGCTTCATGTTCTGTTTCAGGAGAGACTAAGGAGAAATTCAGTAAAAATATCATTTCAGTCTTTTTTTTGTATCTGTTTAGTTTTTTCTTTTGTTCCATTTTAATGTTTTGTAGCATGGATCAGTGCATCGTTGTAAAAACTGCAAAACAATACGCAAACAAACGAATAAATAATGAGACAGTAAACTGCCAACAGGCCTCTGACCTGCGTGTGGCTAAGAGACATTTCCCCCTCTGCTGGGATCAATAAGGTATTGGATCATGATTGGAGTAAGAGCCGTTTTCTTCTAATGGCTGCACGCTGTGATGTTTGATAAACGCCTCGGCTCAGACGGTTGAGATAATGCTCCACGTTAAGTGGCTGAAATTTCAAGATCCCGGAGATAAATGGTGCTGGATAAATGAGAGCAGCGTTATCGTCGGCGAAGAGCGAGGAAGATCAGGCAGATGGTAATGCACCTCACAGCTTGCTAAAGAGCTTTTAAATAGCTTTTCATGCTGATTATCCCTTTTATTTTGATCTTCCTCAGAGTCTTTCTGTCATTAACGTGGGGGGAGCGGGCAGCGGCGAACCACGCCAACAACCACAGTGACTGTGATGCCGCAATAACACACAAAGTGATTCCTGCGAGAGGCTGAACAGCCTGTTCCCGTCTCACCCCCGGGCCTCCTCGTTTCCCACAAAATACAATTAAATACAAACACTAACAGATTTTAAAATGTGTTTTTTTTAATGCCAAAGCTCAGAGGCAGAACAGAATCACCCTGCCTCAGTTCAGCTGGTAGCCTCTGGTGTTGTATTGAATCATTCATCAGCTTCTAAATTTGCTAGCTACTGTAAGGCACGGCCCAGCGGCTGCAGGCTTTGTCTTCTCCATTTGGGTCAGAGTGAAGGCCTCTCTTACATAAGCCCAGCCTGTCTACAGCAAATCCCCACACAGGGGAACAACCCAAGGCAGCTTGGTGGGAGGAAAAGCAATACGGTTAAATTCATTATTTAGCTTTTTGCTTTTTTTTGTTTTGTTTTTTTTTTTAGTAGACTGGGAATTTCACTTTCACTCTCCAGTACTTTTCTAAAAGTTTCAGCATCCATCCATCTCCAGCATCTATAGGTCCATAGGAGGGACGTGCAGCTGCTATAGTTGCATAAGTGCATTAGGCTGAGGCCTCGGGACGCCACAGAGGAAACACTGAGCTCCATTGTGCTGCGTGAAAACCAGAGTGGAGACGACTGAGACGACGCTGCCGTTTGTGCCGTTTTCCTTTGAACGGGGGATATTAAAGAAAGCACCGAGGGACTGTGGCATCATTCTGCCTGCTTTAAATGCAATCTGTGCTGCTGTCATTATAAATTAACATAACCTGCAATACTTCAGCCCCACATTCTGCTTGTGATGAGTGCAGCTATTGAGGACAATACTAAGACAAAGCAGAATGTGAAAAAGATAATAGTATTATGTGGAGTACATCCCCAAGGTCGATATTGCAAGAATTTGGGCCAACATGCCAACACTTCATCATGCTGTCAATGATTTCTGACCTTTGGCAGCGAGATGCCAAAAGAGTTGTTTCACATCTGGGTTCTCCTTTCTGGATCATACGAGACGAGACACAGGAGCTAGTTTTCTAAGTTTCTCTAAGTTTCACTTCATGTTAGTTAGAAAACAGCCTGAGCTCTCTGCAGGAGGACACTGTCCTCTGTTCCTCTGTGCCCTGACGGTGGAAGCCCAGAGAGTTTAAAACCTGCCAAACAAACAAAAAACAAACAGAGGTGGAGGCTTCTACTAAACAGTCAGTGAAACTGATATAAACTAATGTTAGCATGCAGAACAAAGCCCGATGAACAACCAGCAGACATACAGGTGAAGCTTCCACGTCAACTCTCAGCAGGTTTGTGGCAAAACACAGCACAGCCGCTGACATGGACCCAGAAACACTTCCAGACACTTTAAAGATGTTTCTGCTCCTCTGCAAACTTTCTAATGATGCACCAAAGCTCATCTGGGTTGAAGCTGAACTCCAGGCCCTCAGTTCCTTTGTGACAGTCCTCCTGAAGACTTTCCTGTTCAAATTCTAAGATGAGCGAGTATCTGCTCTGCACCGACAAGGAAAAATGTGACAACAGAACGTGTAAGAACCGAATGTTGAAGCATCACACACGATTTTCCAGGATTTCCCCCTAAAAAAAAAAAAAAAACAGCTGACACCAAATATTCAGAAAAGCAGATCCTCCTCGTCACAAAGCACCATCAGTCTGTGCAGACGTTTCTGTGCAGAGACAATAAGCAGATGAACGGGACCAAGTCAGCTCATTAATTATTTGTTATTAACAAATGGCTCAGCAGCTGAACAGGACCAGGATTATTGCTCCCCCCTGTACAGGGCAACATAAAACAACACACAGATGCCACACTGTGTTGAGCTGGATGGAGCTGGCTTTGGTAAATTACAGCTCAGAAACTTCACTAATTGTCTGCAGGGGAATAACGTGTGATTACATATTAAACACAGCTGCACTGTGACCTCAGCGTCAGAGAGGGACCGTCTCAGCTGTTAGAGACTCTGCTCGGGTTTGCGGTCGTGTTTTACTGTATATCCCAATTACATTAAACTGTCGTGAGTTTGTGTTTCAACCAAGATTTCTTTCCTTCCCCTAATCTCAGCAGGACAGTCCGTCAGCAGCCGCAGCATCAGTCGTCCTCACGGCCACCTGGTCCTGCAGTAATTGATTTGTTTGAAGCGAGACAGGAGGAGATGGAGTCTGCCGGTGACGTGTCTCCGGACAAAAGAAGCATTAGCCGGGATTAAGCGGGATTAACGAAGAGAAATTCTGATGGACGGGACCCAAAAGAAGAAGAAGAAGAAGAAAAACCAGCCCTCCGCCCCACTGCTCTCCTCCCCCAGAGTCTCAGCAGATTCCAGTGGCATTTCACCGGCACTAACTCGTCCATGTGTGATTTACGACTCGTGCATCGGCCCATCACATCCACATGTTGAGTCATTCTGGCTCATACACTCATACATATTACAGTCTGGAATATTTCTCATTCAACTTGATGAAATCTGGTTAAAGTTCATCTCTTGAGTAAGAAAACTGTGTCCAGCACTGAGAAACTACACAGAATTAGTCAGAGCTGAAAATGTTGATCTATAAAAACAAATTAAAAAAACAAAACTTCATGTTAATGTTTACGGGGCGTCTAAATATCTTCATAGAACAAAACAAAGAAAAGGACTCAGGACACCACATTCAGCAGCTCCATATCCTGCAGGATTCATATGCAGCAAATAAAACCCTCATCAGGGACGAGCCGAGTAAAGTCCAGCCTCAGAGACCTGATCTCACTGTGACACTCATCTCCATCACAACATTAAAGGAGTTAACAAAGCCCCACAGACCTCAGACGAACAGAGGGGAGCAATGGGAGTCGCAGGAGATGAGTGAGGAAAAAACGAAGGGAAATGAGGGAAAAGGCTGGAGAACAGAAAGAGGAGGAGGAGGAGGAGCAGAGAGCCCCTCAGGCGGCTGTTAAACTGACTTAATCAGATCAACTTACTGACCTGGATAAACTCTGCCTGACTGAACACACAACTACTCTCAAACCAAACTGGCCCTGGAGATCACTGACATTAAGCGTTGAGGAAATTAGGGGTAAAAAACAAAAACACTTGGATCCCACAGCAGTGAGAGAAGCACGACCAGCGAAGTTTAGACTCGCACGGAAACATACTAATGTTTGCTAATTAGTGCTAAACAGAAAGAGCAGCTGAAAGAGCAGCTGAGGCTGATGGGAAGGTCGTTAATTCTGCAGGTCCTGATCCACAGAGCTGGACAAATGACCTCGACCTCACTAAGTAAATACAGTGATTAGTTTGTATACGCAGCAGGTCAAACTAGAGAGAAATTAGAAATGAAAAACCATGAATGTTTGTATGAAACAGTTTGTAGTTCATTCTGAACCCTGACGGAGCTCAGAGGACAGAGACCTGCTCTGCTGTGCAGAAGCTGAAACATCTTCTAGAACAAACTGCAGCACTGAGGGAGGTTTTCCTGATGGTGGAACATTTTCATCTGAATCATTCAAACAAAACAACCAACCGAGACCATCAGTTATATTTGTGATGGCATCAAACCACAGTGAGATGAAAACTGGACAGTAAATGTGATGTCATGCTCTTAATGGTTCAGGACACAATCACCATTTTAAACCTTTTTATGGCATGTTAAACTTTGCAGTTAGGAGACTTGAGTTTATGGACATTCCCTTTAAGGGTTTTGATGGTTATAAATTTATAAAGTCAAATATTTGAATCATTCACTGCTGCAGGAGCTTCAACCCAACACTACGTAAAATATCATCAGTCCTTCTGTCGTCAGCTCTGAGATATTTTCATGAGATTCTCATTCTGACAGAAACATTAGTGATGAGTTGACAGTAAATGTCCTTTTTATTACTCTATCCATCCCATCACAAAATCCAAAGCTCGTCCATTACAGCTCGTCTCTCGCCAAGTTGGAGTTAAAGGAACTATAATGGATGGGGCACTGGGACGCACCGGACGCAATGCATCCTGGGTGTTGTAGGATTTTTCACGTTTGGAGAACTTCAGTCACATGACACAAAAACCTGCAGCTCGTGCACATAATAGCGACAGTTTTCTCTGAAGACTAAAGAGTCGGAGAAACAACGATGTCGACACCAGTGACTCCTTTAGTGTGAAATCTGTTTGTGTTGGTGATGAACCCTCTTCATGCCTGAAGGGACCCGAGTTCATAAACTGCTGTACAATTAGTTTTCTACTCCACCGACATCAAACTAGGACACTTTTACCCAGAGTAGATCATATCTGGACACAAGGAACTTTCCTCACCTCAGTATTTAGCCCTGGGTGTAACTGGTCAAGTGAAGGGACAAGGGCAGCAAGGGAGAAGACAATGAAGACAATGATGAGGAAGAAGACCTGGTATTTATTTCTCCATGAAATGAGCCATTTGAGTCATTTCAGGACAATTATTTGCTCATTTTAATGTTCTAGCTGCTGCAGATGGAAGTGGGAGGAACAGAAGAGATGAGTAATGAAAAGGGAAGAAAGTAGAGGTGAACTGGTTCAATCATACCAGTTTTGTGCATTTGCAGAAAAAAGAAGTTGGTCTGTCTCTCACACACACACACACGCACACGCGCACGCACACGCACACACACACACACACACACACACACACACACACACAGGCTTGTTAATGCAGAAGAAGAAATGTAGTAAATACATGCCAGTCACAAAACTGGGGTAAAACACTCAAAACACAAGAAAACTAAACCGAAGAGCAGAAATCAGAGGTGAAGAGGAAATAATTCAAGCCACAGGACAAAAGCAGCACAGTCCCAGCCATGAGTTCTCTCATCGTCACAGAGCTTTTTAAATGGATCTGGATCAGTTCACTGGCTACAGCCTTGACAAGCCACAGGACAACCACTCTCTTATTTCTGATCTGTGTGCAAGAGGAGGGTGGAGCAGCAGAACGATGAGTGACTGAGCAGCAGGACGCCACTTGATGTTGGAGCAAATGAAGTAGAATAAAACGCCATATAGGCGGAACAGGGGAAGAAGAAGAAGAAGAAGAAGAGCTACGTCACCCTGCATGTCTTTAACCCTGCATGTCTGACAGCATTTTAAACAGTGGAACATCCACCTGGACACCATGAGGACTGAAACCTTCCTCAATGATCAGCAGCGTCTAGAAAAATGAAAATCCAAAACTCGTCCATTACAGCTCGTCTGTTCTTTCGAGGAAAAGTTGGTGTTAAGCTGAAATACAGTCATTGTCTGTTTGATCATGACTTGTATTAAATGATCATCTATGGAGCAGAGGATTATTCCTTTGACAAGAATTGTCTGCTGATCCGTCTATTCACATTAGGGACAGTTTGTGTGGGAAAGAAAGGGTTAAAGAAAATAGACCAGATGCATGATGGGAACCTTCACGGTGGCTGCTCTCGTGCAGCTCAGATATTCACGTGGCGTTCTGGAAGAGAGCAACTCAGAGAACAGTCGGGGCTGCAGCCGCGACATCTGCCAACGGCTGAACCGAGCGGCAGGAAGAACAACCAGCACTTCCTGCTGGTTCCTGAAGGTTATCCGTGCTGCTGGAGGGCAGCTGTCTTTAAAACTAAAAATACTCCACAGAGCGTTTTAGCTTTTTCTGAAACTAAAACACATCTTCACAGACCAGGCCTGGAGCTGTGTAGAAGCAACATGCTGCTGTGTTCAGACCGTTCTGTCAGCACCAACTAGTCAGGGCCGGGCCACCATGCTGGCCTTCAAGATCCTAAACAAGACATCACATGATCAGGATGGACAGGGGGAAAGTCACATGACAGACCATGTTTTAAAATATACTAAATTGAATAAAAGGTACATTCATAACAAAACAACATTTTCCACATAAGGCAGAAACATGCAGATGATACTGGACTAAATATAGAATAAATAAAATATAATAATATAAAATAAAATGACTAAAGGGTCAAAATCAGGGGATTGTGTAGCTATTGAAGGCTTTTTGAATCACCAGAAGAGCTTTGGTCTTTCTGTCTTTGTGGCATTTCAGTGTGAACGGAAGACTTTTTTTAATAAAAGACTTGAAAACACAAGTATGACGATCTGTGCACAGGGTCCACACCTGAACGTCTGTGGGGACTGTGCTGAGGTCGGACATGAGGTCGGGGCTTTGCTGTTTTCAGTTTATGCAACTTTAATATTCGCGTCTTGTCTGCTAAAACCTCAGGCAGCAGACAGCAGAGAGCAGAGAGCACTCAGGCTGAAACAGCTAAAATGACAAAACAGACATTGCTACAAAAACCTTCTGGCTTTTCTCAAGCCACGTTCCCATGGTGTTCTGTGCTTTGGTTCTAATCCTCGACTCTACGCTGAAGCTTCTATGAGAGAAAACAGATGGGACAAGGAAAAGTACAAAGAAAATACACCGAACTGAAGTGAGAGGGGAGTCGGGATCTGCTCAGCTCTTTCTTCAAACACTGGGGGAGCCACAGATTTCGAGCAGAACCCACAGACACAAAAACCACGAAACAAAATCGTGTCTGTGACAGACTGAACCACCTTTAACTGATCCCGCTCCCTGTGAGCATCTCTTCTCTCCTCTCCTCCCATCGTTTTACTCCACAATCTGTCGGCTCCATCAGACGAGCAGGGAAGGAGGAACGTGGGGGAACAGTAATGAGGTCAGCAGCGTTTCTCTGCAGAGGCCGGATCAAGACGACGCTCTGGGCTTCCTCCCTCTCACACACACTCGGCGTCTGTCACCTCGTGTTACACGTCCGCTGCCCTCTCCCTCCTCAGAAACACACTTCATCCAGTCCAGTATCACTGCCAGAGTCTCTTTTCACTTTCCTCTCTTGTTATTAATCAGTCTGAGCCTTTTCTTCACAACACTCTCCATGCTGCTGTTCGGCCTCCTGGACTGTTTTGTTCACCTTCGCCCAGTTTCACTTCCTCATTTCGACCCCCTGCCTCGTCCTGTCCTCCACTGCTGGTCCTGCTCAGTCCTGGTCTTTGTCATAGATTTTCTATTGCCTCAGTGGAAAATGGAAATTGAAGCACTAATTCACTCGCACAGGTCAGGGGCAGCGTCGCCTATAAATAATTCAACTCTTCAATTGTGTCTAATCTAGAAAAATTACAGTTTTTCAATCAGCTTCTTTTAGCGAGTGCGTTTAAAGAAAAGTAAAAACTCGAAGCACCGTCCTGTGTCCCCTATTCCATCGCTCCCTCGGTGGTCCCCTCGGTGGTCCCCTCCCTGCCTTCATCAGCCAGCACATCCAGCTGTCAAGTGGATTTTGCACAAACTTTTAAAATGTCACAAAAAACGAAATGTGGTTTAGATGTGTTTGGCCCAGCTGGTCTGAAGTGAATAAATCGAGTTCTCCTAAATGTCAAAAAGTCCATTCATGAGAAAAATGGTGCAGCGCTCTCTGAAACTCACTGCTGTGTTTCTGTAGTCGCATAATGAAAACATATTTCATGTGCACAGGAGCAAAGAAATGTGCTGTAATGCAGCAGAGATCTGCTGCGTAATGATGCTGGGCCTGCTCCTCCAAAGGTTTAATGTGAGACCTGGGAAATCTGCCTGGGTCAAAGTGCAGTCGAGGGGATTCAAACAGAAAAAGAAAGTAAAGACTGGACAGACCCAACAAGGTGGATTCTTTAAATACCAACATGAGACCAAGTCCCTGAGTCCAACGTCAGCTGTCAGTAGAAATTTTAGCATCCACTCAGGGAGTTGCAGAAAGTGTTGACAGGTTGTTGAAAACGATTCATGTAGACGACAGTAAATCTCCGTTTTATGAGGCTTCATCTTTGCCAACACATATATCACCCAGGATTTATTTACGGCTCTTTGGGAGTTTATTGATAGACTGAAAATGTGTAGAATTCACACAGTTATCTGGTCATTATTCATCTAAGATCCACTCGTGTTACAGGACTCTCTGTTCCTTCAGAGACTAAACAGGGACGGCCTCTGGAGCTGGTTTTTGGAAACAGGCGGGCCTCCCATTGTTGGTGAGGAAGAACCATGTGAGCCAGGTCAGCGGTGTGGCTCCCTGCTGGGTTTTTAACAGTTTGTGGACCACACAGGAGGTCTACGGCACAGACCCATAAGCTGAACCAGGTTCTGGATTCACACACATTCATTGGTGCTGTCAGTCTCTGGATTGGACTGTGGACACACACACACACACAAACTGTATGTGTCCGACCAGTGAAAGTAGGAGCAAGCGCCTGATAAACTGGCTGCACTTCCTGTAAATCCTCCAGTCAGTGTTTGTCATGTGTCTGTGTTTATAAATCAAAAATCTGTGTCACGGTAAGAAAAACAACATGTATTAAACATTTTAGGCTAAAAACACGTCTCTGCTTTTTAACTCTCCTTCCTTCCTACATCAGTGGTCCCTGTGTGTCACGTTGTGCCTTTGCTCCGTGCACCAGCATTAGTGTTTACTAGTGTCCAGATGGCCCAGCTTGCTGCTGCTGCTGCTGCTGCCCTGAAAGTGGAGCACTGGGCTAAGCCTCCATTATACAGGCTTAAAGACACACTAATCTCCCAGCAGCACTCTGCACTATTGCTGCTTTCAGAGGACGCAGCCACGATGTGTGTGTGTTTCATCTTAGTCCTACTGTCTCTAGGAAGACAACCACTGGCCGATACCATGACCAGTGTGTGTGTGTGTGTGTGTGTGTGTGTGTGTGTGCGTCTGCCCCATCATGGTTACACACATTCATTAAACTTAAGTCAGGAGCAGTTATCAAATACACAGGCTGAGTAGGAACTTATGTTACACCACCATTCATGCTGCATTTTAAATGTCCATATTATTTTATTATTATTCTGTACGCACACATATCCATTTCCTGTCTGTCCGTCCTCAAAAGTGTTCCCTCCTTTATTGTTCTTCCTGAGGTTCCTATTTTTTTTTTTTTTAGTTTTTCCTGATCTGACCCAGAGCTGTATGGACACACACGTTCATTTGCTACACACACTATAAATCTAATTAAGTCACTTTTTATTTAAATTTTTTGTGTTATATTATTTTATGGCTCATTGTGTATTTTGTGTGTTATTTAGTTCATGTATAACTGAATAACCTTTACTGTATCTATTCTGTGCAGACCTCATTGTTTTTTTCTGATCCTGTGCTGTGATCCTGCAGCACTGTCACTTTCCTGTTGGATTATTAGTTACAGATTTTCTTTATTTGATTTTATTAATAATGTCCCTGAAATATCTAGATTCAGATTTTCTAGGAAGCCACGTTTCATTATCAGAAATTTATTTACTACCTGGTTGAGTCTCTGCTCAGATTTAAAATGCAGCTCTTCACTCATTTCCCCCGACTCCAATCCAACACTTTAGTTTTAAAGGTATTAACTAACTGTCTGAAGCAATTCACTGTTGGCCGTGTGTGTGTGTGTGTGTGTGTGTGTGTGTGTGTGTGTGTGCGCGCATTAGCACACATCAATTAACACATTAACGTCTGTGGCTGAGGGTCAGAGAAACGCTGCCGCGGGGAAACACCCGCTCTGCACCGTGGGCACGGCTGGCAGAGTGATGAGCTGCTGGCACTGACAACCGTCATCTGCCATCCAAGTCAACGTGTGTGTGTGTGTGTGAGAGTGAGTGTGTGTGTGAGTGAGTGTGTGTATGAGTGAGTGTGTGTGTGTGGGGCTTCCCCCAGGTGCCGAGGCCGGCCTGACATCTTGGCTTGGCGTGATGCAACGGCTGCAGAGTGCCAGTTAACAACAGATCCCTCAGCTCTGAGCCCAGATGGGCTGGTACCACGTGCTGCTTGGTACAAAATAGTAAATAAATCATCATTTTTCAGACCAAATTAAGGAACCGGTGTAAAAGTTAAAGCTGCTGTCAGATAAAGATTAACAAGGATTTTTCCAGGATTATTCTCATATCTACATTATAGAAACAGTAATGGGTGTTTTGTGTGGTACAGTATCGTCCACATCACTGCTCGCTATTATCAAAAGCAACCTGATGTCTATAGAACAATAACAGTGAACAGCCCAAATAAACTGAATTTAAAAACCGTTCACTCTGTGTCACGAAGATATTTTCACTGACAGATGAGACTAAAAGTCCAAATCCACCATCGGCCACGTGTTCAGTCTGTGTCTGCTGTCACTGTCCTGATTCAGCAGGTTCAGACCTCCAGTCACACACAGAAAACAGAAACACATTGTCCTCACGCTGTGCACCGCTCGTCTTTGTCTCGGCTCTCTGATACTGCTCTCACTCTGTGTGTTGGCTTGACCCAGTTCATTATCCTGCACAATAACCAGTATTTCTATTCTTCCCAAAAATGTCAATAGAAAAAGCAGAAATCCCAGTGGAGCTCCAACCTGGACACCACGATGACTAAAATCCAACGCTCGTCCTTTACAGCTCATCTCTGGTCAAGAGGAAGTTGGTGTCAAAATACAATGGATGGGACAATTAGATGCACCAGTGCAATGCATTCTGGGTGCTGTAGGATTTTTCACCTTGGGAGATTTTGGGAATAAGAACTTTTTTTTTTTTTTTTTGCTGTTCTTCTATGTAAAGGTCTGAGTCGTACTAAATGATGATCTATGGTGCAGTGGGTTTTTCCTTTAGCAGTGGCTGAAATGATTAATGCCATTAGGACAAACCCAGAGAGAATTTACTGTTTCAGCATCTTTAAGCTCATTTTTCGTGTAACTAAGGTTCTTCCTCACTGTTCGTTTAACTCAATCTCCATCAGCAGCAGCTCTTACAAAACATGCACTGTCTAACACAGAGGAGAGAACGTCTGTGTGAAACCCCCTATCTACTATTGGACTGCAGTGCCACATTTCATCTGTTCTCCTTCCCACAATGCACCACAGCTGCCTCATTCTTCTTCACCTCACCTGTAAACACAGCACTCACGGCCGAATCAACTAACAGTTCAGATCGTCTGCTCATGATCCAGGAGCACAGCTCTTCAAAATAAAAGCCAAGGCTTTAAACCTGAGACATAAAGGATTTATTGGTGTTTTTTTAATAATCGGCCTTTAATGAGCACAGGAGCCACTTTCACCTGCACTCAGCCATTACTGCCAGACTGTTATGACCGTCTCTAACTCCAAAATCAATATGGAGCGAAGCACTTAGATCATCTCTGTTTTAACCATCCTGCTTCTTGTGACCCAGACAACACAAGTACAGTTTAAATTATTGATGAATTATTGTGTTGATCACTTTAATGTTGGAGCTAGTAATACTGGTATACTTCTAATTTGAAGTACTTCATATACTGCTGGGTAGCTGATAAATACCTTATATAAGGGTTCAATTTTTACAAAAACTCTTCTGAAAATAAAGAAAAGGAGGCAGCAACATTCAAAGCTGCAGCACTTACAGCTAATCAAACATGGCAACCTCTCTGTGGGCGGCACCGGAACGTCTCAGATGTAAAGCTTTTAATAATCCTTCAATAAATCAAACTTTAACTCAGACTAAATGAAATGTTTGTGGTTTCCTCTGATGGCTCTGACTGATCAGCACTTTCCTCTTTAGTGGACAGCAGGTCTGTCCCACTCAGAGGCAACAGGCCTTTAGTTTTACAGTAAAAGGGGATAATCTCTGCAGCATAAAACATTAGCACCTTTGTGAATTTGTAGTATTTTACATTTGGATATAACCTGAAACAACTTTGGACTTTTGCTGCTGTTGCTGTTCATTTTGTTGGCGTCAGAAACTGATCAGTAATTTCTTTAAATCAGGATCAAACGTTTCACGGTTTGTGTTTAATGTGGATTCACTCGGTTTGGAAAGACAAACAACACACTTAGTGTCTGAATCCAGCTCAGTCATAAACACGGTTCCCTCCAGCACCTTCTCCCTCTGCACTTTTTATAGTTCCACTCTGCCAAAACAACATGCAAAAAGCTAGAAACTCTAATCCCCCCGATGATGTTCGTCTCCTACAGAGAACCACTGAGTCACTGCTGCAGTTCCCATCTGCTCCAAACTGCTGCCAGCACCACTCGCTCACCATCACCACACACAAGATATTTCATGTGGCACCACACAACTTAGACATCACTCAGCTATACAACTTTATCTTACCACATGATGCATACTGTGGTATCAATCCATTCAAAGCCTCGGGGTATTTTAGGCCTGTGTGGGGAAAGTAGTGAGCACAGTTTTACTACAGTAAAGTATTTGAAAGTGCTAAATGAGTATTTCCTCATTTAGGCACAAAAAACTACTAATGACTTAATTAAGCAACAGCAAACAAACTGTCCCTGTCAAGAGTATTTATTCAAGTTCTGTTCGTACATACATACAGTTATGAGGTATTTGTACTTTACCTGAGTATTTCAATGTTGTGCTACTTCATCCTTGAACCTCACTACATGTCAGAGCCAAACCTTGTACTTTTTTCCTGCTCTAATACAACAATAATGGATCAATAATATCAGATCCGTTCATGTCAAATGGGCCATTCTGCACAATGACTACTTTTACTTTGGATACTTCAAGTACATTTGGACTTTTACCGCAGTAACACTGTGAATGCAGGACTTTTATATTGTGGTATTTCTGCCGTTACTGCAGTACTTCTGATGATCACCTCCATGTAATTGGATGCTACCATTCGAACCAGATGAACATGAACGTTGTAACACAAAGTGTCTGCAGTGTCATAGCGTGACACACACACACACACACACACACACACACACACACACACACTCACACACTAAGGTGGGACAAACAGCAGAGCCTGGATAATCCAGTCGGCAGCGAGGCGGCACAGTGGCAGCCTGTCAACTGAACGGAGACAAATCAGCTGCACACACTTTACTCAGTCATGCGAGCCTAGAAAACCTCCCAGCAGTCACTGCTGCTGCTGTCTGTAAAAACAGAGCCGAGTGTCACAGAGAGCTGCTGTGTGTAAATAAATGAGATTTCTACACCGAATCGTCCCGTGTCCTAAATACAGAACAGGCCTCGTCCACATCACATCTGGATGGGAACTCAGCATCAACACACACAAAGATAACCTCTCACTGTGACGACACCCTCTGACCCAGGTTTACTCCCCTCTTCTTTCCTTCTGTGTCTATTTGTCAACAAACAACAAGGCCCCAGTCTTCACGGGGCCAATCAGCTTTAAATCGCAGCCAGTCACAGTGACCGAGCTGAGCACACAGTCTGTCTGTCTGCTGTGTCTCACGCTGGCTCAGTGAACGTGCACAAAGCGGCCAACACGTCAGTCCAGGTACATATCGGCCGGTTCCATTGTTCACATGAATGCATCAGTGACAACCTGATGCCACCCCAGGGTGACAGATCTGAGGCTTTGTCAGGTTTATGAAAAGACCGGCTCGGGGTAAAACATTCAAAAGCACAATGTTTTCACTTTGGAACCACCTCCCTCCTGTTCTCCCTGACCCCCAGCACTTCCACCAACCCCAGTGGCGACCCCACCTCCGACGGGTCTGTGTTACTTAACTCAGGCCAGAACTGACCTCAAGCTCCATCATTTCAAGCTCGTCCTTCGTGGTGTGTTTTAATATGTTGTTGTGCGCACAAGCAGCTCAGTCGTCTCAGACACACAAACTCTGCATGACCTGCTGTTTTGACAGCTGTCGGTTGTACTGTAACACACACACACACACACACACACACACACACACACACACACACACACACACACACACACACACACACACACACACACACACACACACACACACACACACACACACACACACACACACACACACACACACACACACACAGCATTTTGTGGCTCCACAAGTTAAGAAAGAAAAGTGAAGAAAAGTGAAAATCTCTGGTGCTGCTGCATCGATTCTGATCCGTTTACCAAGTTGGCAGTGTGATATTAAACCAGCTCTGTGCTCTTTACTCTTCATCTTCATCATCTTACTCTCTTTCTGTCTGTCTGTAATGCTGTCACACCCAGCACGTGTCAGCGAGAGGCTGAGGTTACCTTGCAGGACGGTTTTAAAACGTTAAGGGGTGGATCAACTTCACAGTAGGAAAGAAATGAAGAAGAACAAGCACTCAGAAGAAGAACAGCTGTTAGTGATATCACACACACACACACACTTAGAGACACTCATGGACTGACAGTAGCACACTGCATATGATCCCAGCTCTCTAAGTCTAAAAACATGAATTTACACTCACACACACTTTCTTAATCAGGTCAATGGAGACGTCTGTCAGTGTTTGAGCTGGAATTATGGAGCGAGGGAGAAGGACAGTGTGATGGGGTCAGGAAAAGATGGCGGAGGAAGAGAAAGGAAGAGGAAGTGAGAGTGTGAGGTCATGACATGACCAACACCCCGATTAGAGAAATGAAAACAAGTGGTCTATAACTGATGCTAATTCTGACCCGTGGTGCAGGCCGCTCTCCTACGCTCCTGTTCACGTTCCCCTTCACCGCTGCAGTAACTGTTCCCACCTGGGACCCATACACACGGTACATTAACTGTGGTGGACGTGCAGAATACTGATGCCGTGGATCGCTCGTACGGGACGCTCACACTGACACAGTACTGTGTTTACATGTCCTGCTCTGATCACATAAAGGAAGAAAACCTGGACGCTTCACGTTTGTGGGAGAAGCTTCTGATGGAGCCAAACCGGAAGGAACATATGGGAACCCAGCAGCTTTGGAGGAGCCTGATACACGTCCCTGACAGAGAACAAACACACAAACAGCAGATGTGATGGAAAACAGCAGCACACTCAGGGATGTGGACACAGCCTTATTTTGTACGTCCTGATGTGTTTGGAAAATGGAAGAAACAAACACACTGTGGTGTTGAAATAAAGGAGTTAGGGGCAAAAAGAGGCAGCAAGTGTTAATTAGTGCCATCATTCTTGGTTGTGTTGTTCTAATTTAAGGTAGGGAAGAGTCGACTAATCATGATGATGAAGACAGCGTTATCAGAACCAGCTGCATTACTCTGAGCAGCCAGACGCACTGAGAGAAACAGGATGTATGATCCGAGCCTGAGCTCAGTGCAGTTATCTTCCATTTTTATCTGAAGCCGTGCACAGAAACAAATAGCACAGATTTGACTAGTGACAGTCTGACTGCACAGCCTGTTTCTGTCTCTCCACTGAACCTGCTGACACCCTAGAATTGCCTCCCTGAAACCTTCTGCAGTCCATCTGTCACGGAAACATCCCGTTTCCAGGAGTCCCGGTCCACCAAGCACGGCGGCTCTTTCAGATAAAGCTTTTACCGTTAGCCTCCACGGTGCCGTAAACCCATCTGACCCACAGACTGTGAAACCTGTAGGCTCCAGAGCAGCACATTGACCTCTGGCTTGTTCCTGGTGCCTCCTCACCCTCAGCCACTCAGTGAGACCCATTACCAGCCCATTCCAGTAATTCAGTGGGATGCTAGCCTGCAGGGCGCACACATAAAAGCCAACACACACACACACGGACTGCACTCACTACAGTGTGGACAGAGAAAGGTGCCTCATGGATCTGGGTTTGGACCACAAATTGACACAGCTATCAAACTATAACACCAACATAAGACTCAAAGAGAATATGTCTCCCTTTTAAATCTAATATGGAGGATCTGGTTTCTGATCAGGCACAAACTATGATGAACCTTAAATCGTTGACAGTCGTTTACGTGTTTAAAGAGGTTCTATGTTGTATTTTAACACCGTGGTACTGCTGTTTGTACTGCAGTAAAGAATCAAAGTACTTCTTCCCCTGCTGCCTGTACTGCTGCCATTTAACCAGGGCTCCTTTGTAAAAAGGTTGTTAACCTCAATGGGATTTCCTGCTGATTAAATACAGATTAAATACAATTCAAATGGACACCATTGATTAAGCTTCTTTCTAAGTTGAAGACACCACACAGACATTTAGCTCCACTCACAGATAAAACCAGGCCCCGCCTGCACACTGTCACACTGGTTGGTTAACACCTGTCATTCAGAGCATGCTTACAGCCTGAGTTGGACCCTCGGTAGGATCCTAAACCACCTGCTAGTCCGGCTCAGGCCTGCTAAGAAACAACAGCTGGGTGGACAAGAAATGTAAAAGCTGAAATATTTGGCAGCTTCTCACAAAAAAAAAAAAAAAAAAAAAAAAAAAAAAAAAAGGAGCAGGAAGACGAGAGCGAGCAGCCACTGGACTTCCACGTCTGATCTGCACGGCAGAGCAAAGATCCTCAGGGATAAACAACTTTAAAAAAAGAGCTGCACTCAAGTGCAAAGCTGCCACCTTGCATGAGTGACAGAGAGAAAAATGTCTTTATTCTAAGAACTGATGAGAATTAAAAGTGACAGGAAACTCAACTTCAATCTGATATCGACTGAACAAAATGTGCAGAGGAGAAAGATGAGCTGGATGGATGGATGGTGCGGAGGAACCTGATCTATAAATAGCATTTCTATGTGAAATATTCATTAGTGTAAGTGTGAGGGATAGATGGATGGGAGGGGGACACTAGAAAACAAAATAGAGATTAAAGGCAGGAGGAAGAGAAGATAACAGGTGCAGTATTTACAGATATAGACAGGAGGTACAAACACTGAGATACAGGTTTGAAAGGAATTGGAGGGAGAGAGTGAAAAAGAGGCCATGAAGTGAGAGAGGAAACAAATAATTGGCGTCTGCTCCCTCAGCCTGCGGTGTCACCCACCATTTGTCTCCTCTCCCATGCTGAGACAGGTAGCGACAGGCAAAAAAAAAAAAAAAAGACAAAAACACAGGGACAATCTTGGCTGTGCAGCACAGGAGCAAACACAAACATGGACTAAACGAGGAGGCGTTAAACCCCCATCACCCTGGCGCCTGAATAAGGAATCGTTTCCCTCACCTCGGGGTCCAGGCTCATTAAAACGGGCTCAGGTTCTGTACGAGCACGAGTCACCGCAGAGAGAACCAGGGAGAACGTGGTGAGCAGTGAACCAAAAACATCCAGCACCAGCAAGAGGCGGGTCACAGATCATCAGTCAGACAATCAGGAGTTAAACAGAAAATATTAGACTAACATTTACCGTGACATTTGGAGTTTTAGTTTTCTGGACTCGGGAGCTCAGAGTGGTGTTTTATTACTGATCTTAAAGATCAGCACTGCTGTGTTCAGCTCTTTTGTTTTCTTTCAGTCTAACTCTGTTTTTCATGGGTTAGGGTTCATGGTGAAATGCGAATATAAACTTTATCAGGCGTTTTATAACTAAAACTCTCAGTGAAAGCAAATCTAGGCTTTCATTAACTTTCATTCATCAAAATGATGAATGCAGAATGACACGGGAACAAGGTTTTATTGAAAACTCATTTTTCCTGAATGAACCTAAAGGCTCGGTGCAGGTTGATGAAATAAAATATTTTTCCACTTGCTCTCCGTCTGTGTTATAATAAACTACATGGATGTGGATTTGGCCTGGATCCACCACAGGTCTGCTCCCCACGCTGCAAACACTCCTGTCGTCTTAAGCTGCAATAAACCGGAGATATTGTGAAAGGTGCAGCTCTCCGGAACATACTCTGGGCCAGCTGCAGGACTGAAGACCTCCTGAGCCAGCAGACCTTTTTAAAGCACTAATCAATAAGTACAGAGACAGGCAGGCTGGCATTGCATTTCAGGAAACTATGGTGCTCAGAGAGGTGGAGAACAGCTGACGCCTCCTTTGGCTGCTCGTCACAGGAAAGAAAGTGTGTGTGTGTGGGGGGGGGGGACGAGAGTCAGACATAAGACGGGAAGAAACCGAGGTATCACAGTCCAGTCGATCTGACTTATGCTAATAAATAAGCGTCATCTGCATAAACACACACACACACACACACACAGGTCAGTAAGGGCCGACTGCAGCCTGGAGGAGGCTGTTATCAATTTATATCTTCCAAGTATTTGGAGGCTCCAGCTGGTTCCATCGTGAATGTGTAACTATGGCGACTGTAGTTGAGCTTAAAGCCTCGCTGACATCGAGACCTTTTGTGTTCAGTTACACAAAACACTCAACAATTACACAGAGCTTATTCACAAAACAAACACGGCAACATGAGTTTAAACACTCAGAGTTATAAATACCAGCAAATAAAACCTCAGAGGAACGAGAAACTCACTTCAGTAGAGCAGGGGAGAGCAGCACTGGGAACCAGTCAAACCAGTCACAACAAGACGAGGCTAAAATGTCACTGATGAAAACTCTAATTTAAAAAAGGCTTTTTACAACAGAACCAAGAGTCCACTGGTCTCTGGCTCCACTGCTCCAGTTTCTGGACAACAATGGTCTACGGCACAGACCGATAAGCTGAACCAGGTTCTGGATTCAAACACATTACGCTGAGGACACCACATTCATTGGTGCTGTCGGTCTCTGGATGGGATCTGGACTCAGTGACACAAAGACAATCACTGGTTGTTTCCTCTCAGCTGGGAAATGAACGATAAAAGACTCCTCACTAATGCGTGGGCTAACTTTGGTGAGTATTGTGTCTCAGGGGTTCATTAGTGAAGTAACAGGTTCAGGTTCTATTGGACTTACTTTGCCAAATCAACCCGTTTTGGCAGGTTCAAGCCGACATATGTTTGTGTTGTCGCTGTGAGACACTGATCCGGGCTCTTTGTGAGCCGCCTCTCTCCTCTGGATGGAGACTGAGAAGTTGGACCGTTGTTATGGCGATGGTCAAACCAGTCTTGCCAGGGTGTCCGCGGAAACGGAGTGTAACCATAACGACGACAGAACTTTCCTCCTGAATGTTGTTGTGTTTAAAAACCCTGGAAGTGCACACACACACACGCGCACACACACACGCGCGCGCACACACACACACGCGCACGCACACACACACAGGCTGACTGCCAGCGAGTGATGCAGCCCACATCCAACCAGAACCACATGCACTGAAGTTCTCTCTGACACACCGACCACAACTTAAAACTTCATTCTTATTCTCCTTTAAACTACTACTATAAAAAAAAACTTACTCTGGTGCAAAGTATAAACCAGAGTCTCTGCTCAGACACAACCTAAAGCAGTTTATCACCAGAGTCAAACCTTGGACTTTTTCCTGCTCTACATTTATCTGATAACTTTAGTTTCAGAATCAGATGGATCCAACAAAATACAGTCTGATCATCAAACTTTATTGATCCCTGGGGGGAAATTCCCAAGATACACAGCAGTATGGAAAGTACTTCAAATTAGAAGTACATAAGGTAGTTAACGTCAGCTACCCAGCGGTATATAAAGTACTTCAAATTAGAAGTATATAAGGTAGTTAACGTCAGCTACCCAGCGGTATATAAAGTACTTCAAATCAGAAGTATATCAGGCAGTTAACGTCAGCTACCCAGCGGTATATAAAGTACTTCAAATTAGAAGTATATAAGGTAGTTAACCTCAGCTACCCAGCGGTATATAAAGTACTTCAAATCAGAAGTATATCAGGTAGTTAACGTCAGCTACCCAGCGGTATATAAAGTACTTCAAATCAGAAGTATATCAGGCAGTTAACGTCAGCTACCCAGCGGTATATAAAGTACTTCAAATCAGAAGTATATCAGGTGGTCTAAAACAACAGACAGATACAACAGGACACTGGCAGGGACAGAGATTCAAGTCTCACCAGAATCTGACAGCAAACAGAAAGAAGTTCCTGGTATCAAAATCACAAACCTGCTACAAAACACACATGATGCAAAATCACAGACAGGAAAGAAACTGCAACTACACACACATACACACACGAAAGCACACAAAAGTAATCAGACACACACTTGGATGAGCAGATACTATTCATGATTTAAAGAGAAGTGTATAAATGTGCAGCTCAGCGGAGGTAGGACGGACGCACGCGCGCGCACACACGCACACACACACACACACACACACACACACACACACACACACTCCGCTGGAAACAACAACATCACGTGCTCAGCATCTCTCTGCCAGTCTGTTCACGTCACCACAGCTTCATTCTGTCTCCACCTGAGCCTGAACGGTCTGGTCTGGTCTGGTCTGGTCTGGTCTGGTCTGGTCTGGTCTGGTCTGGTCTGGTCTGGTCTGGTCTGGTCTGGTCTGGTCTGGTCTGGTCTGGTCTGGTCTGGTCTGGTCTGGTCTGGTCTGTCAAAAACTTTATTGGCATTGTTTGTCATTGACCTTTAGCTTTAACACCACAGTTTCCTGTCACACACAACAACAAGCCTTTCCACTGTTGGAGTCCAGCTTTTATTCCACAGGAGCTGGTTGATTAGAGACAAATCTGGGTCAGTGAAGTTGCTCAACACTGTGAAACCAAAATCTTCACCGAGCAGGTTCACGTTCCTGGCCATGGAACCTCCACACTAACAAATACCTGTAACACACCAAAGAGAAAATCTGTCCAAGATGTGTTTTAAATCAAAACGACGTGATCAGCTCATCAGGGTTAAAGCCTCCACACACATCAACTGGTCCACTGGCCTGGTGACCTAAGACCTGCTGAACAGGATCTGTGAGGATCTGGGACCACACAAACCTCTACAGTAAAAATCAGACTCAATCAGCAAAGAAAATCCATGTGGTGTTCACAGCTCTGAGATGTGAAAGGCCAAGTCAGCACCGTGAGGACAAGAGACGGGGGGGCGACGAGGCCGGAAGAAAAGCAATCACCTTGATTCGCTCTCAGGTTAAACGCACGACGTGGATATTTCTCACCAGACGAAGAGGCAAAGGAGAAAAGGTTTCACCGCTTCAGCTCAGACACAAACACTAAAATACTGTAAGTACCTGCAGCCTTTGAGGAAAAAGGGAATAAAAACACATCATTGCACAGAAAGGCCAGGTCCTTTATAGAGCTGCATAACAGGCTCAAGGCAGCTGCTTCTCTCACAGTAATTAAACAGCTTTTCTGCAGAAGAAAAGAGTAAACTCACCAATATTTTCCAGTCTTATCTAAAGCTTTTCACCTAAATGTCATAAAATTACATTTTACAGAAAAGCATCAAATCTTTCTGGAGAAGATTTTTACTTTAGGGGCAGTTCTTTCTTGATTTCTATAAAAAAAAAAAATTTAAAAAAAAAATAGTAAAACTGTTTGTCCTGTTCTTATGGGCCTTGAAATAAAGCACTTAGGAAAAAAAACAGGATGCTGATGTATTTTGAATTCACATTATCATGATATGTCCTCCACCAATTTCAATTACCCCCATCAGGCCAATTAGTTCAATTATTTACACCTTGGTGCACCACTTAAAGAGGCATCATCCATCAAAGCTTTTCAAAATAAAAGCAGGACTCCTAAGACTCCGCCCAGATGATATTTGACAGATGGATAAAGCCTGATGCAGGGACAGGAGAAACAAATGACACAGAAAAGATCATTAAGGTGCGTTTAAAGCTGAGCGGCAGGTCGCTCCATCATCTGAGAGGAGCCGCGATAAGGAGGAGGCAGAGCACAGCTCCTCTCTCTCTCCACACGCTAAGACTCACCAGGGGCAGCAAAATGAAAAACTGGCTCAGCATAAAGAACAGGGAAATAAAAGGTGCTGAGTTTGACATGAGGAAGACACATCTGTCACTTCCATACTGTCCTAGTTTTATAGCCAGATGAACGTGATCTGCCGTGTGTGTGTGTGTGTGTGTGTGTGTCATAGAGGTTAACGTCGGCCTGTTGGCTGACTTTATGTTATTCAGAGGAAAATGCTTTTCCTGAATATCTCAGAGATGAAAAACTGAAACTTCCTCTGGTAGAAACAAATGTTGCATGTTACACTTCGCTTTACAAACCTGTGCAACGTGTTTCAAAGTAAAACACTGGCTCATTTAAATCCCCCTCGTTTAGCAGGTGCGGATGATACAGTGTGTGTCTGATGTTCATTTGTCCGTGTGTGTGTGTCGTTCTCTGTGCACGTCCCGTGTTATGGCGAGTGTGAGAACTGAGTGCTGTGCTGTGCTGTGCTGTGCAGTGCAGCCCTGGGGGAGGTGAAGCCACATTCAGGAGCCTCTATGGGCGCCACAAAGCTGCATTCATCCAACTGAATAGCTGTTTTCTACAACCAGGCTCTAGTCATCCCAACTCCATTGGAGCGCCTCTCTGAGTTACCACTCTCCCTGCCTTGGTATGCAAAGGCTTATCCAGCAGAAACACAAACGGTCGGATTAACAAAAGACACAAAACACACTTACATGAAAACACTGAAGGGATACGTGAATCTCCTGTCTCCGGGGACGGGCGTTTTGGAGATGTTGAAACACAAGATTAAAGGATTTCCGGTTTCTGGACGTCTTTTGTGTGCACCTGCTTGACTTTCATTTGCCACATTCATCACTTACTGTCACTGTGAAGATAAAATACAGCAGCGGATTTGCATGTGAGGTGCAGTGGGACGGATGGTGGAGGACAACATGATAAAGCCTCAGAGGGTCACAGTGCTGGTTACAGAACCGATTCTCTGTGGGTGCTGCTGCTTCTAATATCATAAGGTAGAACCCAAAAGGTTTTACCCTGCAGTGTGACAAATCACCATCGTGCAGAGCGAAAGGCTGGAGAGTGCATCCTTCATCTCGTGTGTTACAGACTGCAAACAGCAGTATTTATAGTTGCCTTCCCACACTGCCACATTACAGCGGCGTCCTTGTGACGCCTGTTAAACCCCGCAGGCTGCGATGCAGCTCTGATTTTAATGCTAAAAGGCTGCAGACAGAGAAAATCAAGAAGCCACAGCGTGCAGTCGCAGCTGGAGTCGACCGAAACTATCAAGCAACTTCTCATTCAAATTCAGGTTAGCTTTCTTTCCAATTAACAGAGTGCCAGAGTCATGATTCCCCACATTGACTTCCTGTCAGCACAGCCCCGCCCCCCTCACTGCACACATCAGTGTCGAGTTAATCGGTCACTTGGAAGGGCCCAGGCAGCTGTCAGTCGATGGCACCTCATTTGAAGACCTTATGCTAATTCTGCTGGACTGTGCAAGTTCTGATTGTTTTCCACATCATGGTTGAGCTGCAAATCAAAACCTGACAGCTTACAAGACGCTCATTAAAAACTCACATCACTGGCAGGAAGATGCATCAACCCAATAAAGGAGTCTAGAGACCTCAGTCCAAACAGGCCGAGCCTCAGGTGGACTGGGCCGACACTGGACGGGCTTCGACTATTGATGCTCTGGGTCTAAATTGAATGGAGGGTCTGACATCAGGAATCTATGGTGCAAAGTAACTGTGTCAAACTGGAATCTGGATCAGCAGAAACCCTGAGTAGAGCTGCAGAATCAGTGCCCGGCGTGTGCACGTGAAGGGGACCTGTGATAACCAGGTGAGGAGGACCTGTGATAACCAGGTGAGGAGGACCTGTGATAACCAGGTGAGGAGGACCTGTGATAACCAGGTGAGGAGGACCTGTGATAACCAGGTGAGGAGGACCTGTGATAACCAGAATCAGCTTTATAGGCCAAGAAACAAGAAACGTGACTCCGGTTCACTAAGTGAAATAAGTGAAATTAGAGAAAACCAGCTACAGGTGCAGCTACTAAAAACACTGCGACACAACAGAGGAGAGAAACTACCAGACAGAAGTGACCTGAGTCAGAATATGAAGATCCAAGTGTAACAGGCTGAGTCTGACAGGACTCAACATGGTGGGAGGATCATGGACTAATGGCCCCTAAACCAGACTGTCATCTGAAAACTGCGATCATATGGCATCACTGTCTGTACGTACACACACACACACACACACACACACGCACACGCACGCACGCACGCACTCACACACGCGCACACACACACACTCATGTCATATATTCACAGATATGACCCGCAGAGACGTTACAGACAGACCAGAAGTGACCAACTTTAAACCATAAACCCAGACGCCAATAAAGACGGAACCAGCACCAAACATGTTGCACTGAGCTGCAGGACAACAGACACAAGGACAGACATCACTGACGGACTCACCAACTCCGATTTTCTCGTCCTCCGTCGGCGTCCACATGATGTCCCGCTGTGCAAAGAGCGAAATCCCCTCAGAAGTGTAATCACCCGGAGCGTCGCTTCATGGGAATCCTCGGTCCTTGGTGTTGGCCAGAGAGGGAGAGACAGAGGAGGAGAGGAGGAGAGGAAAAGTTACTTCAGCTGTTCAGGGTGACAGGAGGGAGGACAAATCGCTTCTCAGGGGTCGAGGCACAACAGAATAAGTTGAACCGAACATATGATGCCTCGCACCTCGGCAGGTTGGCGCATGGCGCAGTGTGTTTGTCCGGCCCTGCTGTAGCCGCTGCGCTCTGCGGGGGCACGGACTCTGAAATCCTGACGCACAACCACTAAAGATCGAACCGGGCGTCACAGACGAGATAGAAGTCTGGTTTGTACAGGGGGGTCAGGGCACAGGTGCGACGGGACATTTAGAAAGACCTGCTGCAGGTACGAGGAGAGTGTGGAGTCGTTCGGAGGATCGAGAGCGCACAGAACTAAATCGTCAAACCACCGTCGTGTCACCCTCCCTGTCTTCTTCGCGGCGCAGCATCGTCCTCCTCTCTCGCCCCCGTCACTCTGCTCTTGTCTTTATATTCACACATGCATTTCTCCTCCTCAGCCGCTGCGGCTCACAAACTTAGCGCCGGAGAATGAAGTGAGGGAAGGGCGGTGCGGTCTGGTCGGTGTGGGGCGGAGAGTCGTGCGCAGACTGAGCCAAGATCAGTGTAAGAGGATCAGGCGAATGAAAATGCTACAGTGGCTTACATGGCCGAGAGAGAGAGAGAGAGGGAGATGGTGTGTGTGTGTGTGTGTGTGTCCGCTGCGCAACCCGATTGTTCAGTCCTGATACCTGCAGCACTGACCCCTCATTGTACGGTGTGTATGTGCGGGACTAACGGGGGCGCACACACCTGCTGACGGACAAACATGGGATTTACGCAAGAAACATAAACGCACCGCGGACACACACAGCAGCCTGTCAGTGGCTACACCTGTCATTCATCATATCAACACACACACACACACACACACACACACACACATAGTGAACATCGACACTCAGCAACAGACAACACGACAGCAGGAGTTGGTCCTGTGCACTGAGCCACCGTGCGCGTATTCCCGTGAAACACGCGTCCTGCACGCGCCTTGAAGGGTCCATAAGGTAACCATGGTGATCACCAGGGAACCTAATGGGGTCTGGTGATTGGACGAGACAAAAATACTTCGTTCATGAAAAGGTTCGAGCTGGGTCAGAGACAGAGGAGTCAGATCCGGAGTCAGATCCGGAGTCTGTCCTACAGAACACCTGGACGACCTGAGGGCAGGTGGACCGAGGGGAACAAAGGGGTCAGAGTAAATCCTGATCTAATTAGACTTGGACTATTTGTATGAAGTCAACTGATAAATAAAAAACTTTTCATGGTGTCGTTTTTTAAAGTATCCTCACTTCACTTTAGCTGCAATGATCAATCAGTGGGAAATCAATTATTAACTATTTCCCAAACCAATAATCGATGACGCTGCAGAGAGAAAAGTGTGTGACCCGCTGCTGCTGTTGAGTGAATATTATAGCAGCCTGTGGAAAATAATACGTGAAGTGAGGAAAACAGCTGAGGCCTGGACACAGGTCAGAGGTCACAGGTCAGACCAACGGTCAGAGCAGCAGCTGCAGCTTTGAGAAAACTGCATGTGAACTAAACTAACCCAGATCAGATCCAGGTCTGTGAACCAGGACATGAGACTTACGTTTGTCTGGAGCAGGAGAGAGAAGGCTGCTCATGGTTGGTTCTTCTGCTGCCTCGTACTGGCACTGGAACTGGTTCTGGTTCTGCACCGTCACATGAATCCGTGCTCCTCGTCCAGGATTTGCTGTGTTGGTGTTTGAGAACCAGCTCACAGAAAAACAAACAAACAAAACCTTGTCAGACGTGTTGGCTTGGAGTCAGCGCAGGTGCAGGTCATCACATTGATTATGGTCCTGCTGCAGGTCTGGGTCCCAGTCCAGCAGTGTCCCAGTGTGGGTCCGAACTGGGACCCGCTGCTGGTTTAGAGACTTTCCACTGGTGCCTTGTTCATACGTTGTTTTCCAAAAACTGGAGGTTATTTCCTGCTGCAAACAATTATCGATAAACTCCCAGCGTCTGTCACCGCTGCAGTTATCGATCATCACGTCATCCCAGTGTCACATGACCAGCACTGACCAATCAGAGCTCGACTTTCCCAATTTAAAAGATTTGACCTGGATTTGGCCTGAGTTCATTCAGACTCCACCCTCTACACTCACCTGTGCCCATATACACCTGTTAAATGAATGAAAGCATTGATTATCACAGTGAAATGAAACATAAGTCTGATAATAAACGAGGACTAAATAAATGAGGGGCTCACTCAGAGGGGGAACTGGACCAACACAGTTTACTCAGTTTAAGGAAACTAAAGGAAAGAAACAAGCTGCTGATTTTGTCAGGATGTCGAAACCTTTAAAGACTGACCAGCTCATGAATGTGTCTGACAGTAACTAATCTCTCTCGGTACACGTGTGCCTGTGTGTTTGGATGACACACATCAGTAAATACTGTCCTGTGGCCTCAGCATTAACGGGGTTTTATTACAGGGAAGCAGACAAAGCTCCAAGTGGAAATATGTTTTCTAGACTTGAAACTCTGCCTGTTGTGTTGCCTCCACACATGGTGCCAGGCTCTTCATTCACCTTTACAGCCCCTGCCCCCGTTTATGGTCCTTTCTCATTCTAATTATGAACACCCTGTTCCTCCAGGCTGGAACGGGGACAGAAGCCTTAGTATTCTGGTCTGTCGCTCAGAGAGGAGGAGGAGATTGGAGACAGGGACAAACAGGAAGAACAAATGAAACAACAAAGTCTCCAAAAAGTTCCTCAGACATTTTGTCGTCAACAACATGAGCCAGTTCAGCACAGAGAAGATTAGCAAGAGGAAAAGCTCAGTGATGTTACAGGACAGTGAGAACCTCAGGTTGAACACACCAGGCTCTGCTTTCTGACTGTGAGCAGCCTGTTTCCTCTCACATTAACATGGTGAGTGCTCATGAAGCTCTGCATGGAAATGTCTGTCTGTTGTGGTTTACCCACAATGCAATACTGACCTCTAGTGACTGACTCCAGTAACAACACACTAAACAGCCACTCTCTCCTGTAAGTTTCCACCTCAGTTCACTGAGACCTGTGGTTTTATCACCTGCTGTTGTGTAAAAGCCTCAAGTCCAGATGTTTGCCCATTAATATAAGACTCTCTGCTGGTAGAGCATGATGAGACGAGGCGAGGGTCAGCAGGAAGATGTTTTATTATTAGAGCAGACTGAACCATGTGCAACACCTCAGATTCACAGTTTGAGCCGATAGTAAAACTGTGGCTTTTATGGCTCAGAGAAGCTGCTGCTAAAAATAAATGACTTTGGGTTAGAAACCGCACCAACATGATGCGAGTACGACCTTCGGGCCCAACAACGTCCATTCACAGCCCAGACTTTGGCTTCAGTTTGAAAACAAATGTTGTATTGACTCAGCAGCAGCTTGAAAACCAGAACAATGAGTGACAAAGAAAGAAAATCCTCCAAACAGCTACAGACCCTCCCTGGAATCTGTCGCAGATTGTTTGACGCAGCTAAAACCATCACAAAGTTGTTTTTTTTTTACCCGTAGTGGAGACACTGGCTGAAAAATACTGCACCCAAGGTATAAACAGGATCACAGCAGGGTTTGACTGTCCAGTGTTGAGGTGTTCACACACAAACCTGCAGCAGAGAATCTGGTTTCTAACGTTTATTCCTTCATGTGCAGGAGGAGACACCAGACAGATCGAAATATAACAGGTGAACTTCCAACACTTCGACATTATTTATTCCATTAACAAGTTTCATCACATTTACAGGGAAATCTGTTCATCAGCTGCTACGAACCTCCCACCAGTCAGAACTCAACTTTGTCATCTGTTCCTCCCGCAGCTGACGCACTAACTTCCTGGCAGCGCTGCAGGTTTCCTGTGCTCAGAAAAGTTTTAATTGTTACTGAAATGACACCGACAATGAAAAGAGGTTTTCAGTCGTCCTGAAGGAGCAGCCGGTGCCTCCACAGGCAGCTGCCACATAATTTAAATTAAATAAAACTGAAAAATGAACGAAACCAAACCGACGTTGACTGAAGAACAACAGCAAACTGAAATGCTGCATCTGCAGAAAGCTGCATGCTCCTCGTCCGCCCTGAAGAAGCACAGAGCAGGTGGATACTGTGAGGACCAATGAGACAGGAGTTTCTTTTTTACTCCTATTAAAACTGAAAATCTGCACATAACATTTTCTCAGAGCGGTAACTGATTTGATGCCGGACGGAAAATGTGCGGTGAATGAACGCAGCAGTTTCTGTCCATCCTCTGTGCGAATATTTGGTTTGAGCTGTGACCAGACGTTTGGAGAAACGGTGGAAACCATTTTCCTGCACCTCCTTCACTCTGCCAATCAGGAAAATACACCAGAGGACAATTGAAATTTCATTTTTGTGACTAAATCCGAATGAAAGTATAAACTGCTCTTACAACATGTTTAGTTGCTTTAAACATTTGGTCAAGTCATGGCCAATATGAGCTCAGTCCTGAGGGGTCAAACGCTTCTACAACAAGTCCTGAAAAACGTGGAGCAACATGAACTTGTTCTTCCTGCAGAAAGGCAGGCCGAGCGAAAAGTGGTGTGTTCGTGAGATTTATTCATCATCGCTGTTGTCTCTCTTTAAAATGAACAGACAGGACGTCATACTGTCCTGCTGAGGAGAAGTGACGGTTTGAAAGAAACCAAGTCCGACTGCTGCCGGGTCAGGAGAACCATCTGTCCTGGATGGCGTGACTCCTTATCGTCTGAAGGTCATAGGTAGTCTGCAGCGTGACAACACACACACACACACACACAGACACACACACACACACACACAGACACACTTCATGTTTGCCCGAAGGTTCAGAAAGGCTGTTTAAGCTGCTGGACCAAACTGTGTTACTCACTATATGGATCCGATGTGTCGTCACTTCTGTCTGAATGCTCGAAGTCTTCAGAGTCGTCATCGCCGTCGTCGTCATCGTCATCGTCATCGTCGCTGTTGCTTCCAAGAAGAACTGCGATCTGTGGAGAGAAGGAACGACTTCAGTGGAGGTCTCTTAAAGGATCAGTCCGCATCATTACAAAACACATGAACCAGCTAATCTTTAGAACCAGCTCTGGTCTGTGGCACCTCTTCAACTGTGGGGGAGTTGGCTTCGTCCCCGTTCTCTGGGTCATCGTTGTTCGCCAGCTCTTCTATGAGCGGGTCCGTGTCCATGTCGTCATCGTCGTCGTCGTCATCAGAGTCGGAGGAATCATCGTCCTGGTCGTCATCGTCCTGGAACAGAGGAAGGAGCATTAAACCCTTCAGCACCCTCTCTCTTTTTACTGCACAACCTCTGAAACTGGTGCAGCTGAAATAAAACAGTTACTGATCTTGAGGAACGTTCATGACCCTGAAACCAGAAAACAAAGAAACCAGAGAGGATCCCAGATTTCTCTGGGACAACACACTGCTGCACAACAATGACGTCCCCCGACAGACAGCAGGAAAGACAAGGAATTAGTTTTACCCTTGAAAACAAGGAACTGATGTTTCTGTGATTTAACTGTCTTAAAATGATCCACAACATTGAAAACATCGAGCCTGTGCTTCCAAATGATCAGTTTGTCAACATCAACCCATGGGATTCAGCCTTTATGAAGAAGGCCTGTTTGGGGACTGGGGGAGAAGGAAAAACGAAACATCCATCAGATGATGATGGTCTGAAAGGCTGCGTCTCCTGGACCATGACAGCGTTCCAGAGAGAAGCCAGTTCCTTACACGGTGACTCGTAAATGGAGTCGCAGAAATAAATGGAAACTCAAAAAAACCAAACAAAAAAACAAACTCAGCCGTGTCTCTCACCTGATCGTCGTCGTCGTCTCCCTCTTCCGCCAGTTTCTGCCGTCCGACCTCGTACAGTCGACACACGGTGTTCAGGCTCACTGTGTCCTCGTTCTACGGACCCAAACAACAAACACCAGCATCTACCAACATGTTTGTTTGTTTAAACACAGTGTTAAAACCTGGAAAACCTTCATGAAATGACTGGTCTGTACAATCACACATATCAAAGGAAATCCTGACTAAATGAACTGAGGACAAATGATTAGTTAGCAACAGACTCATCATGTTTCAAACAGGGACAGCAAACACAGACTCCATAAGGATCTTTCTCTGCGGGCTGATTCATGTTAGATCCTCCATGTTGGCAGCACAATTTCACACTAAGAAACCAAAGTACCTCGATGACAGCCAGGTAGCAGTCTTTGGTGTCAGTACACAGGTCGAAGATGTTCCTCTTTACATCCACCGTGGCTGAAGAAACAAGAATATCAGTTACAAGCCTCAGTTCATTTAAATCCACCACTTTACAAGACACTGCTAGAGAGGCTGACAGAGGTAAAGCTAGGGGGGGTCACCAGAGGCTGACAGAGGTGAAGCTAGGGGGGGTCACCAGAGGCTGACAGAGGTGAGCAGCACATTATTTATTAGTCGAGTCAATAAAACCTTCAGTGCTGTGAATGTCCTGTGGCTGGTAGCGTGTGCAATGAAAGCAGCCTACCGATTGGTTTGTAGTGTGTAGCATCGAAGGTTCTGAAGGACGAGCCGAAGGGACTCTTCATCTGCTGGTCCATGGCATCATCCTCATCGTCGGCCTGCAGCATCGCTGTGTGTGAGTGTGTATGTGAGTGTGTGAGTCCAGTCGGCAGATACGTATATAAACATATAATAATATGTTTGAAGCTGGTCCACGCAGGCAGAGCCCACACGGCAGACACACCACAGAACTTACCTCCGTACATGATGGTGCCGTTGCTGTTGAAGACCACCCTGCACTGGTCCAGAGCGGGCACAGTGTGCAGGAGGTGGAAGGTCCTCAGGTCCCACTGACACTTCCTGTCAAGGCTGACAACTACTGTACAGGCTGCAACAGACATGCAGCAGTGGAGCAGTGTACGTATGTTTCTATGTGTGTGACAAAGTGAGTTTAACAACCACCAGGATCAGAGGATACGATCTCAGTGTTGATGATGACCTCCAGGCCGTTAGGGTGAAAAACGCCGCTGATGTTCATGTTGAACTTGTCGAACTTATGGATGGCCCGTGAAGTCCGCACGTCCCACAGCACGCCGTCGTTTAGCACCAGGTCGTCGGTGGGGTTGAAGGTGGCGCAGTTCCTCTTGTAGTTATTGGCCAGGGTGGCGTCGCTCAGCGTCAAAGTCTTCTGACCCGTCTGGATGTCGTAGATCTGCAGCACAGGACGGGAAATGACGAAGACAATAATGTTTGGGAACAGGAAATTTCTAAGTGAATAAATTAAATCAAAGAAACAGAGAAATGAGGGGAAGTGGAGGAGGAGATGTGGAGAAACGTCACACTGGGTAACTTACGTGAGCGTCTTGGTCCTTGGTGCCGATGACTCTGTCCTGAGAGAGTTTACTGAACTCGACGTAGTGGTCGTCGACAAATGAGTTTCTGGGAACAACAAGAAGACATTTCAGCGACGTCCAACACCCCCATTCACACATCGTAGAAACAATGACCTGAGAGTGTGTGAGTTTTACTGCAAACTGATGTCGCCGTCCATGTTCCAGAGAACGGACAACGGCACACTCCAAGAAGCTGAGGTGAGAACCAGTTTCCCATCCTGAGGAACACAGGAAGATTACAAAAAACATTTTAAATAAACAATTTTATAAAACTTTCAATCAGAAGAAAAGACTAAAAACAAGCCAGGGAACTGCCCAGTGTTCCCTCAGTTTGAGCTCTGGGTTTGGTCTCCACCACCTCCTGAGGGAAACCTCTGGCTCTTTAGCTGCTAAATGCTCCGCTATGTTCACCAGCTGGTCTCTGACTGTGTCTGTCTGCTGTTTGCTGCTGAGCAGGTAGAGGACTGTGGCTTTTTACAGAACCAGGGCACCAGAACCCTGAACACCGAGCTGAGACCCTCTGAGACTCTCTGAAGTCGAAGGAGCTGCAGGTTCAGCTGGTGATTCTCTGCATCTTCAATCATCAGTGAATGTGTTTTGTACACAAATGCAGACGCCTCTAACTTCTCACTGATCACATGAACATTATTGACACAAACTAAGCACCAGCTGCAGCTTGAAACAAGAGGAAGAACCACTTTTCATTTCTATTGAGAACAATCTCTCTGATCTGAGAACAAACTGAGAAGCCCTCAAACCTACTGTCACTTCCACACTCACATTTTTCTTTAATGCTGGCGGGTTTGTGGTCCGTGTTGTGATTTGTTAAAGCTGCGTGATCTTGATGTCCTCTGAAAGGTGTGTGTGTGTGTGTGTGTGTGGACTCACCCTGGAGGGCTCGAGGTGTGTGATGGCAGAGGTGTGGCAGGGGTAGCTGCCCTCCTCCTCTCTGGAGGACACATTGTAGTATTTGAGGTGACCGGAGCAGGTTCCGAGGATCAGGAAACGCTCGGCTGCTGAGAAGGCACAACAGGTGAACCCGCTCTCGTCTCCATCGCCCTCATGGAAGACCGACATCGGACGGAACCTGGAAAGAGAAACAAAAGGCAAGTGGACAAAGACACAAAGACGAGGAGAGAAATGAGGACGGGATTACGTCTGGTTTCCACTTTCTCAGACTCTTTTTACATCCTGATTTCCATTTTCACCCATTACCCAAAGCAAACTGAAAGCTGTTCCTGAACCACGTGGGGTACGTGCCTGCTTTTGGTCTCTTCTGAAAGGCAACAGTCCAAACTGTTTTTCCATAACAATGAGAATCACTGGAACTGCTGCTGGTGTTTAGTAAAATCAAACAGAAGATCTTTTTCCCTGCCTGAATATTCTTTGGAAGCCCACAGCTGGGATTCATCAGCTGGTAAACATGACGGGTCCACAGCGTGAGGCCTTAGAGTCAAACTCAAATTTCAAAACAAAACCACAGAATATTTTACACCTTTTCCCGGCAAAAGTTACGACAAAAGACTCAAGTGTTAACACCGACAGCCCATCCATCCCGATTAAAGGAAGAATGTTTAATGGTTAAGGGATAAATTAATGGATTTCACTGTGTTAACGGGTAAAAGACAAATGTTAGTTGGCTTGAAATATATTGCAACAAAAACAGGTTGTTCAAAGGCTTTTACTCCACAGGTGTACACAGGTGAGATCATTACCTGCTGAATATCAGATGCCTATCCAGACACCCTCTGTCCACGCCGCCATGTTTCTGGTACAGTATCCTGCTCCCCAGACGGGCAGTGAAGTTGGGCGATGCCTGTCGCCGCTGTTTGGGCTCAGGGCAGCGGTGGGGGGTGAACAGGGAGAAGGGGGGGCAGGTGGTGACGGGATTGGGGCAGCGGGCGTGTTGTTCCCTCAGGTACTCTGTGATGATGCCGTCGAGGGTCGGGGGGGAAGGCAGGTGGCGCTCCAGCTGCTTCTTCATGGCCGGAGTCTGGTCCAAAGAGAAAAGTGCTGTAAACTGACCCTGAGCCCGCCCCTGGATCTGTCTGACCCGCGCCCCATCCCGTGACTGATGAATAAATCAATGCATCACTGACCTGTATGAACGCACCGTGGTCAGACTTCTGCTTCAAGGCCCGAGGTTTTCTCCCTGAGTTGCAGACGGCCACTGGGCGTTCCCGCGTGAACAAAATCCGGGAAACCGGGTGTGAGCCCGGTCCAGGAGGGTGAGGAGCCGTAGACGAAGAGGAGCTTGAGGGGTGAGGAACGGCAAGACAACGAGAGGAAGAAGGAGAGTTGGAGGAGGAAGCGGCAGCAGCTGAGGACACAGGAGAGGAACCAACATGACTGGCAATACGGGCTGCGATCCCGCCAGCTAACCGGCAAATCCTGGGAGTCGCCGAGGAAGGGAGGGGAGGGGTGACACAGGAGGAAGAGGTCGGGCAGACGGATGCTACCGGTAAATTAGCCTCTTTCACTAGTGTGTTCGCTGTGTCATGAAGCCCTTTAGCCACAAGGTGGTTCCTGATCAGCATGAGGAGTTCCTTCTCAGGAAAGGTGATCCGGGACTGGGCGACCACATTAGCCTTCTGCAGACGAGCCAATGAGACGTCGGTGCCCATGAGCAGAGGCTTCCCGGACACTCGCTCAGTGAGCTCAGCGGCATAGCGGCAGAAACGGACATGCTCACTGCGTTTGTCCTGCAGCACCGGCTCCTTCATCAGCTGAGGAGGGAAAAACACAAAGGTTTTACTGTCCCTCGCCCTGCCCTCCTTCATAACACCTACACGCTGCCACGCTATTGTCAAGCTTCTCTGTGCAATGATGCAGCTAAACAATAATCAGTGAGTCACTGAAAAAGAAACCCGGGGTCTAATCGATGTGAAGCTGTATTTGTAGGGGGCAGCTGTGATTGGTGTGAACTGACCTGCTGAATGTGGCCGCTGCTGAACAGCGGCAGTTTGCTGATGATCTGTCTGATCGCTGAGCTGCGGGAGAGTCCGACCAAAGCCTTGCAGGTGAGTGCTCGGATCAGGTCTGCATCAGTGATGGGTATCTTCACCGACAGCAGAGTCAGGAGCACCTGGAGGCACAGCAGCATATTTAGATCAGTAGATCTAGTCCGAGTTGATTTGACTCATATTTAAAGAAGACAAAATCAAAACGGACACACACATCCTGCCATCTAAACCAGAACACATCCTCCTGAGCCCACTGCTCTGTACTACTGAGAAAAATAAACACAAACCTAACATCAGATAATTCTCCCTTCATTCTCACCTTTATACCATTGTTCTTCTGCACCACCTCCCACATGTGGGCCAGCACCCTGTTGTGGCGGGCGGGGGGCTGCTGGGGGCGCAGGGACGGCCTGAGGGGGGTGACAGGAAAAGCCGCCACAGTGTTCAGGCTCTGGTCTGGAGCGCACACACAGTTTATTATCACCTGGGAGGACACAGAGGGAATTTCAGTGGACTGAACTACTCAGATGCTTAATATTCATTTCACACAGAATGTAAACTGAAGGCATGTTTGTCTGTGAATATGACACATGACTATGGTTCCTAGAGAGACTGACCTGCAGTGCAGACTTCTGGATCTCAGCATCATTGACAAACACCTCGCCCTCTGCCACACCCAGAATGATGCTCATCCCTGCAGCAGACCCAGGAGACACCATGACACACTCAACCTGCCAAACCTGCAAACCGTTTTTTAGCTGAGCACAAATGAAAGGGAACATTTAAAGGCTCTACTGACCCACAGTGGAAACAGACGACCTCGTTTCATCCAGAACCTCCACAGTGTCGGCCAGAGCCAGCTGGACTTTAGGAACCACGGTCAGGATGGACAGGATGTCCAGGGCGTAACGCACCGTGTCACTTCTTGAAAACCAGACAGACGCAGGGAGAGGACGTGAGGAAAAGGGTGCACCGATACACATCAAAGTAATTGTCAGCATTTACCTTCGTCTGCATGAGTAAGTGACTTACGGTGTGTGTGTGTGTGTGTGTGTGCGCATCTTCACCTGCCGTAGTAGGTCCTCCAGTCACAGGCTGCAGAGATGAGCTGCAGCATTAAAGGAACACAGGACAACTTGGAGAACAGCTCGACGGGCTCCCAGTGGAGCTGTGGAGGCCCACACTCGATGAGGAACTCCATCATCTCAATAACCTGCTCTCTGGTGTACGTGTACGCCTGCAAGCACAGCAGCTGCTCCTTTCAACACAAATCTAACAAACTCTTTCTGACACAGCTGGGCCGGCTTTCTTCTGACATTAGTAAATATTCAGACAGTGTTTCTTTAAGAATGAAATATTACAGGGAAAACTCTAATTTTAAAAAGGTTTTTAAAATGAAATTATTTTTCAATTATCCTTCATATGACGCTGTTTTCCATTATATGGAAAAAGGTCAAAGGATCAAAGAAGCAAAGTCGTCTTCTTTTGGTTTCAGAGCAGTATGTTGTCTCAGGTGCTGTGAACCTGTAAGAGCATGTGACTTCCTTAACTGGTTATTCCTCAGCAACAATGAAGAGAACCTGGAGGAGGCTCCTCTGAGGGCGAGGACATGTCCAGCAGGACTGACACAGGCAGTGAGGAGACATCAGGCTACACCTAAATTTGAACCAGATGGGTTTTCCAGCTCCAGCTCAAGTGAGGACATGGAGGAGGAAGAGGAGGAGACTGCTGCTTGGAAATCCAGAAATGGGCAGCTGATCTGGGCTTCAAACCCAGAAAAGGCTCCAGGATCAGCAGCTCAAAGACATCCTTTGAGCTCTTCATTACTCCTCGAGAAACAGGTCCTCTTTATGGCAGTGGATCCCAGCCGGAACCAGAGGAAACCGTTTAGGAGGCAGCTGTTTCTCGAGGAGTTGGGGAGATCCTAACGATGACCTGAAGATGCCACACACACCTGCAGCAGCCACACAAGTGTAACGCCAAGAAACAGAGCAAAGGGAAGAGCAGGCAGCAGAAGAGACGCAAGCAATGCACATTTTGCACAAGACAGCGAAAGGTCTGGACCAGGTGTGCAGCAAGTATTCATGCAATGCATGAAGGGTAAGACATCATCATTTTCTGTACACAAGGGATAAACAAGAACAACATAACAATAAGAAGAAGAAGAAGAACGTACCTTGTAAAACGGCTGCTGAGGAACAATGATACCTCCGTCTGATGAATGAAGGGACTGTTTGACATGTTCCACCTTTACTGCCAGGTGAGCCTCAAAGTACCTTTGAAGAGAGATCAATAATCAGCTGCATCAGTGGAGGTGACTGCAGCCGTTTAAACAAAGCTGCTCTCTGCAGGGTGTCAGCACGTTTTGGTTTAACCAAGATTTAAGGTTTTTACACTGTTTGGGAATAAGTTAAGAATTTAGACGTGACACTAAACTACATACAAACATTATTGGTCTAAAAAACAAGAAGGAAAACTTCGTCTGTAAAACCACTGACGTACCTGCGCAGGGCCATGCAGGTGTGTTTGGCTGTCTGCCGGCTGGAGAACACCTGGTCGTCGCTCATCAGCGACACCTCGTTCTCCGGGTTAAGGATCTCCAGAGTGCTGATCTACAGGGACGGGACACTGGTCAAACAGCAGCTGCCACAGTTCAGTAACAACCATGTGCTCATGATTAAAATGCAACACGTGAGTGTAAGACTCTGTGCTGACCAGGTTGACGAGCCTGCGCAGGCCGTCCTGGCGGTCGAAGAGCTGCAGCACCACCCTGAAGGAGAAGGAAATGGAGAAGAACATGGTGGCGTTGCAGACGCCAGAAGCGTGGGACGACTCCAGCAGCCACAGAGCGTAGGACACCATGTTGGACAGCACGCTGTCCGGGAGCATGCACACCTACAAACACACAGGACGACAAAGACCAGGACACGTCACCTGCCCAGTCCGCCTCATGTCATATGGATGTTCATCCAAATCAGATCAGCACGGACTGAAGTGGACCCACAGGGTCAGTCGGTTTGACAAAGAACAGACCCACGGTATGAGGATTCCTCTCTGTGTCGGGAGTTTGACCAGAAACTAAAGCCAGACCCTTAAACTAACCGTGTGAAGAACAGCAGCAGCTACACTTGGATCAATTTCAAAACTGTGTTTGCTTGAAGGTTTAACGCTCAAACCTCTTGAGTGTGTGTGTGTGTGTGTGGGAACCGTACCCTCTCCATAGCATCTTGGTTGTACGCCAGGTAGTACAAGCAGAGTGAAACTCCAGTCGTGGCCATCGACGGCCTCGGGATCTCCAGAAGTTTCTGCACTCCTCCGTGAGCGATGAACTCTGCTGCAAACTTCTTCTGAAGCAGCAGCGACGCGAGATACTGGAGAGACAGAAGAGACGGACGGACTCCGGTGAGGAAACGTCTGACGCACATATACGTGTGTGTCATTCATCCATCACCCAAAGCACAAAGACTTTTGAACATTTAATGCCTTTTTTTTTTTATCATGGCAGCAGTCGGGGAATGAAGGAAAACCATATTAATAATAATCAATCAATTGAAGATGATTGGATTAATTAAACACCTCACAGTTCTGATTAACCTACGTTCATTTAACTTTTGACTAAAAATCGTCATCTGCAGCTTCTAAGCTTCTGTGTCAGCAGCACAACCCACTGTCACCCCGGTACCACCTCAGACTGTTTCATTGAACCACACCCAAAAAATAACTGGAATTCCAGTTCCAATCATTTCTATCTGACTTTTGTCAAACATTATTTCTTGGCCCCGTCACAATAAAAGCCAGGCACATAGCAGCTTCTAATCTTTATGACACCGAGCGCAGCCCCACCCTTATCCCAGGATGACAGGAGACAAACAGCTGCTCAATCAGTATGGATCTAATTATACAACAACATGAGGATGTTTGAAAAGTGGTGTGTGTGTGTCAGCTGAGCAGAACCTTCACAGGCCTTTAATACAGAAGTGAGAGCAGCGATGGTGAACATTGAGACAGGGCGTCCCAGACAAATAACAAGCGTCTTACCAGGACTGCGTCAAACGTGAGCTGGACATTCTTGGTCTGCTGGAGGTCAATGTAGCTCATCAGCAGCGAGCGGGTGTCCAGCTGCATGAAGACGGCCAACAGCTGGAGAGGAGACAGACGTTACTGAGCTGCTCTAGACGGTGTCTCGACAGGACGCGTCTTTAAAAAGCATCAAACTCGTCCTTTCAAATATGACACTGGACTCCAGCTGCACACTGCCGTTAAAGGTGGAGTCTGGAAGTTCAACCTACTTTTAGTTCATTCATTCGAGTCACAGCAAAAACTAATCGGGTTCAGGTTTTTCTGTTTATTGCACTTTGCATGAAGTTAATTGATCGACTATTCATGGTTTTATTCCCAGGTCTGTGAGAGACGCGTTTACTGGCGTGGGGTTTTTAAATGTTCTCTCTTTAACACTGTCAGACAGTGTCTCAACTGTCTATGTCTGAAGGATTCACCTGTTTCTTACATGGTCAAATCATCTGAGCCTTACAAACACTGACCCTTCCCTCTTGTTGTTCATTGGGAACAACGTGCAGGGTGTCGTCAGTCTCACCTCCTGGTAATCACCGAGCGGCGTCAGATACTGCAGGATCAGCCTCTGCTCCATGGCCGGGCTCAGCGGTGACAGGCAGTAGTCAGAGCCAATCACCATCGGGCTCACCGCTGACCAGGTGGAGCTGCAGATCGGCTGCTCGCTCAAATCGAGTCTTTGGCCCTCGGTCCTGCAGGAGGAGGAGGAGGAGGAGGTGAAGTTTAGCTTCTGCTTGACCTTCCTCCCGTTCTCCTTCACCGCCCGTCTCCTCCCTCCTCCCTGCCCGTCCTCGGCCTCCCCAGGGGCAGGGTCTGAGCTCGCCTGGTGAACAAGGTCAGGAGGCGGCTGAGCTGAGCTGGACCCATCGCTGCCACTACAGCCGCCGTTTGTCTGGGCTGATCCGAGCCCGGACACGGGTGTGGAACTGGGCTTTGGCTCTGAACTGCTGCTCTCTCCGTCTCTTTCTTTGTGCTCGTCCTCCTCTGTCCTGTCCTGCTGGTCTGCTGAGATGTGTGAGGTTTGAGTGGCATCAACCTGAGAGTCCTGAGGGGGATCCTGGGGGCTCTTGCTGGGACTAAAGTGACTCTTGGCCTTTTCAGTTTGCAGCTCATGCAGGCGATGAATCATTAATGGTACCTGGATGTTCAGAGGGAACATGTCAGCATTTGTTTCTGGAGACAGTTTATATGTCATGCTTAGACTGTAAATCTTTCAGAATCATAATATGCAGCTTGTGGTGGGGCCCAGTCAGAGCCCAGACCTGAGCCCAGACCTGAGCCCAGACCTGAGCCCAGACCTGAGCCCAGACCTGAGCCCAGACCTGAGCCCAGACCTGAGCCCAGACCTGAGCCCAGACCTGAGCCCGACAGAGACTGACCAGTTGAGCGTTCTCCTCCTGGTAGCTGGCCGCCACCTCCTGGCTGCTCATGGCTCTGGCCAGCAGCCCCATGACGTAGACACACAGCGGTCGCTCGGCCTCACGAGCCCAGGTGAACAACTTCTCGATCAGACCTTCCTGTCACACACACACACACACGTACATGAACAGCTTTGCATCCATCACTAAATGAAAATGAACCTTCCCTTTGATTTTATGTTGCATCATTTATCATCACCATCTAATGTGATCAAACCAAAGCACAAATGTCTTTAATTTAATCTAAACACTGACACACTTCCTCAGTGTCCTTGGTGCAAAGATCCTGCCACTATCTGCTTAATCCTCCTCCACTGTGCCCCTTCTGAGGAAGCAGCTCCGCCTCTGACAGGAGTCTGGAACTCATCTCTTTACTTATCTCTCTTTTACCTTCTCCAGGAAGATGATGACGGACTCCAGGCCTGGCATGATGTTCAGAAGCAAACGACAAGCTGCAGTGTTGAGGCTCCGCTCTCGGCTGGTCATTATGTACGTGTCCAACAGCTGGAACGAACGCACGCGCGCACACACACACACACACACACACACACACACACACACACACACACACACACACACACACACACACACACACACACACACACACACACACACACACACAAGCATTAGTAATTTAAGACTCAGTCTGTTTATTGGAAACTTATTACGTTTTAACAATTTGCGTCCAGATTTTTTTCAACAGATAAAGTGAAACTCTTATATGTGAATAGAACTAAAAGAAATTATGGGATGTAAAAAAGAAGTAAGGACATGGCTGCTTAAATCCAGAGACATTACACTGTAAATAAACGTAATGGTTTAGTTTCACTGGGAATCTGCAGCTGTAAACACTGAATATATCTTAGCTCATATAGACAGAATATCAGGAGCGCTGGACTGCTGCTCAGGGAGGAGGACCCTGGACTCTAGGATGGACTTTTTTAAAACTATTTTCTGACATTTGACCAAATGAACAACTCACTGATTAATTGTTGCATATATGAATATATTTATTTGACTGAAAACACTGTCAGCTGTCAAATAACTTGAGTGTTTTAGGTTCCCACGTGCAGGCGCCCAGCGTTATGATTCAATTAATAAAGATTCTGCAGCTCTCACCGCATTCGTGAAGTCATCGTTCATAAAGAGCATCTTCAGGAGCTGTCCCAGCATGCAGTCTGGATCCGCGCGCCCTGCAAAGTCAGACCCGGGTCAGAAACCGATCACAAAGATTAATGAAGCCTCAGCTCAGCTCAGAAAACCCTGATAGACACGTTTTTATAGCAAAGCCAATATACAGATTGATACTTGGCCCTACACCTACCAATCATACACGTAAATATTTGTAACTATTATAAAAAGCAATGAAGATGTAAAAAGTGTAGATGATGACCTGGATGGCGGTCATCAAAGGGGTCAGGGTCGGCCTTGTGATACTCTGCTGTCTCCCGTTCGATCAGCTCTGAAATTCTGCAGAAAAAAACAGAGTCGCCTCAGAGTCACCTCCCTGCCAGTCCTCCAGAGAGACAGAGGACACACAACGAAACACAACATTTAGATTACGCCTCTTCACAATGAATCACTGCTGACTTAGTGAGGGTGGACACCATCTGCTCCGTGGTGCCTCGTCGTGCTTCCTCCCATTCGTCTAGCAGCGTGGCGAGCTCCGCCTTAGCATCCACCACCATGGCGACGGCCGAAGCGGCCGACACGGCAGCCGTCAAGGCGGACGACAAGGCGGACGACAAGGCAGCCGGAGGTTCCTCTCCAGGGGAAGATATCGCTGCCTGGAGAACGGGAGGAGGAGACAAAGAAGAAGAGTAAAGACGGCAGAGGAAAAGTCCTGCATTTAAGACCTCAGCTGAGTAATTGTCCCCAAAATGTCCTGAAATGATCAGAAACAAAAGTCCACGTTCTGCAGTAACATGTGAAATTATCAGACTGTTTGTCATTGGATTCATCCCCTGTTTTCTGAAGAAACACGACGCATCGATGTGATGGAGCGAGTTGTCACTACATTTAGCTACTTCAGTCCACAGAAAGTTCTCATCCAGACCTAAGTCTCAGCAGGACTGATCCCTCAACCAAAGCACATGACACAGAGACCACATCCCCCCTCACGTCTCTGCCTCGTCCCCCTTTTCTGCAGTTCTTATCCCTTCTCTCTGCCTCTGCTTCCCCTTAACGTGTCGGAGTGACTGTCATCCTCGTTCCTCTTTGGAGAACTGGGCATTAGAACAATAACTGTACATAACCTTCGCTCAGTGGTTCTCTCTGTACCTGCATCCCGTCTCCTCAGAAATCACCTGATTTGACCAGGCTCAGTCAGTTAATACACAGAGTGAGTGAGTTAACTACTTTAGCTGTGTGTTACATTACTGTGAGCCATGACACTGACTGTACTGAGCACACGGTCAGAAATGCCTGTCTTCACAGAGGGGCAGCATAGATCAGGGCACCTGTGTACATGTGTTGACCTTTGACCCCCAGCTGTACAACAGCTGTACAACAGCTGTCACCTGCCACAGACCTGCCGTGTCTGAGCCACTCACCATCAGCTGTCTGAGCGTGGTCCGGCGCTGGGACATCGCAGACCAGATGAGACGCCTCGGGTCCGCACTGACAGGTGGTCTCCGGTCCGACAGCCGCTGTCCTGGACTCGGTCTGGTCTGTGGAGCACAGCTAACATTAGCACAGTGAGCTAACGGCTCCAACTTCGCGCTGTGTTGTTATCGATCCCTACGAGTTGTTATGGATCTTTACGTGTAATTATCGATCTCTACGTATTAACGCGCGCGCACACAGACACACACGCACACGGGGTCTCCTCCCTCGGGTCAGTGTGAGGTCAGAGCCTAAACCCACATGTAGGCGCAGAAAGCAGCAGCGTGTTGACACCGAACTCGTGTCAGACTCAAACTGCTTCAGCTGCGCTGCTGAAACGTTCAAACCACCTGAGGATCAACGTCCTTTCTGCTTCCGCTTCACTTGGACTCGTCGTTCGCAGAAACTCCGCTGGATTTTGCCCCAAAGCAGCAGATGAACCAACGTTAAAAAGTTTATTTTCAAACTTCTCGCGGCGGACGCACGCTACGTCACCGAACTACAGTCGACTTGTGATGACGTCACGCGGAGAACGTCCTTATGGGACATGCGGTTCAAAATGGCAACAACTCGATTTTGGGGTTTTCTATAGTCAGTGGTGGATTTGATTTTTTTGTGCAGCTACAAACGTGATGTAAACATACTCAGAATTAAAACTTCAGCAATAAAATCCAGTTTAGGTAAACAGGCAGGTGTTATCTGTAACACGTACTTATCATTACTAAAATATTTATAAAATCTATTTCTTTATACTGATGCATTAATGTGTAAGCCTCACTTTACAGCTGTGGTTTGTGTGCTTAGAAAATAGAAAGTTAAAAAATACATTCTGCTAATGTTTTATCTAAATCATGAACCCAACACCAAAAAGAAGAAAGTGCCACCAGACAAAACCCGAATTTAAAAATGGGAAAACTGATATTTGCAACCCCAGGTGCAGACACGTTTTCATCTTCAGCTCAGCCTTAAATAGACATAAGACAACACATTCAAAAATTCAATTCTGTCCATGTGATGTGGGAAACTGCCAAATGTGGAACACCTAATCCAAACATGGGCGAGCATTTACTTCTCGGGTGAAGGTGAAGTTTGGGTCTTCAGCCTGGCAGCCAATGTCCCAGAGGAACAGTCCACATTAAGACTGGGACATAATCTGAGCCTTGTTGGCTAATCAAACCCTGTGTTGTTGGTAGATGTTGTTGTAAATTGTGTGTGTATGTGTGTGTGGGGGGGGGGGGGGGGGCGGCGCGACGACTATGTGCTGCACTAACATTTACATTTGTTACACAAATAAAATGCAGATTAATGATAAAACACTGGCCAGAAAAACATTGGACATACTTGCATCACGGATTCAGACCAGAACTATGAACAACAGGAATCAGTTTATTCTATTAGCACATGTAAATATTTAGACCTACATGTTTTCGGATGCTTGTCTTAAAAAAACAAAAAGAAAACTCGCTCTAAGCACAGCAGCAAAACTCTGCCCATATTTACATATAAAAACAGCCGAGTCATTGTACAAAAACAAAAAAAGCTGCCAGTCCACGTCGACTCCTACACGGCCTCCTGTTAAATCTCCAGGAGACATGAAGCTCTTCTTCTATGTCGTCAAATACAACACAACACTGTATTAGGCAGGATTATACCAAAATAATATCTGCTTTGGGTCTCATTTCTGACTTTGTTGTAGCAGGTGGGAAGATTAAAAAAATATATATAATCAATAAAAGGATCAATACAGAACTGCAACAATAAGTCAGTAACTGAATAAAACTTTATTAGCAACTATTGATTAATCTTGTCAAATGGGAAACTACTTTCTTGTCTCTGTCAGGAAACTGAATGTTTGAGTTTTAGACGACGTTCGTGGCTTTAGGAAACTGAGGCAGGAATTTTTAAACCGATTCTGATGCTGTTCAGGACAAAGGATTAATTAACAAAACTAATCACACACTAATTGATAATGGAAATATTCCCTAGTTGCAGCCTGAGATCAATAAAATACCATGTTTTTCATCACTCGCTGGATGGAGGAGTTCAACACTTAGTGCATCAGTTTCACACTTTTTCTTTCAAAACTGGAATTGAGTTTCTTTATGTGCATGTTTCTAAACATGCAGGAACCTTGAGGCTCAGTTAGTGTGTTTTCAGCTTCTCTCCAATCAGCGTCATCATGAGTCCATAAAGGAACCCCCCTGCCACGATGAGCAAAGTGCTGGATCCGGGGCCAAACGACAGGAAGGCTCCAACCATGTAGAAGAGCAGCAGCAGCACCATGGTCCTGTAGCTGGCCAGCCCACGCAGGCTCAGCCTCGGATGCCGCTTCCTCTCCAACGTCCGCTGGGACATCGGGCTCTGCCTCAGTTTGATGGTGGATTTAGGATCTGTCAGGTAGTGACGACCCAGACGACCCAGGAAGTCTGGACGTGAGCAGAGAGCATTCATTTGCTCACCAAACTGTAGGAAGACAAAAGCAGAAATATCTTAAGTAACTACATGAGCAGATTAGTCGGTGGCTGTTTACTCATCATTCACTTTATAGATCCAGAAAAGGAGAGAAAGAAAAGATAGAAGAATGATCCGGCTTGTTATCAACGTCTGGATCACATTTCTCCTAAACACCAGCTGGATCTGGACGAGTGAATGGATCAAATTCCACATATGTAGCTAACACCAGATGCTGCTGAAGACTTTCCAGTATGTTTTTGTTGAAAACCCACACAACAACATTTTATAGGAACTACAGAACTGCAAGCACCAAAATGTCACCACATTAACTGATTAAGCTGGTTTTCAGACAACTCACCCGCTCATTAACCAGAGAAGAGATCCTGTAGAGAAGCCTGACCAGCAGAGCATTCTCATAGCTCCTAATGGGCTGGAGCTCCGGGTCTCCCTGGTACTGAATGTCAAACCTGCGCAGTCCGTTTATGATCTACACAAAACAACACACACACAAACACACACAATGTTGGCGTTTTAGTGTTTGCTGCTGGGCTCACTGCTTTAATGTAACGTACTGTACCCTGAAACACCGACCTGCCTCCTGCCCAGGTCAGTCAGCATGAGTCCGTTCTCTCCATGGATGCAGTCTGGCAGCTGCTTGCAGTTGCCGTCGTCCTGGGAAGAATCCAGGTTTGACATAAGCTGAGTCAGCTGCCCCTGGTTCAGCTACAAAACAGTGGAACACAAATGGCACCAGGTCAGAAAGGCTGTGCATTAATTGATTTACTGAACACTTCATCTCAGTCTCCAACATGAAAAGCGAGACAATCACAAAATCTTCTGCAATTCACCTTCAAAAGAATTTAATGGGAATTTCTCCCAAAGCCACAAAAGTGAACTTCCTGGTGGCATTAGGGGAAAGTTCAGAGAATCCCCCAAAATCATACAAATCTTTGGGGAACCATGAATATCTGCACCAATTTTAATGAACATCAATCACTGGGACCAAAAGTAACAACCAGATTAATCAGACCTTGAAGATTTGACACAGGTTCTCCAAGGCCTTGTCCAGGAATTCATGGGTCTTTCTTAGACACTCTCCGCTCTCGTCGGGCTCACCGCTGGTGAAGGTGTTGTTGAGGTCGGAGGAGCCCAGTCCAAACCAGGACAGGAAAGAGCTATTGCTTGCCACCTCGCTGGAGTGGTCGGATATCCTCTTGGCCGTCTGCCGGGCTTGTGCAATGATCTGGATTAATTTCATGACCTGAACAATGGACATAAAACACACCAGGTGTTTTCACCGACCATTTTGTGTCCTGCTGAAGTCAAACTCGGTCTGTGACCCAAATCTGAACCCCGTGGCTTAAAATCGACCTTTAAACCGTGACACAGAAACTTACTGCTCCTCTGAGCTCCGTGCCAAACATCTGCTTGTACTGACAGTCCTGTCCTTCCAGAGCGTAGACGTGGCTCTTCACCCTGAACACCATGTCCGTCACCACCCGCTGCCGGGACGACAGGTAGCTGCCTCCTTGGCTCGGCGTCAGGTAGCCGCGGGGCTGCCGATGGTGGAGGACGTGCTCTGGCTCCAGAAACAGCTGCTCTCCTGGAAAGAGGCGCTTACTTTTAGTTTTATCTGTGTAAATGTAAGACAGCTCTCTCGCCGGTTTTACTATGTTCTCTCCTGAAGTACACAGGTAACTACAGAGTATTTTCATTATCGGTGTTTTCAATTAATCAATGAATTGGTTTAGACACGTTAGAAAAAGTAAGAAAAACCCCTTATGTATGCCCTGAGATTATTCTTTGACTGTGTAACAGAAACAGTTTTGTAAGAACTGTAAGTGTATTTGTAGGAATTTTAATTTAAAAAATTTGTTGTGTTAAATTTTTTCTCATTTAATTTGAACAACGCAAAAATCATTTATCCTTTATATTTGATGTAGCAACAACGATGTAAAGTTGAGGACGTGATTTCCTAGAAAACTCTCCACCTGCAGACCCAGTTCTGTCCTCACCTTTCTGGATCATCTCTGCAAGGTTTAGCTGAGCGAAGACTTTGGACACTCTGAAGACCATCAGTGCATTTTTGGCATTGACCAGATCCGTCCTGATAGCTCTGTTCAGGAAAACCTGGAACAGCTTTGTGTATATGAGCAGGTTCTCCTGAACAAACGACTCCCTGCAAAAGAACGTGTTAAGTGTCACAACCGCACCAACAATTTATTTTTCACAACATTAACATGGACACTGTCACCTCAACAATCTCCTCTGTGTCTCAATCTGTCCTGAATCTACATACTGACTAACCACCACCATATTTATCTAAATGGGTTAGCACAAACACTAATGTTTATAGCATCTTTCAGAAATTTTCCAGAGCAGAGACCTGGGATTCAGCTGAAAGACAAAGTCACCAAACCTACCATTTGTCAGGTACTGTTCTGTTCTGGTCTGGCTGGGGGTTGGTTTTCTCTCTTGTGTATCTCCACGGCTGGACATAGCTTAGCCACGTCTCCAGCACCTAAACACAGAAACAAGATGCTCTCTTAACAGGAAACTAAAAACTGCACCAATACAGAAATATAATAAATATTAAAAAACTAATTTCAGTTTGGGTGATTGAGACTTACTGCTCTAAATGAGGCGTCCAGGGGCCAGTGGCTGAAGCAATGCTGGAGGAACAGGTACAGTTTCTGTTGCACAAAGCGCTGCACCACCACCCTGCAGGACATTAAACATTCTGACTAGTAAAGGCCATCTGGAAGGTCACTGGCATTGCACTACAGTGGTTTAAATTTTATCTTTCTGACAAACAGCGGTTTATACAGGTAAAAAACATCAATTCAGCTCCATCACCATTACTGCATGGTGTTCCCCAAGGATCTGTTCTGGGTCCACTTTTGTTTATAATCTCCATACTCCCTCTTGGCAATATTTTCAGACATGTTCATATTAATTTTTTATTGCTATGCTGACAACACCCAGCTGTATATTTCCACAAAACCTGGTATCTCCTCACGTCCCACTGCACTCACTGACTGTTTAAAGGCCATCACCATCTAGACATTTAATTGTGGTCGAGACCGAATAAATTGAAATACAACCAGGCATGAGACAGACTAGCTCATGAAAATCATCAAGGGATGTCTTTCAAATCAAGACGAAATACATAACTTACATGTGTTTTCTTTGAGAAAACTAACCCTAAGATATTCTGTCTGTCTTGACAAATCATCAAATATTCAGAAGTAATTTCATTGACATGTAAACAGGAACATATAAGGATGCTGACCTCTTGAACTCCTCCAACGGGCTGGTGTGAGTGTGTGAGTGGGCTGAGGGCGAGGAGGTCAGCTGCTCGGGCTTCAGGCTGTTGGAGAAGGCATGCAGGTGTTTTACCAGCAGACGCACCACCAGCACGTGCTCCTCTGTTGGAGTGAAGGGCTCCTGAAAAAACAACCGGTCACAAAAAGCTCCACCACCACGACATCCAATCATGACACCCAGCTCCCAGTTTCAGCCAATCAGAACACAGTCCAGTCCAAAAGCAGCCAATCAATCGCCAACAGCTCAAAGCACTTTCTGTTGCAGAGCACAGAGGTCCCACATTGCTGCTGCTGTTGATTTGATTGAACAGATGTGACTGTTTCATCTGTGGATTATACTGCATTTAATCCCATAATTTGGATTCTCTGTTTTCTCTAACATAACATTCAATTAACATATCATTCATATTCATTCAATCCTCAGGGGGCAGTGACACTTGTCTCTGTAAAGTGCCAGTCAAAACTTAAAACTCAGCCCCAGGAATAATAATAACTTAATAATACCTCAATTCTTGTCAGATGACCTTTTTAAAACCAGTTCACAGATTAAGGACTTAAAAAACCCACCTGGTACATAATGGAGCCCCTCCTGTAAATATACAGTAAATTTGAGATTTTCTAAGGTTTTATTTAAAATGTATTAAGATTAAAGGAGCTAATGAGATTTTGATGATTTTCAGTCAGAATGAACGGTGGGACCTCAGTGCTCAGTCATCTGCCTACAGCAAAGCTGCTTTGTTACAATGGTGGTGCTCTGACCTCTGCTGGATATTGTCAGCAAACACTAACCATTAACCCCTGTAACGTTCTTTTCATATGAAATTGGCAAAGAAGTAAAAAGCATGTACTGATATTATGACTGGCATGTAAAATTAAAACTTGTACTTGTAGTAATGTAGTAGTACCTTTTGCTTTACATGGCGCAACACTGAACATTTATGAACCACATGAACCTTAAAGCAACAAGGCGTCACAGACACAGCGTAACAAACATGCCTTCAAAAACAAGAACACGCAGCAGAAGAGAACCACACCCAAACCGCTCGACATCTGCCCTGAAAATCAAACTCAATAAGCATCATTCCAGTTTTACTTTTCCTGTCAAGGATACTTCTCTGCAGAAATTCAGAGTTTAACGTTTTTTTCTATTGACAGTGTTGAACAGCAGCTCATCACAGAGCTCAGGCCTAATACGGTAAATTATGATTTAAAAATCAAGTAAGGAGTGATTGACTGTCATTTAATAATGCTTTTTTTGAGTGTTGGGTGACAACATGTTGTGCATCACAGTTCATCAACCTTGATTACAAGGCAGCCTGATTTTTAGAAAAGCTAAATCATGGGTGAATATGTGCAAAAACCAGGATGAAACATGCAAACTAATCAGCAGCATCAGGCTGGTGACTGCAGGAACAACGTGTCGCCTGTTTGTGCATAAGAGAGAAGTAGCCTTGACTGTGACCTTAACTGACTGAGGTTTACCTCCAGGAGGCCCCAGAGGGGCGGGGGTGAATGAAAAGGTAAAAGTACTTGGTAGGTGTGGAGGGTCCCAGAGCCTGGTGGGACGTGAGGTTGGCACGGCATGCTGGACATACTGAGGCGGTACTGCAGCAGCGCCAGCTGTTCACCCGTGACCACCAGGAGGGAGAGGAAGATGAGGAAGAGGGAGCAACCATGGAAGGAGGAGGAGGAACAGCAGCAAAGAGAGAGGAGGGGGAAGTGACAATAAGGGGGGTGAGGAGGAGGAGGAGGAAGGCACAGGTGGCAGGAGGAAGGTTGACATGAAAACAGCAGAAAAGGAGGCAGCAACCAGTGCAATCACACAGAAACAATTGGCCAAAACATTCAGCAGGAAAGGAGCAGAAAACAGAAGAGGAGACAAAAAGAAGATGTTGACTGAGGGAACACGATGCTTTACTTCCTGGGAACGGTGCAGAGGACTGTCCACACTGAGGGCTCACATGGCTGCAGGGATGGGAATCATTTCACACTGCACCAGCTGGAGTTTGACAAGTCACAGCTGCAACTAATGGAAATCCTCTCTGTCCATTATCAGGTAATAATTATCCGGCTGAGCTGGGACGTACCAACGCATTTCCCATGAACCAACAGGACTTTAATCCTGGAAGGTTCCAAGTGCTGAATATCTGACAGATTAACTACAACAGCAGTGACTGGACACACACGTCCAAGTCTCAAAAAAGTGTGTTACGTTATGAACTTTGCGTAGCAGCTTTAATAATTCCCATCCCTGATGTTCTACATTCATTTACAGAGTGAACTCAAAACTGTAAGATTCTGTTTGACAACTACTGTGAAACTGCAAAAACTGTTAATGGAGGAATAAAATGTAGGAAAAACTCTATGGACTGTGACCTAGAACATATTTAACAAATGACATGAATCTCACAGTTTAAATCCACTCACAGGGGCCCAGAACTCAACACAGTGGTTAACGTGTATTTACAACAGGAGAAGTCCACTTCACAAAAACTTCCATATGTTTATGATGCAGGTCTTTAATCTGCCAGAGGAGCTGAAGAGTATTTAACTGTTTCCTCTGCTTATAAAGCAGTAAAGGAGATCAGTGATCAAATCTTAACTAGAGCTGCCATCAGTCAATCGATAGAATATTAATTTCTCATTTCAATCAAAAGTGCAGAACAGTTTAAAGTTCCAGCTTCTCAAACATGAGGATTTACGGTTATAAGAGCAGGAGAAAAAAAAATACTGCTACACAAAAACAAAGGAAGCAGTTGTTGGGTGGATAAATGTGTGTGTGTGTGACACAAGTGATTGAGCATTGAGCATACAGCACATAAGTAGATGAGCTTGATCTATATATAAATGCATGATGCAGATAAACAACACCAGCACCAAGTCTCACTGGGATTGCTTTGATGGGTGGACACTTTAATGTACTTTCTGTATTATCACTGGCAGCCTGAGGGTTTTGATTATAAGTCGAAGTCGTGATATTCTTTCAGTATATGATTTGACCCACGGCAACAGCAACAGAACTCACAGGACCTGAAAAGGGCTGAGAGCCCTGCGTTGAAGGGGATCCAGTCTACTCTGACCCCTCGAGTCTCCGGGATCCACTATCTTGGTGTGACTTCATGCTGGTGTTTTCCATTAAAAACCACACAACAGATCAACTCGACCAACACTTGGTGACATGGACTTGCGGCATGCAAAGAACGTGAGAAGAAGCAAAAGCACTACTACCAGGAGCACATGCCAAGTCCCTCAGTGCAGCAGGTTTACTCTGCAACTACTCATGTAAATAAAATGGCAATTGAAATATACTTTAAATATAAAACTAAAACCAGGTGCTTTCAAAGTGGGGGGGACAGTAAAGCCTGATGTGCATTCACACTGCAAGGAGCTCATGGCACTGTTTAACTTCAGTTTGACGAGTCAATTCTCTATTTCAGTGCAAACCAGCAGCAGCCAAAGTTTTTAACCTCAGCAGCCACAAACAGCTGCTGCTGCTGCTCAACATGCTGTTATAATGCAATTTGCAGTGTGAACGCACAGCTGTGGGTGAAGTTGTCCTTCAGTACTAAACTATAAATCTTACAAACCCTCAAAAGGACCAACAACATGAAGCATGTGTGTGTTTGTCTGTAACATGGACAACTTCACTGTAGCCTGACGGAGAAGGCGGTGATGTGGAGGAGGTTTGTCAGCCAGTCAACAGCAAACTGAGCTATGCTGCAGTGCAGGGGGGAGAGAAGAGTGGGCGCATTTTCTGTTCTCTTACCTTCACCTGAGGAGACTGTAACTTCTGGTACATCTCCAGGGAGTAGTGATGGAGCCAGATCTCCACGAACATCTTAGGCAGAGGAATCAATTTAGTTTCCGCCGTAATTTCACACACTTCAATCATCACATCTTTAAACAGACACTACAGCTGAAACAATTGGTCAGGCTAACAGATTAATTGTTTCCAGCATTTCTCTCAAGAAATATCTAATCTCTCAGATCTGCTTTACTTTGCTGTAGTAAGGTTTTACCTGTAGCAGGGTTTCAGACCTCCAGATTTCCTGGGCTGCAGGGTCGGCGTTAACGGACGGCTGATGGAATATGTGATGTTTCAGGAGACTGGGGCTGTGGACGCCATAACCAGTGGATGGTCTGTTGAATTTAAGGCAGAAGCAGGTAGGACTTTCACACATTTTAACAGAATGCATTTTTCTGATATGCCGTGTCACTTTTTCAGTGGTTTACTCTGGGATATTCTTCATGAAAATTATTGTTTTAATGTTTAAAAACATGAAAATAAATGTTATATGTTCTGTGTAGAACCTACAGACAGATATTATTTACATTTCGTCTATAAATACCTTGGTGAAGGTGCAGTTACGGAGCCTCTGGAGTCAGAGAACGGAGAAGGGGGCACGCTTCCTTCAGTGGGGAGGAAGTACTGCAGGTAAGTGTCCACCAGCACAAAGTACGCGCTGTCTGTGGAGCTTTCCTGGTGGCCTTGAGGGCAGTTCTGAAAACACAGTACTAGTTAGTTCTCCCTGTGGGAATTACTATGTCAGCTGACTGCTCGTACCACTTATTTCTTATTAACAGCTTTCTGCGTAAAGCTGAAAACGTCTCTTAGTTTTGAATGAAACTTGTAAAAACGTGTGTTGAACAGCTCATGACTTGACAAAGGCTTCAGAGGACAGTGATGACTTGACCTCAGCTTTTTCAGAATTCAATTTACCAGGATGGCAAACTCACCTTTGGTGTGATGAGACAGTAGGCAAAGTTAAACATGAAGAATTCAAACGGATCTGCAAAACGTTAAGGAGTAATTTAACCAACCAGCAATGTAAAGTCCAGCTCTGCTGTTGTTCTGACAGTGACTATCTTACAAAGTCTTCTGTATTGTAGCAGCAATTTCTTAATGCAAATTGGACAACTGAACAGAGGTGGAAAGTCTAATCAGTTAGTTGATCATAAGAAAAATATCATAGGCCATTGTTTTAATAAATGATTCGTCACATCAGTCATTTTCCAAATTTATCAAAAGCCTTCAGGTTCTCTGGTAACAGAAGGAGTTTCCCTTTTCTTTGTCATATATGTTGGAAAGCTGAACAATTTAGGTTGGACACAATGAGATGTGCTATGATGTCTCTTTAACTGGAAATATATGACAGACACGAAAAATAACAGTTGGTTGCAGCATCACAACCATTCACTGAAATATAGCTGGGGAAAAAAAAAAACCCATTTCATATACAATTTACTAACTCATCATGTGCAATATGTGACTAACGCCACAGTAAAACCCAGACAGGTTAGTACTTGTGTTGGGAAGGATACTGAGAGCGAGGTTCACAGTCAGGAGACCGGACAGGGGGAACTGCAGCTTGTTGTGGAACAGCGGACAGTCTGGGAGAACGCCTTGCTGGATGCAGGCCTTCACAGGTCCCTTCAGGACACACAAGCAACAAAAGTCAAGCTATACGCAGCTGCAACACATCCGAAGGACTGAAACTATAAAACCCCTCTCAACATTTCATTAAGCACAGCCAGTATTTTCCTTCACCATTTGTGATCACACTAATTCAAAGATCACACTCCGCTCTAATTTCAGTAATGAAATATTTTCACTAAAACCTTGTAACAACTGATGCTGATAAAAAACACAGACAGTATATTCAAATGTCATAATTCCCTAAAATTGAATATGATAATTCTGCCTTTTTGATCACAACTATTAACAAACATACCTACTGGTGAAAATATAAGAGTGGTGCATGAATCAAAACACTGAAGAGAGAAAAATTCTTACCGGGAGATAATTGACAGGAATTTCGTATTTGTACTCTTCTGCTTGAAGTTTATAGACGAGCTTCATCATCGGCCCACTGGACGTCGAAATAGAAAAGAAAAACAACAATATTTGAATTCATTCATAAAACACACACTGAATGAACATTACTATGCTTCAATGAACACTCTGCCGTGGCTACACAGGAAAACTTTGAAGTACTTGGGGTTCAGAAAGTTCATAACAATGTTGTAGTCGCTGCTGCGTGCATGCAGGAGTCGCAGGTTCCAGCCAGCGATGATGCCGTCCAGGCTGCCAAACACACTTTCCACAAGCCAGGGGAAAATCAGGTGCAGCTCCTAAAGAAGAACACGAACACACACACACACAAATTAATACAAAATAGCAACAGAACATAAAACCCGTGTTATGTCCTGGCAGACAGCTGTGATGTTGGCCAGCTGTTAAAATCCTTGTGTGGTTCTGCTACAGAAGAAGCAGTGACAAAGTGTACTAGAGGAAGACGAATGCAAATATTATTTCAGCCACAGATGGAGTTAGACAAAGCACCACTGTGTTTCTGTCAGCTGTTTTAAATGTAATTTTGAAATGACTGGAGCTCCAGATGGACCAGTCGACTGTGGTTCATGCAGTCAACAGTTAAAGAGCTGCAGATACACCAACACTACACTGCCCTAACTGTGACTGAAGGCCCTGAGGCTACAGCCCAAAGTGAAACCCACACACAGACTGTTCTCCTGCTGCCCTACAATTGTTCTTTGTGTTAATGCAGAGCCAACAGAACAGCAGCTGTTCTCAAATAGAACCTTAACTGTCCTCAGTAGCACCGACACACGACGAGACAACCATCAGTGACTGTACTGCTTGGAATCTGAAAACAAGAGTCCCAACTCAGATATTACTTTTTATTATAGATTAGTCTGCTGATTATTTTTTCGATGTTGACAATTATTAGTTGATGCTTGCTATAACAATAAGGTGTTTTGTTTGACCAAGAGACCAGAACCCAAACATAAATATTTTACTGTGATGTATGACAAAGAGAGTTCAACTCCGACAGTACCTTAGCAGGATACTCATCGATAATCCTGACCAGATCTTGGCATCTCTGCAGCAGAGGTTTGGTGGTGGAATCAGCTTTGAGGTTGGCCTGGTGCAGCAACACAGAGCAAAGAGCTTCACTTTGAGGAAACATTAATTCAGGAAACATTCATTCAAATGGACAATGGACTGGGCCGAACCAGCTGGACTGGAGCGACCCAGCTGGACTGGCATGTTATGAATGAGCGCCCATTAGTCACCTTCATCCTCAGGTACAAAGTGTAAACAAAGTGTGTGGACAGACTCACCAGTAGGAAACTGGGCTGTTGCAGAATTGGAGCAGCCATGTAAACTGGACACTGGTCTCGGTTCTACTGGGACCCACCTGTTAGTTCAAACTCAGCTAATTTCAGTTAGCTGCTACTTAGCTTAGCGTTAGCACATTCAACAGAAACTTTGGGTTAGCTGATTTAAAAGAAGTCTGGGCTGTGGAAGGAGGAAGATCCAGAACCGACCCCCCGGAACCACAACAACTGAGAGGAAAACCCAGCGGGCGCTGTTAGCATGCGGGTTAGCATGAGTGGCTAGCAGAGCCTAGCTAGCCGAACCAGCACAGAACCGAACTAACAGCAGCCGAGGAGTCTCCGCAAACATGAACCACACACCCTAAATAAACCGGGACCGTGTTAAACCGACTCCCTTCACCTTCGCCGCGGACACGAACTCAGACTTTCTGCCGCTTCAACCGCGTTTTCCATCAGTTCGCACCGTACGGAAGCCGCTCACGTCTTCTTCGTTGGTGCTTTACGACAGCTGGTTCGACGACACATTGTTGCACTTTACTGCCACCTTCCGGAGCCACCAGTATACTGCAATACTACTACTATTATTACTACTATTACAGCTACTGCTACTGCTACTAGTACTAGTACTACTATTGCTGCTGCTACTACTGCTACTACTATAAATAGGAACAGGAATAAGAATGTCCACTGGCTCTACAATTCCTTTATAGGGTCATGGAGCGTAAATAAGTACCTTTACTCGTAGTGTAGTTAAGTAGAAGTACAGGTACTTGTACTTTACTGTAGTATTTCCATTTAATGACGCTTTATACTTCTACTCCACTTCATTCCAGAGGCAGATATAGTACTTTTTACTGCACTCACGATGTGAAAACCAAATCCCTGTACTTATATTCCACACACTGACGCTTGTTGTTTTCATTTGTTTATTTTACAGGGAAGCTTATTCACATACAGTATAAGATGCTCTCATCACGTTCATCTCAAAGCTTATTGAAGTTGTGTAGTTAAAACTCACATTTTGCTTATGAGAAACACATTTACATATACACAGACAAATGTACTAAATTCTAGCATATAAAGAAAGAACTATCAAAAATAGAGTTCTTTAATATACAGTGATAAGAATAATAATTAGCAGGTACATGGCAGATTTATTAAGCTATACATATTTTCAAGCAAGGTCCATCTCATGTGTGCGTTTCCATTGAGGCTTTGATTCAATCCATGTATGAAGCTTAGATATGATCAGTGATCAGTGTAGATCAGCTCAGAACAAACATAAACACGTTAGAACACATTATATGTTTCTGGTAAACACTTAAATATGTAGAACTAAACACTTTAGTTTTCCGTCATTCATTTATACTGTATTTACTGTATACCGCATGTATTTGTTATACCTTTCACCTGTTTGTTAGTCCTGTATGAAGAATTTACAATTTTAGATATTTCCTACTGGTGCCACTGGTGGACTCCAGGACTGGTTATAGAAAACATGTGAACTGATAATTGATCACTTCAAATCAATAATTCAGGCAGAACAGGGACATAATAGAAGCAGATTGTTGAGATGTGAGTATTTTTATTGTTATAAAGCAAATAGTCTGATAAGTTCTCCTATTTCTAGGCACTATTGTCTCTAACATGAGTAAATCTTAAATACGTCTGCATTATATTTTATAGTCATGACTAAATAAAGAAAAGGTTCTGAAAAACATCCATGATTTAACTTTGTCATCCCAGCTAGTCTACTCCATCAGGACTGTGTGAGTGGGACCTGATATAATTTCATTTATCCTCATTATCAAATTCTGAAATCTACATACCTATTCCTTCACTGAGCCCTGGACACTTTAAAAAAGCTCAGAGAAAAACAAAAACAGAAAAATATTGACCGCTGTGAATTTGGCTGAAACTGTCCCATCACACAAATGTTGAAGTTGAGGTACATCTGGATTTAATACGTTTTCCCCTTTTAATTTAGGTTGAAACGGCCAGAGATGAAGTTCATCATCTGATAAACAAACATGCATGTTTAAATATGTCATACATCTATAATGCTTGTAATTAGCTGATTCATCATTAATGAAACTGTACTGGTCTTTTTTTTTTTACCTGTTGACTTATGAAACAGTAACTCCATCTAGTAATCAACATTGCTAATAATACAAATACATAGACAATAAATTTCTACATTTCTTGTAGTGTCTAAAAGTCAGAATGAGGTTACAGTATACTGTCAGTCCTTGATGGCAAATGTAGTTGTTGTCACTTTCCCACTCAGCGTTTTTTGCTCAGAAAGCAAACGTTCTCCTGATTGGACCTGTGCAGGATGCGTTGTCCACCTGCAGTGTCTCTGTTCTCCAGGTGACTAGAGGGGAGTCTCAGGGGGGTTGTTCCTCCTCACCCGGGCTTTCCTGTTCTCCTGTTTCAGCTTCAGAGCGCGGAGTTTCTGCTGCCGGCGCTTTTCACGGTACCACAGCTGCTCACAGTACTCGTCCACGGTCATGCTGTTGATGCCCACCATGTGCAGGTCTTTGTAGCTCTTCACAGGAAGCTGCTGAGGATGCTGGGGCAGCCACGAGTTGCTGTGTCCAGGCAGCACGGGAGGTGGGTTGGGCCGAGACTGACCAAGAAACCCAGTAACACCCGCCTTGGCTGGCCCAATCTTTCCAACGACCACAGTGCCTGGCTGGTTCAGGGCGTGGGTCTGCTGGTAGCGGACAGGGTGGAGGCTGTGGTTGGGGATGATGTGGACACGGTATCGGGCCAGAACTTGGCTGTAGGAGTGCTCGTGGCTCCTGCAGGTGTAGAGCCCTGCGTCAGCCAGCTCCAGGCGTTGAACCAGCAAACCCCTCTTCATGCGGAGGGTGCGGTCATCATCGCTGTGAGGGAGCTGAGAGTGGAGAGAAGTCGTCAGTTGACTCTGATCATTCACATGCATGTTTATCAGCACGAGCCATGGGTGGACTACTGTCTGAGGCGTATGTCAATGAAAAAACTACAGTGAGTCACTAAACTGGATGCAAACCAACACAAAGAGAAGATAAAGTAAGTGTCTCTCACCACAAATAAAAATGAACGAGCCGACACAGACGGACGGCAGGACCTGGCGGAGCGACTCAGTAAAGGAAACTCACCTCTCTGCCTTCGTGACCGAGCGTCGGCTGCTGGCTCTCGCCATGCTGCACCGTCCACTTCAGCTGGGCCTGCGGGGACCGAGGAGCACACTCCAGGAAGGTGGCGTTTCCCTCCACACCATAGACCAGCTTCACCTCCACAGAGTCAGACTCTGACGAAGAAACAGACACGAACAGAAATAATGTGACATCTTCCAATGTGAAGGGCAGGGTGACGATTTCCTGACACTGCCTTAAAAACCAGAGAAATATAAAAACACACCGATGCAGAAAAGAAAAGGAAACATTTCCATGGACATTAATACACCATTAACTGTTATAACCATCAGTGCCAATGGTTTGGTTGGAAACCAGAACAACCTGCAGTGATGCAGTGCATCAACCAGAGTGTGCCCTATTTCTGCCTGCAGGACAGAAAGACAAGGGAGGTATTTTACTTTACTAATGTGGATCAGTACTCTTTATTTTTCTGTTATGATACTTCAAGAATATGAAATATCTGCATTTCTGCAAAAATGAAGTAGAAACAATAGAAAAAAGTGATAAAATGAACACTGAAGTGGGGCTGTGTTAAATGACAGTATTACAAAATTAACCTTCCATACTAACAGGACACGTAGACAGACGTCAGTCAAACTGGGATTTTTATATGTGGTTGTTAAATGAATATACACTAAAAAATGTTCCTCTCTGGCGTGTCCACAGAGCTTTTCCCTACTAGTCACAGGTTTTACTTCACTTTAAGTCTGCATACTGACTGACTGAGAATACTTTTCCAGTGTCAACACAGCACATATATTTACAACCTGCTGAGGTCTAGCCAATAAGCTAAACCAGGTTCTGGTGCTGAGTAGACCACATTCATCTGGGATCTGGACTCAGGAACACAAAGAGAAAATCACTGGCCTCTTCTTCTAAGTTAATAAAAAGTGCTCAGTTGCTCTTTAACTGTTCACCTACTGCCATGGGAATCAAACACAGTCATGGATTCCTGCAGGTCCTTAATGGGCAAACAGCTGCAGCACTTGAAAACACTGAACCAGTGACACAGTTTATATGTGAAGGTTGTTCGTTATGTAACCGATGAGTCTTTAATTAAACGATGACGGCGGAAATCCTTACCGTCCTCTGTGATTGAACACTGACTCCATGGGTCTCCATACTTTACATCCTGTCTCCGCGCCCGCCTGAAACACACACACACACACACACACACACACACACACTGTGTTGGCTTATCCTATTACATTTAATTTGTTTTATGTCACCTCTAATCTGTTTGATTGTTAATCTTTTATTTAATCTCAGTCCTGGACTATAAAGCATGAAAACATGGCAGACAGTCTGTAACTGTGCGTGCAGCAGCGTCGACAGGAGACTCATCAGTCAAACAACAGCTGACAGCAGCAGATAATGAAGGTGCCTTTAGATAAAGTTGCGTAACAGCATTAAATCCTCCTCCTCGGTGTTGTTGCTGGGCTTCTGTCGGATCCTCGGGGGTGAAAATTTCAAACTACCGTGATTATGAATGAGGAAACATGGGGCAGGAGCAGGCTATGAAAATACAGCATGTTGTTTCAGCCATGGTAAACACTGTTGTCATGTCTCCTTCGAGTTCGACCTTCCTCTGTCATTTTCTGACCTCGCTTCCCTGCTCGACCCCCGATCCCCCGCTCTTTGCTTCATGGCCTTTAGACTGTAAATATGTGGAGCGCTGTCCGACTCTGTTTTCTGCTCTTTCCTCTGCTCTTCCCGTTCTCTGTCGTCAGCGAAAAGACTTTCCCTCTTCGACCCTCTGCAGAAGCTGCTGAACTGATTCTCTATCCAGATGTTTGGGAAAATACTTTGGGAACATCAGACTCAAAATAACAACCACAAGCTTAAACACTAATTTTACTCTTCCCCCGTGTTATTCTAAGATCTCAAAGGAACCATTCAGCTGCTGAAACACCCGTGATGTCAGGGTCTCATCTCATTTCTATGTTAATATGTGCACGTTAATGCAACATGCATAAACATGAACTGTAACTTCACAGCCGTAGCTCAGGATCTTCAGGAGAAGTAAAAAACATCCTCTCTTCTGTGGATGAGCACGTTGTTTTAGCTTCAGCTCTGAGTCCGTAGGCTTCAGGCTTCGTATTTAAAGGTTTCTTTGGTTTGTCTGATTTAATCGTGTTCACTGTTGTCACAACCGCTGAGCTCGACATTTAAGTCCAGTTATGAAAAACCTGGATCAAAGATGTCTGGCTGTGTTTGAAGACAGACGTGTCTTTGCCCTTGGACTTATAGATTTTTAAAAATGCTAATACTGGCTGATATGAGTGTGTGACAACCGGACACAGTTAACTCATAGATATATATGTAACACTGCCATGAGCTGCCCACTGTTCCTGACAATCTTCGATCAGGACTTTAACACAGTAACTCCTCAGAGTCCTGCAGTGTACCCCCCCCTCCCCTCCCAAATCTACCTCTTGCTGGTGGGGAAGTATCTGGAGCAGGTCTGTCCGTCCCAGGAGCAGTAGGGGTCTCTGGCCAGGCAGCACTCAGCGCAGCCGCTGCCGTACAGCTCACACCTCTGCAGCCCCAGCTGGGCCACGCCGAGCTCGCTGGACACGTACAGCTGTTGCTGTGGGCGAGAGCGACGGAGGGATTTGTTTTCAGACTTAGGACAGAGATGATTAGATTCAGGTACTGAAGTTTAGAACTGTGGTTTCTCTTTCAGCTGACGTTGTCAAATCCCTCAATAAAACAAGATTATTTTTGTTCACCTTCACACATATCAGTATTTCTCCTGCAAGCAGTGTTGCAGTTTGACAGGTTCATGGTTGACCTACCCTCTTGGTGGACAGCTCCATGCTCAGGATGGGAGTGGGACTCTGTGGGATAAAAAGGAAAATGGATTTTATAGATTTATAGTCCAGGTATAGATGTTTATGTTACCAAGATAATAAACTGACATTTTTATGAAGAGAGCAGGTCACATTTCTCCTCATCTGATGCCAGACTTATTATTATATTATTGTAGAAATCATTAATAAACACTGGCATAAATTAATGTGTTTCATTAGACTGTACAATCACATACCAACACATTTAATACTGACCTTTCATTTTTACAGCAATGAGAATCTTTGCAATTTTACCGACTGTTGCTGAACCAATGAAAACACACCCTGAAATATTCTGGTCTATACGTGATGAAAAGCTGGACGGTTCTTTCATTTCTGTGCTTGGAAACAGATTCAAGACGGAGCAGACGCTGATTTCTGTGGTCGGATGCGTGAACTAAAGCAAATGACACATTAACCCCAGTTTGCTTTACGAGGCTGAGCAGCCCTGCTCCTTTAAAAAAACAAAACGAATCCTCCGGCCCTGCGGAGGTTGAGGAATGTCCTGGAGCTCTGGTAAACGCTGTGGAGGTCAGGGCAGCTACTGAGATTACAAGTCTAATGAGCCTCTTTCTTCTTCAGAGGGCTGAATTACCCCACAGCTCCAGTTTTCGAGCTCACTGACTTGTTAAGGGTTTCACAAAGGGAGGCACTGACCCCTGACCGCCCTGAGCAGAGGGGTCGAAGAGAAGGAGCAGGGGCAGATAAAGGGGGACTCAGAATATGGCAAAGGGCAGGAGGAAAGGTATTTTTTTCAGGCATCTGTCTCTTCTGTGTCCTGTCACTGCCAATAAAAACTGACCATTCATTCAAGGGCCTGGTGTTTGAAACCAAGCCAGGGAGTAAAATCATCTGTTTCCAGCCTGGTCTTTAAAGGATTAGGAACTAACACTGCAGCTGTACCGTCACAGCCTCCCTGTTTGTGCGTGAGACCGGTGGAAATGGCTCAGTTCCTGTTTTAATCCCAGTCAAAATTAAATGGACAATGTGCATCTGGTTTCCTGTTTGTTTGTGCTTGTTGTTCTGTGTTTCTGGGTTTTCTGTCTTTCTTCCTTCCCTTCACCTGTGCTCTGTTCTAAACTTACTTTTCTCATCTAATTTTCTCTTTTTCACTCCTGGACTCTCATCATTCCTCCTCCTCCTCTTCCTCTGCTCCTTTTTTAAACATTTGGCCCATTTTGTCAGTCTCTTTCTTCTATTTTTGCCTTTTCTGTCCTCCCATCCCTCGTTTCTCTCCTCTAAGTCTTTCCTATTTACACAGAGGACCTTGGGAAATATGTGCCCTGCTATCTGTTTTTCTGTTTACTGGAGTTATTTTTGACAGACATGATCCGTTGGAAACAACATGGAAGGCCTCACGCAGTAAGACAAAGGCCAGGGCCAGACTGGCAGACAGCGAACGCAGATTTTAGCCATAAAAGTCCAGTGCAGCTACGGACGTGGTTTAAAGTGGCTGTTGGCCCCTTTGGAAAAGAAGAAACATAATTTACTCTGACAAAATAATGTGCCTCCTGTATTTAAATGTCACAGTAAAAGTACTGGGAGCCTTAACAAGCTCAGTTTTCTGTTGCTCGTAATGAGACGTGCTCACGTCACAAACTGCTCCACTTCTCTCGGGTCTGATGTGAGTTTCAGCCTCGTCCGCAGACGTTCAGCTGGACTCAGATCAGGACTCGGAGCAGCTGCTTCACAAACTGAGGACGTTCTCCCAGAAACAAACTTGACACAGTTTTTCTGTTTCTCTTTCCAAAGTGTTTCTTCCTGCTCTCCCGTCAACCAGAAAAGCCACGTCTGCTCCGACTGGATCCTGTTGGGCCTGGAATTTGGAGCTCAGTTTGAGGTTTTCTTGGTTCTTCCTTAACCCTTACCCCGACCCTGCACACTGATTCTGTTTTTCCTCATTTCTCAGACAGCTCTCTTCTTCTCTGCGTCAGCTCCGCGTTCAGACACAATAATCCAGCACATAAAGCTCAGTATGCACGTAAACAGTCTGATTATCAGACTGCAGATAATAATCTGATGGAAACATCACCTCTCTTTAGATGATCTTTGTAGAGTAGGAAGAATTCAGCTCTTTTCATACAGACTTTGACTCCGTGGCAGAGCAAACACTGCAGGTGTGTCTCACCTGGAAAACAGTCAGCTCCTCCAGAATCACCTGCTCCGTGTCCCAGTTGTCTTTGATCACTGACACTACTTTCAGCACCTTCCCATCATCTGGAAAAAAGAGCAGTCAGTGTGTTACAGAGCATTTGTCAAAGGCTGACGCAGTCCACTGCTTCTGCAAACAGACATGAAGTGAAAACACAGGATGAAGAAGGATGACAATGATGATCTTATTCACCCTGGGGTGCTGCTGCATGTTTTGGCTTAGAGAAAATCAACCGTGATTTAAAAAAAAAAAATCAGGCATGCAACAGTCAGACAGAAAGCAGCAAAAACACACAGGAACACGTTGACGGGCTCAAACATCAGTGTTTGGAATAAAAAAAAAACAGAGAATCGTTCAGAAGTAATCCAGCTTTAAAAGACCTGATCCAACTCTTCTAATAATTTGAGCTGGGCAGCTACAACTCAAAGTAATTACGTGACCTCAGAGTGACCTGTTTTCAAACGTATATTTCACTGACTGAATAAACCATGTTGACGCAAACATGAGGCTGAGCGTCGCGATAAATTAAAAGAGGAACATTATCCCGTACGAACAGTAAAGACCCACTCCGGACGAGAGGAAGGTTATTTTCCCGGTCGTGAAAGAGCAGGAGCAGCATTTATCAGGCAGGTAAATGTGCAGCTGATGGGGCGATGAGGGATGTTGGAGAGGAATCCACTTAGAGAAGACGTATGGAGCCGTCGCAGCACCTCCGGCCCCTCGGCCCCTCACCGACAGTCAAACAACCACCGCCGTTTATCACACACTCAACCTTATGCTGCCAAGCACACACACCGGATCGCAATATGCCTGTTCTCTAAAGAACTTAAGTGGAAATTCTGGAGATATGGGAAAAGTGTGTTTGTATGTTCCTGCGGTGGGCAAATCGATAAAAGCAAAATGTGACTGCACCTCATTTTCATATTTTCATCATGTTTTCTACTTTTCTTCACTTCGAGCTCTGACTGGAGCCGTTTCAGTCACATCATGTTCTTTTTCTCCTGCAGGAAATTCAAAAGCTCCATCAACTCAACAAACCAAAACCCACATTTCATGTCACAATTTGTTTTGTCCATTTTCTCTAAATTGAGTTACGGCTTGTGTTACATGCTGAGACCTCCAGAGATTAGACACACCTGTCCAGTGTTTCACTGGTGCCATCCTAAACATCTGTTTTCCTTTATTCTGCTCCTGTTTCTTTGTGCTTTCAGTCGTTTTACTGTTCGATCTTTCACTCTCAGCTTTTTTCCTTTCCCCCTTATCCTTGTTCTCTCAGTCTGTTATTCCCTGTCCTACATGCTCAGTCCAAAACCCGACCCCTCCTCATTTCCTCCTCCTCCTCACCTGTGCCCAGGTGTAAAACGTCGTAGGGTCCATCATCTGTGTCCACCCGGTCCACCACCACTCTCTTTAACATGTTGGGTGCGTTGACCCGGGTTAGGACCGGTGTGCCCCCCAGAGGCAGGACGGGCTCCCACATCAGCTGGTGCTGCCGCATGAAGCTCACCACCTCATCTGGGAAGTCTTTGGTGGACTTGTGCAGAGCGTCGTAGGTCTCGCTGGGACACTGAAACGTCACGAGTAAAAAGGAGCAGGAGGATGAACATCACTGTGAAAACACAGATTTTTATGGTTCTGTGCCATTAAAGAAAGATGTTCTGTTTCTAAAGTGGGTACCAAAAATCATCTACGTGAAACCCACAGATCTCCAACACCTGATTCTTTTGTCAGGCTAAATATTGTTTTCTAACTTTCCTCAGTTTCCTCTTTAACTCTTGAAAATTGTATTTACTTTATTAGATGTGAGTGTTTAACGATGAGGTTAAACGGTGGTTAACAAAAAAAGACAACAACAACAGGATCATTTGTTTTTCTGTGTTAGACAATAAGAGCTTTTTCATATTGTGCCAAACCAGATGTTGATTTGTTATTTCTGACCAAAGGAAAAGAAGCAAAAGAGAAAAGGGCAGAGTTGAAAGAAAAGAAAGAAGAAATGTGCAGTGAGATATGATGAATATTGACAGTGGATGAGTGTGTGTGTGTGTGTGTGTGTGTGTGTGTGTGTGTGTGCAGTGAGTCAGTGAGTAGAGGTTGTGACACCAGCATTTCTGTGTTTCATGCTTTTAATCATTGTGGCCAACACACACACACACACACACACACACACACACACACACACGCAGGCGACCCCTGCTTCAATCAACCAGGGTACAAAGCTGCTGCACTGAGACGTGAATTCCCAGCAGGGAGCGTGAAATAACACCTGACACACTCAAGCAGCTGAAGCTCGGCCTCCCTGACACGCTGACGCTTCCCAGAGGACGTGAGTTGAGCGAAGGTGTTAAATCACCAGAGCTTTGCCCTCTCACAGCTTCATCAGCTGGTTCTCACTGTGTGTGTTTAGAGTCTGATCTCACAGGAAATTCTTAATTATCCACACAAACACAAATCCCATCCAGTCATCAGTGCTATATGTACAAAGACTTAAGGGTCTGCACATATTACTACATACCTGTCAGTCATTTTCAACAGTCCATCCATCTATTTATCTCTGATTAAAGTTCATCTGTATATAAATGTGTTGACACGCTCACCTGAGCAAAACTGTGGGTGTTGTGTTGTCAGGTACAATTATAAAGGGACTGGGAATGAGGCTGCAAACCACTAAAAGAAGTGCTGCATTCAAACTCTACTTAAATGAAAGCGTCTAAGTATTATTAAAATGTACTTAAAGCATCAAAGTAAAAGTACTCGAGGTTGGATGCAGGAACTGATGGTGAATTCTGGGAGATTAGATGTAAACGTGTCCGTGCACTTACAGTTCCAGGTCTCGGATAAGGGATGCGGCCTTTGTACTCCACCCAGCGATAGTCAGGACCTTCTTTATGAGCAAACGGGCCATTGAAGGCAGCACGGATAGACGCCATGGAGTAGACACACACCGCCGAACCACGAAATATGGAGCTGGGGGAGAAAGAGCAGATGTCGGAGTTGGCTGCAGTTGAGACTTAGGGTAAGGAAAGGTGGAGCGATCAGTCAACATGAGGGAAAGTAAAGAGGCAGGGAGGAAAAGGAAGAAGGAAACATATTTAATAAATATTTCATATTGCACAGGGGTAGTCAATGTTCAGAAACTAACAAAGATTAATGCATGAAAGAGGAGATGAGGGGAAAGACCTGAGTGAGGGAATAGAAATAATGAAAAAGAGAGAGATCAACTGTAGAGGAAAGAAAAGATAAAAGCAAGGAGGATAAAATAACAAGGAAGGAAGTAAGCAAGGGGGGAGGAAGGAAGGAAGGAAGGAAGAACTGAAAAGAGATGAGGGAATGAGCGCTGGAGGAGAGAAGAGAAAAAAAGAGCACGGAGTGAGTTTAAACTCCGGGTTACAAAAACACAACCAGCGTGGCCTCTTCACCTCTGACCCTGACATCCACCTAAACTGGCCTCTAATCCTGCACAACGCTGGGCGTGTGCACGTGGCAGCTGGCTGTGAGTGTGCACGTCAAAGAGCACCACAACATAAATCCATCGAGGGAAAACAAGTGACACAAACTTTGTATGTCACTAAATGTCATGATACAAACAAAACGGTGCTGATGACGAGCGTTTAGCTCGTGTTCGAGCCTATGACTGTGTGTCTGCATGTGCCTCACCTGGACGTGCTGAACACGCCGTAGATGGTGGGATTCTGAGGGTCCTTGGTCTCCAGAACGAAGATGTCCTCTGGAAAAAAAACACAGCAACGTTAGGGATAAGACCAGGTGTAAGACCACTGACCTGCACGAAAGTGCTGTACAAATAAAGTTTAGTTCATTTACTTTAGTTTCAGTTTCTTCACTACTGAGAACAGAGCTGCATTTCAATAACAGTGAAAAGGTAAAGTGTCAAATAAACACAAAGAATTTTCAGATAGTGGATGTTAGTTCATGGGGTGAGAACAGAAAAGGTTTTTTTTTTTTACAGTTCTTGCTTGTCAAACTGTGTCCTCTTTAAGGTTTAGGGAGATGAAGGAGGAGAGAAGGAGCCAGGTCTGTTCCTGAGAGGAGAAACAAGAAAAGAAGGAAGATTTACCCAGCTCATCAAACTGGGTGTCGACTCCAGAAGGACCAGGGACGGAACAGACCAGTCGGGCTTTGAGGAACGTCGTCCAGCGGTTGATCAGACTCCTCTTCCCTCCAACATCATTCTGCACCACAGAGAATGAAAGAAAAACAGAGAGGAAACGAGTTTCAGTCTTTCTCCCGGTCACAGATCTGCTTTAATCCAAATCAGATCATTAAGATACGTACAAACCTACTGAACATTTCATTTCATGCTACTTTATCTGTAGGTTCTCTATGTTCTGTTGTGCTGCGTTTCCCGGAGTATGTGTGTGTGTGTGTTTGACATGTATGTGTAGAAATGACAATAAAGCTGAACTTGAATGTGGTTCCAGTGCTACAAGTGTTTGGTAGAACCCATTAGAGGGTTAGCTGTGTCCTGTCTGACTGCATCCTTCAACAACAACTGCAACACGTGTCGTGTCTGTCTCCGAGTCTCCACCTTGCAGACCCGAGCCACGCGACTGTACACCCTCTTGTCCCACTGTCCGGCCTCCACCGCCCTCTCCTTGAAGAAGAAGTAAACCTTGTCGTCGTCTGGGCTGTGGGTGTCAGGGATGGAGAAGGAGCCCACGAACTCCGGCTCTGGCGGAGGATGGATGAAGAAGAGTTAGAGGGTGAGGTGATCTGCTTGTGCAAACTCTGTCTTCATGGGAACAAAGTGATCAGTTGAGGAGAAGACGAATATGTCAACAGGGTCAACACAGACCAACTCATTTGGTGGTGGGTGGAGGGTAGAAGCAGGTTCCCTTATGGATGCATCACTTTACAGCCTGGGGCCGGAGCTTCTTACCGTTGAGCCAGTTCTGGTCGTAGGCTTCGGTGCGGATGTAATGCTGACTGCTGCCCTGGATCGAAGTACGGAAGATGGCAGCGTTGGCGCCCATGAAGTCTACGGAGGTTCCTGCATAAAGTTCACCATCTACCAGGGGACACAGATTAAACCGCAACAGAATCTCAGTTCCTCACACAATAACAATGTTCCCATTGAACAGAACCATAACAGAACAAATAAACAGATTAATTTGCCAGCTCAGAGCGATGACACCAGCTGACCAATGCAGAGACTGTTGCAACACTTACAGCACAATGGTCTGTTTTGTTCAGCTGCTTGGTCCTTTCAGAAAACAGTCTTTAAATATGTACAAGCTGATGTGTCACAGTGCACATGAACATCACTCATTCAAAGAATATAAATATACAGTTTACTCTGAAGATGAACAGCTGTGTTGTAAATAAAAATCCCTGAAACCATTTTACTTCAAGTAAAATTCATATTTATTTATACACAGTTTCTGTGGCACATATAATGAAATTATTATGAATAATGTGGATGTTTTCCTGTTAATAAGATTTATATTATTCCTGTAGCTCAGCTGAGTCCAACAGCACAGAACACTGACCCCCTGAGGAACCAAAACACCTACAAACCTTTGACTCCAAAACTATTAGTCACTACATTTGCACTGAACAGATACACACACACACACAGACACTCACACTCACACACACACACACACACTCACACACACACACACACACACACACACACACACACACACCCTCTCACACTCACACACACACACACACACACACACACACCTACGGGCAATTTAGAGTCTCCAACCAACCGAACCTGCATGTGTTTGGACTGTGGGAGGAGAAAACCCACACAGACACAGGGACAACATGCAGACTCCACACAGAAAGGCCCCGGGTCCACCTGGGTTCAGACCCTAATCCTGACCTGCATGTGTTTGGACTGTGGGAGGAGAAAACCCACACAGACACAGGGACAACATGCAGACTCCACACAAAAAGGCCCCGGGTCCACCTGGGTTCAGACCCTAATCCTGACCTGCATGTGTTTGGACTGTGGGAGGAGAAAACCCACACAGACACAGGGACAACATGCAGACTCCACACAGAAAGGCCCCGGGTCCACCTGGGTTCAGACCCTAATCCTGACCTGCATGTGTTTGGACTGTGGGAGGAGAAAACCCACACAGACACAGGGACAACATGCAGACTCCACACAGAAAGGCCCCGGGTCCACCTGGGTTCAGACCCTAATCCTAACCTGCATGTGTTTGGACTGTGGGAGGAGAAAACCCACACAGACACAGGGACAACATGCAGACTCCACACAGAAAGGCCCCGGGTCCACCTGGGTTCAGACCCTAATCCTGACCTGCATGTGTTTGGACTGTGGGAGGAGAAAACCCACACAGACACAGGGACAACATGCAGACTCCACACAGAAAGGCCCCGGGTCCACCTGGGTTCAGACCCTAATCCTGACCTGCATGTGTTTGGACTGTGGGAGGAGAAAACCCACACAGACACAGGGACAACATGCAGACTCCACACAGAAAGGCCCCGGGTCCACCTGGGTTCAGACCCTAATCCTGACCTGCATGTGTTTGGACTGTGGGAGGAGAAAACCCACACAGACACAGGGACAACATGCAGACTCCACACAGAAAGGCCCCGGGTCCACCTGGGTTCAGACCCTAATCCTGACCTGCATGTGTTTGGACTGTGGGAGGAGAAAACCCACACAGACACAGGGACAACATGCAGACTCCACACAGAAAGGCCCCTGGTCCACCTGGGTTCAGACCCTAATCCTGACCTGCATGTGTTTGGACTGTGGGAGGAGAAAACCCACACAGACACAGGGACAACATGCAGACTCCACACAGAAAGGCCCCGGGTCCACCTGGGTTCAGACCCTAATCCTGACCTGCATGTGTTTGGACTGTGGGAGGAGAAAACCCACACAGACACAGGGACAACATGCAGACTCCACACAGAAAGGCCCCGGGTCCACCTGGGTTCAGACCCTAATCCTGACCTGCATGTGTTTGGACTGTGGGAGGAGAAAACCCACACAGACACAGGGACAACATGCAGACTCCACACAAAAAGGCCCCGGGTCCACCTGGGTTCAGACCCTAATCCTGACCTGCATGTGTTTGGACTGTGGGAGGAGAAAACCCACACAGACACAGGGACAACATGCAGACTCCACACAGAAAGGCCCCGGGTCCACCTGGGTTCAGACCCTAATCCTGACCTGCATGTGTTTGGACTGTGGGAGGAGAAAACCCACACAGACACAGGGACAACATGCAGACTCCACACAAAAAGGCCCCGGGTCCACCTGGGTTCAGACCCTAATCCTGACCTGCATGTGTTTGGACTGTGGGAGGAGAAAACCCACACAGACACAGGGACAACATGCAGACTCCACACAGAAAGGCCCCGGGTCCACCTGGGTTCAGACCCTAATCCTGACCTGCATGTGTTGGGACTGTGGGAGGAGAAAACCCACACAGACACAGGGACAACATGCAGACTCCACACAGAAAGGCCCCTGGTCCACCTGGGTTCAGACCCTAATCCTGACCTGCATGTGTTTGGACTGTGGGAGGAGAAAACCCACACAGACACAGGGACAACATGCAGACTCCACACAGAAAGGCCCCGGGTCCACCTGGGTTCAGACCCTAATCCTGACCTGCATGTGTTTGGACTGTGAGAGGAGAAAACCCACACAGACACAGGGACAACATGCAGACTCCACACAAAAAGGCCCCGGGTCCACCTGGGTTCAGACCCTAATCCTGACCTGCATGTGTTTGGACTGTGGGAGGAGAAAACCCACACAGACACAGGGACAACATGCAGACTCCACACAGAAAGGCCCCGGGTCCACCTGGGTTCAGACCCTAATCCTGACCTGCATGTGTTGGGACTGTGGGAGGAGAAAACCCACACAGACACAGGGACAACATGCAGACTCCACACAGAAAGGCCCCGGGTCCACCTGGGTTCAGACCCTAATCCTGACCTGCATGTGTTTGGACTGTGGGAGGAGAAAACCCACACAGACCTAGAATAAATGCACCACCATGCGGCCCTGCTGAAAGATCATTGATCCATCTAAGACTCTTAAAGTGTTTATTGCTGAAGGGTCAAATCCTCTTTCTACAGCTGCAACAGACACAAGTATCAGCTCTAGGAAACACTTCATAAAGATTTAGTAGAAGCTCTTTGTCCACATGATGTGACTGCAGCTGATGTGTTTTATGTGGTCAGTGTTCCAGGGGGCAACAGTTACGTCAGCATGTGAAGGAAGTGAAGTCGACCACACAGCGTCAGCAGCGAGGAAACACACAGTGGTGGGACTGTGTGCTGCTTAACAATAGTGTCACCAGAACATGAGTCCGACTGTTAAGGAATGACAGAGGGTGATTTAATACAGCCATCAGTGTGTGTGTGTGTGTGTGTGTGTGTGTGTGTACACTGTGGTTGAGACCTACCGGTCAGTCGGGCGGTGAACGGCTCTTTGGGACTGAAGGGGCATTTTCCTCTGCCTGACTCGACTGTGTGAGACAACATGAACAACGGCCCCTGCAGGAGAGAGACCACACACACGAACGGCTGATAAACAGAAGCCAAAGACGCACATGCACGTCTATACGTAAAAGATTGACACCAAACATGACGCCGACGCTTGAAATAAACATCTGGCCCTGCTGACCCGTGTTTCTACCATCAGAGTTATCCACAAAAACACACCAGTGAAATTAGTCTCAATCAACGGCTCCTACACAAACACACTGTTCTCTGACTCACTTCAATTTAACAGGAGATTTATTTGCTTCTTCCGTTTCTCTGAGCTCTGTGTGTTTTAGTAACTACTGCAGAAATAATCAGAGTTTTATTAGGCAATAGAGAAATACAACCAGGGCCTTAGAGAAACACTGTCAAAGATTTAGAGTTGAGTCCTAGCTGTTGTACTACGACCAGGCCTCAGCATCCACAGTGACTCTATCAGACTGAGTATTACCTGGGTGCTGTGTCCAAGCTGCAGGAATGTGCACTGTGGATGGAAGGCCCCGGTGCCACATGCATAAACATGGGTCTTATTGAAGGGCTGCAGCAGCCGCACAAAGTTGGCACATTCTGTCTGAAAACAACACATAAACACAACATTAGAGCTAATATTAATGTAGAAGCTTTAAGCTTAGACTCATCACAGGAGGAAACTGCAGACTGTTGGCTGCTAAAACACTGAGCGAGGCCACCTGTTATTTGAGTTTGTGAAGTCTGTAGATGAAAGAAGGAAAGATGTCTCATATTTTGTTGGCTTTAATCTGGATTTCCCCTCAGTAAAAGATTCTTACCTCCAGACTCTTCCCCGCCTGCTGGCAGTGCTCCACGTGTTCTCTGCTCGCGGGCCAATAGAGCTGCCAGAGAAACAAACATCCAGAACTCAGCTGCAACTCCAGCAACATCTGAGTCAGTGACACCCTGATTTCATTCATGCTAAATGAATATTCTGTTCATCGTATTGTCATGGTTCACTGGGAGCTGCAGATATAAATATTTATATCCACATATCTGCAGCTTCTACATGTCAGCCAGGAGGGACAGTCTACGGTTTCTGGCTGGAAGCTCCACACTGTCAAATTTCACTCCTGCTTGAGGTTTTTGTGATGAAACTTTCCCAGAGATGAAGCAGAACCAACAGCCTCATATGGTGATTTCAGAGATGCTGATTCTGTTTAGGGGCAAACTACGTTTGCACACAAGGCCCGTTGTCTTCAGCACAACGAAGACTCAGTCAGGCTGTTTTATCAGAAGAGAGACGCAGCGATCGCTGAAAAGCTACGATCAGTGTGTGTTTAGAGTCTCACCGTCTGTGCAGGCAGATCCAGGCTGTCCGGCCTCAGCAGGTAGATGTGGTCTTTACCGCCCACCAATAACCAGCCTTGATCCTCGTCCAGCAGCAGGGTCTGGTACCCGCCGCTGACCCCGCCCTCCCAGAAGACGGCAGAACTGTTCCTAAGGTCTGAGACACAGACAGCGAACATTTCAGTCCAACCGGAGCACGAAATTTTTTTTATTTCACTTTGCCCCCCCAGGCTCACTAAGTACGTTCACTCAGGTGCTGCAGTTTATAGATTTATGATTTACTGCATTTATTCAACAGCTAAAGCTGCTAATTAAGATTTTACACACGAAGCACATGAGTTTATGAAACATTAAACATTATTACAGATGAACCTACTCAGCATGCAGTGATATATTATTTTTAACAGTACATAATACTCTTTAGTCTATTTTAGGTTTTATATTTCTATTTTATTTATTTCACAGACTTTTAAATGTGTTCTTTAATTAGTTTTTAGTTTTTGTACACACACACACACACACACACACACACACACACACACACACACACACACACAGACACACACAGAGGCACACACACACACACGCACACACCCACACCCTGGTGTCTCTGGGGAGCCGGGGCTAAAGCAGGCAGAAAACGACCTGAACCAGTAAAACAAATGAACCCTGAATCTCTGCAGCACGGAGCTCTAAGCCATAACCACAGTGAGGCAGCAGTCACAGGGTTTAACCTGAGAAGATGCTCAGTCCAACAATATACATCCCAAAATGCCAAAGGTGTTTTAACAACTCTGATGAAGCTTCATGTGTTTTTAGTGTTTTGTTTTTAAATTAAACTTGTCATCTGTTCTATTCTTAGACATTTGTTCCTCATTCAGTTTTCAAATCAGTTTCTGAACAACAGCTACCTAAAGGTTTCTGGTAAGATCCGTTGATTTTCTGTCTCAGGTGAAAAACCAGTAATTTACAGACTGATTGTGATTGTGATCAGTTTTCAGTGTTTTCTGAGATTCTAGACCAAACTATTACCTGTTAACGGAGAAAATCCTCCACACATGAAACGATGAGGCATAAAACTATAGGCTGATCAAAAATAGATCACAGGACTCTGTCACAGGACTCCACAATCCTATTTGGTCAAGTCCCACAGCTGCAGTACACGTGAGTCCACTGTGGGTGAAAAAATGAAGCTGGAAACGTGAAGTTGCGTGAAAGCAGCTGATGAACCTGGAACGTCTCTGTTTCCCTGCTGTGTGACCTGCCCCGTACCTCGGCCGCACTGACCTGCCTGTGCTGCAAACAATCACCTGATGAGCAAAGGAAATTAACCACGAAACTCTGCGAGACGTTCGTGCGATTCAGACGCAGCCTGGGAGTGAGAGGAGCGGACCCCACACCGAGGGTCTCAGCTCCAAACCTTCACGTGTGCAGAGAAGCCGCCGTGCGTCGTGACTGTGATGCTGCACGTCACCATGTAAATCACTGCTCTGACAACCACACAGCGGCGTTCCTGTCTGCTGACACAAAGCCCAAACATGAGAAGAAAAATCGCCTGCAGTTTATTTCTATAGCCGTTAATCAAACGTCAGGACTTTCACAAACCCACATTAATGAGGCGTTGAATGAAAGCGACTGCAGCGCACACAGAAGATCTCATCTAAGAACAAATAGGCGTCAATCAGTTTATCTCTGCGTTTATAAAGTGCTTTTACATAAGCAAATAAAAGTTTGATTATATGCTACATTTATAGTGAAAATAATAATGGTTTATCTATAAATCTGGTCCAAATGTTTGTGCATCAAATCTTACAACACACACACACACACACACACACACACACACACAAATCGTGATGACTTTCTCACATGGAAGGAGGCCTTACGACCTGGACAGAGATAGCTGAGCCTGCAGCTCTTCTTCCTCTGAAATAAGATCTGAGAGCACCTTTCACATCTGTTCATGGCCCTAAATGATCTTCACAGCTCATTTCTCATCCAGACAATCTGGTCTCACACACACACACTTTTCCTGGAGACTCACCCTAACCTTAAACCAAGTCTTCACCCTCAAATTTAATGATTTACGTTATGGGGACTTGGTTTTTGTTCCCTAAAGGAAGTGAAGTCTTCACAATGTGACTGTGTAAACAGACTTATGTCTCCACAACATGAGTTATACAAGCACACACACACACACACACACCCTCACACACAGTTCAGTGATTCATTAAAGAACCCCCAGATGTAAAACATTGATAGAAGTTGTGGGAACGTAACATGGAATAATACAGAGAAATATCAGTTTATATGGAGGAAAAATATTTGAACTAACAGCAGAAACCTTTTTTTTTTTTTAATGCTGCCTGTGGTGTCGTCTGTAAGCTCAACATATTCTGTGGTGATGGTCTGCAGTGGTGGGAGATAACTACTGTATGTGCATTTACTCTAGTTCTGTACCTATAAAATTCCACAGTTACACGTTAAGTATTTGCTTAAAAAAAAAAAAAAACACAGTGATGCACAGTTTGCAGCAGACAGATCCTGGATCAGCGTTTCAACACAGATGTTTCTCTGAGCTTCTGACACACGCAGAGCTGCAGATAATAAAGGTAGGCAGGATTTCATTTTATAGAGCTGCTGCACTTGGCTCGGCCTCCCCGGCTCCTATAGAGCTCATCCATCAGGCGAGTCAAAGCCAAGAATCAGCTACACGATGAAAGAAAGCTGAGCAGAAGATAACTCAGCATGCTCCCTGAGGGGGACGCAGCGGGGGAAAAAATGACATGAAATATTGATGAGGAGAGAAAACCAAATGCTTTACATCACACCGAACCACTGCAAGTTCAAATCTGTCATCTCTGCTCTCAGCTTTTCCATTAGCTTTGCTGAAAACCTGTATAAACACGCACATTTCTCATCTCAAAAATCCATCGTTGCTGCGGTGAAATAAATCACTTGACAACGAGGACAAAGTGCATTAAGGCAGATACTCAGTCTGAGCTCTCTCCATCAGCCCCATGGTTACCGTCTGATTAGCTGAAGCTTCACTGAGTCTGGATGTCATTGAACTAAACAGCCAGATGTTGCTCTTCCTGTCCAATCAGGAGTCGCTGCTGAATGTTTCTGATTGGTCTGCATTGATTACCTCGGGTCACGACCTCCGAACATCCTGACTCAGGTACAGCGTCTAGGTCTGCGTTCATTATTTCCGAGCGTGTGTGTCAGGATTAGTTAGGTTGGCAACAGTGGGACACACGTCATGAGTCAGTTTCGCCTCCACTGGCCACCCACTTAGTTTCTATTTAAAAGTGAAGCAAGGTTTGGACTGAACACAGTGAATATATGAATAAATGAGCTCCTGCCTGAAAGGAAACCCCCATGCTGGTGTCAGAGACATTATGAGTGGTACTGAAGCAAAGCAGGTCTCTGAATTCAGTCAAATCTGCTTCTTAAAATAAAATTAAATGTTTCAGTAAATGTCTGAATCTTTAGCTTTATTATGGGCGTCTAAACAGAACTCCTATGAATAACCGCTTCAGATCTGATGAACACATCCCGAAATCTGACAGTGCCCTGAAATGGTCCAGGCATCGCTCCAACATCTGGAGTCTCCAATGGAAATATGGGAATCAAAAAATATTCTGACTCAGTAAATATTTTTACTTAAACTGTCACAAATTCAACTCAAAACCATGTAAATGTATATATTTAAGTCAGGGGGGGTTCTCAGCATCTGGAGCTGGTTTCTGGAAACAGACGGGCCTCCCATTGTTGGTGAGGAAGAACCATGTGAGCCAGGTCAGCGGTGTGGCTCCCTGCTGTGGTTTCTAATAGTTCTGGGACAACAATGGAGGTCTACGGCTCAGACTGATAAGCTGAACCAGGTTCTGGATTCACACACATTCATTGGTGCTGTCAGTCTCAGTAACACACACACACACACACACACACACACACAGAATCTGCTGCTTGCTTTAAACATATTTCTTCAACTCCATTATCACGGTCTAAAACAGACATTTTGGTGGAAAGATGCCTGATAATTTTGGATGACTGGGAAAGAAGAAAGATTCGGCTTATTTAATCAGCTTTACACCGAGAGATAAGACTGAACAATGGCTGAAGATATTTGCCTTAACATGAAAAGCGTTTTGGGTTTCATTTCTTTCCAGCCTTATTCTTAATCGTCCTGCGGTGAACACCCCTGGACTCATACTGAGGGTTAATGATCAGTGACGTGCCAGCTGTGATTTTTTATTGTCCTCTCTCAGCAGTTTGACTTACTGCTGTTTAACTCCTGTCACGTCCTGTTACAGTCTAATCAACAGGATCATTTCCACCAACCTCTGAGACGACAGAAACTAAGCTGAGCGTGACTCTGTGTGTGTGTGTGTGTGTGTGTGTGTGTGTGTTGTGTATAAAAAGACAGGGTGATGGCGAGTATTTATTAAAGGTTTTTGGGTGAACTAAGGCAGTGGGGGAGCTGGGATTGAGCCAAACACCTGTACAGATCAACATACAGCTGAGAGTGTGTTTTACTAAAACAGGATGAGTGACAGAGACCAACCTGAGTTTGAAAGACTGAGCGTGAGTCTGTGTAACATCTGTGTGTGTGTGTGTGTGTGTGTGTGTGATTGATCGTTCCCCGTGATGAATGCTGATTGCCTGCAATCAGGGAGGCGATTAAACCTGGATTTGCTTCATTAAGAAGTTCTGTGTGTGTTTGAGGGGGCGAGCGTGAACCAGGACGTGGACCAGGAAAGGAAAAGGCACATCGGCTTCATAACAACATAACTCCTGCTGCTTTCATTTGTTAACATTAGTTAACGCGAATATAATTATCAACCTCATCCAGACCTAAAATAACTGTCCACCTCGGAGACTGAATGCAAGTCAATGCATGAATATTCCTTCTGACAACTTTTCTCAATAGTCTTCAGAGACAAACATCACACACATTATTGGGAAAATGTAATTATTGAAAATGGTTATTATTAATAATGAGCTAATAATAATTTAATAATGAAATTCGTTAAAGCCCAAATTTACCTCAACAGTCTGTAACACATAAGACTGCAGCCAAACCTGACTGGTAAAAATCACACACTCAAAAACATTTGAAGGAAATTTATTTCTTTTCTTTGTTTATTTCAGAGGAACACCTCAGAGTGCCCCAAAACAAAAACGAAAACCAATTAACGTATAATTTTGAGGAATGAGGAAACCAGAGCATCTTCAGAAAACCTACATCACACTGTGGTGACCCTAAGAGTTCCAGTCCTACCCCAAACTAGGAGGCCAGGAGGCCAAGTGGACGTGGAGCAGGACTGGAACTCTTTATTTGATTCACAAATTCACCTAAATCGGAACAACCTTGTTTCGGCGTTTGAAGATGTTAGTGAGGGCTCTGCCCACAGATGAGAAGAAGCAGCAGATTGTGCTGGACTTTTTTGGTTTCTTCAGGTGACGTGTCAGAGAGGAGACGATGCAGTTTTCAACTTGTGGTTCCTTCAGATCCATGGCAATCATCAACCTCCCTGCACAGCCCCACCTCTTATGAAGGTCTTTGTAAATGGCCTTGTGGAGGTTTTTACACTTTTCCGGGGTGATGTCTAAGTCACTCTCAACTTCAGCCCATGCTCTTTCAGCCAGATGGTTGATGATGGCGTCTGTATCTAAAACACATGGGTTCACCTTCACTTTACTTAATATTTTTGAGACAAGCCTTTTCATGACCCGTAGAGTTACAGCCCGTGCTGCCCTCTCACTGTGTCTGGCAGCCTGTAGGTTCAGCCACCAGCTCGTCAGTGCCATGCAGTTCTGCACCTCATTATGTATGTCGGCGTACATGGGGGCATGTGCCTGCGGAACAGACATTATACTGCAGGTTTCGCTGCTTTTGACTGGGACTTGGGCAGTCTCAGCTCCCCTCCCGGAGGTGATGTGTCTGTAGAGAAGATCACTGACTGCTTTTGTGAACGTCACTGCTTTTCCACTGAACATCATCTTCAATTTCCAGAATACAGAAACATCATGGGCGCCGTATTCATGAGCTTCATCCAGGAGCAGATTGTCAACACTTTCAATCAGCTTCTCCCCCGACTCAGTGCTGGAGTCATGAGGGAATTTTGCTTTGATGTGTGCCGCTATCCGATGTAAACAAACTTTGGTGAACTGTCTGGTAAAAAAGGTCTTTATCTTCTGCTCAAGTTCTTTCAAAAAGGTCATGCATCTGGATGTTGGAATTAAATTGTCAACAATACCCCTCTCTAGAAAATACTCATCATCATCATTCATTAACTGAATTATGTCGTCTGCAATTTTTTCTATCTCCAAAGTCATATGGCGTTCCAGCAGGTCGTAGTCAGTATCTGGCAAATCCTCTAAAAGGGGCTGTGTGATTTGAACCAGTTCTTTGCTAATTATTTCCTCGAAATCCATCGACAGCGACATTTTTGAGGCCTGTTGCTGCAGCAAAGTAACAGATGACTGATCCTGGTCAACTACGCTCTCTGTGGAAGAGGTCTGGCCTGACTGCCCTGCCTTAGCAACTGTTGCTATGCACTGGCAGAAAAAACAACAAAAAATTCATTGAATTAGAATTAGAATAGTTGCAAATTAATTTTCTGTCGATCGAATAATTGATCAATCAATCTGATTGTACCAGGAGTAGAAGAGTAAGAAGAATCTGGATGTTTTCCCACATTTAACTGTATCCTCTGTATAAATGAACATATCGGCAAAACCTAAATATCATGAAGTGCAAAATGTGTCCAGGAGGTGAGAGAGAAATATTTAGGGAACTTCCTTCTATGATGGGACTCTTTGCACTGGGTGGTTTGGTCTCCGTGATTCAGTTTGTGCAGCGCTTTGATTCTGGTGTTTGCTCTATAAAGCCAGCATGTTCTTCTTCTTTTTAATGTATTTACCATCAAAGAAACTGCACATAAAAGTAACCTGTGTGTTTTGGACGCAGCCTCGACATGCCGTTGGAGTAAATGACTCATTCGATGCGGGAAAACCTTGATCATTAAAAAAGGCCTGAGGGAACTGGACTGTAAGGTGGATTAAATCACGCCATGTGCTCTCTCTCTGCCTGTAACACATCGGTCCGTTAGTCTGAGCTGTCATGCGTCATTAAAAATTCAAATAAATAAAATTGTGTCTCGAAGTTCAGGTCCATATTTGGTTATTATTTTATGTCTTTCATCTCTCCTCCACAGCTCTGGCATCCGATAAGACACACACAGTGCACACATGTAAAGACGTACAGCAGTCAGATGCTGCAGCTCCTGAGTCTGTTCTGGGGGAACACCTTTGATCCGAGTCCAATCAGTCACAGAACAGCAGCCAAAGTCTTTGTACTGAAAACACTCGGTCTCGTTAAACTCTCCAGCTAAATATTTATGGACAGCTGTTGGAAATACTGCATATTATTTATGCAAAAATCTGGCTATCATCTCATTAAAGCTGAATAAAGCTTTTCTGCAGCGGTAATTAAGTCATTAAAATATTTTCACACACTCGTCTGGTTTGAGTTTGACATCTTTAACAACTGCTGACACAGTCCAAATATAACTGATTACCATCAACTGGCCACCATGTCCATGGAGACATCCTCACGTCTTATTTTGTTTGACCAACAGGCCAAAAATAAAGCATCACACCAAACAATAAAAGGAAGCACATTCTCAGTTTAAAGCTGGGGCCTTGTATTTTTATCATATTTCACATTTTTGCGAGATGAACCAGAGATGAACCAGAGGTTTTGAATTGTGAGGTGTGCCTTTGGACCATACACTTCTTGGAGTCAAATCTAAACATGATGCACATATTTTTTTGATTTAATGACTCACATGTCCACAGGATATCTGAGGTGCATTCAGGGAAAGACTGTAAACACCACCTGCCAGCAGCTATTTCATCATATGCTTCATGGTGCAACCTGGAGCAAGATAAATATGTTCCTAATAATGAGAGAGGGAGTTCCAGAATCCAGAAATGAAAAGTTGGGAATGGGGAGTGGGTTCCCACAGTGTCTGACTTTGAAAAATGATTTAGACAATGAATATTAAAGCAGCTGGTGAGTCATTCCTGTTGATTGACTAGTAGATTAATCGATAAATTGTTGACAACATGGGAAAGACTTTAAAATGAGATAAACTGAAAAGTGTTAACGTCGAGTGTGTTTTTATTTTGCAGCATGCAGATCCCGACTAATAAATACAATCAGTAATTTGATTTGATTAGACGTGACACAACGTGATTCTGACACAACGTGGTCTGGTCTGTGTGACGGCGCCCTCACCCCCCCCCCAGGTGGCTGGTTATCGCTCACACGATAAGATACGAACACACGGGATTCCTCATCGATCACACAGGCCCGTCTGCTCCGCGTCACTTATTTCTGACTATCACAGCCCGTCAGATAGCAAACACATTAAAACACACCAGCAACGCCTTCGGGTGTACTAGATCAGAAAAACACACACACACAGCTGAGTATAAACAGATTGTGTGGGAGGGTGTAACCTGGTGTGTGTCAGCTGAGATGTTTCTCATTCCACACAGAGAACATCTGGATCTCAGCCGCATTCAGACAGACAGCTGAGATAACCAGAAATAAAACGGGATAAATATTCACAATAAATATCACTGGTTGAATCATTTATACAACTGAAATGATAAAGAAACTAAAAGAAAGAAATTAAAGCAGCGGGAAATATTTTAAAGACTGTATTTTAGTATTTTAGGTGCTATGAAACCTAATTTGCTGAGAAATGTCGACTCACCAGCTTCATCATTTTCTCCTTTAAATTAACACAGCACTTTTTTTTTTTTTTTTTACTACACCAGTTTAACTGAATCCAAACTGACAGGACAGGCCTCCACAGAGCTGTCACCCAACACCCAGCACCCATCACCAGGCTGCTGGTTGTTGGGTGACAGCTCCAGGTTTAATTCCATCAACCCAAACAAACTGAGGACTGTGGAACAAAGTCTTTAAAACCAACACACCACATCCTCAGTCCAATCCTCTGCTCCCTCTTCACTCAGGACTGTGGGACCCCCTTCCATCGCAACTATAGTGGGTGTGACATCTGACAGTAATAAAACATGCTACAGAGAGAAGCATAGTGTGAGGACAACAACCTGAACCACAACACCCAGATGATAAAAGAAATTATCACTTTGGCAGGAGGTTAGACGGGTTGCCAGTTTCAAGTTCCTCAGACAGGACCTGACCTGGACCCTGAACACCTCACAGCTCTTTTTTTCCTGAGGATCCTGAGACACAACAGACCCCCCAAAACTGCTGATAAACTTTTTAACAACAGGCCAACAAACAGCTTTTTCTCTTGAGCACGTCTTGACCTCAAGTGCAATAACTGTCCATTTTTATAGCCTTTATCTATTCAATGGCCATTTATTAGATCCTTAGCTTCATATTCATCTACGTTGCTAATACGTACGAGGTAACTGCTGCCACACTAGTTCTGTTTTGTCTTTATATACAATGACAATAAAGTTTATTTAAAACATCTGTCTATATGAAGCCCAGTTTGTTTAAATGAAATGATATATGTTTATTACTGAGGTTATCATAGTTAAAGCTGCTTTCTATATGCAGCCAGTTTGCATAAAAACAGAGCACGTGTAATTGACTATTTCCTGAACAACTGAGGCACGGGTGAGACCCATTCTGGAGGCTGTGGGGTCCAAAATTGTCACCTCCAACTTTCATGTTATTACTTTCTCTCCCTGTTGTCACCTCAGCACATGCTAACACTTAACACAGTGTCTCACAGCACATGTGTTCAGAGTTTGGAGTGAAATAAAAGCAGGTCTGCAGGATCACAGAAACCAACGCAGCCGCCCTGACACCGTGTTCTGGGATGGTGACGTTAGCTTTACTCTCCATTTACACAGGAAACTGTCTGTGCACAGAACTCCCAGTGGAACCCGCACACATTTGTCTCTTTTTAAGCACAGAGTTGACGCTAATAGCAAACACATTATCAACCTCCCATGACGCATCGAGGTAACACGCTGGAATTCACCAAAATAAAAGGCCTCACCACTGTGACTGCGGACTTTACTCACATGGGTCCACGACAGAATTACCTTGAACCAGGTAAAGTCCAAATCTCATTTCTATCATCAGCAACAGTTAGAAAACCACACAGTCACATCTTCACATCAGCCACAGTACCAATCTCCATGTACACTATGGTAATTGAAATAGCGATGGGCTATCAAGCTAAAATACTACTCAATACTTGCTGTGAACTATTGGCACTGCACATCATTAGTGTTCCACACGGAACCTTTCGATGGCTGTAATCTCTGCCGTTTGTGTTTGGTGCTGTAGTAAAACAATATACTGACCTTGTTATCGTGTTATTTCCAGCCACCAGTAAAAGCAAGGGAGCGTTTTTATTGACTATTTGAATAGTCAATAATAAAAGCTCATCCCTACAAGGCAGCAGTGGACTAGTTATAGTCATAATGTCCAGCAGACTCCAGTTCTTTATGATCTGAGACTTGTTTACATTCAGGTGTTAACTTCTCCTTCAGTGAGACCCTTCTGAGGTTTAGTCTTTGTGACAGTGAAGGAGAAAGATCAAGATCTGGACCATAAACAGGATCAAGACCTGGATCATAAACAGGATTCGTAAAGAGCAGAACGACAGCAACTATAAAATGACCTGGTTTACAAAAGTTAGGCAGAATCAGGCAAATCAGAGATTCCACCTTAACTGTTTACACAGATGCTGATCTGATCACATGCGTGTTTACAGTTTCAGAATAAACTTATGTGAAGTGGAAAATGGTTCCACCTGTTGTGACGTATTTAACCAGCAGGAAAATTAACAGTCGGAGAACCAGTCATTGTGTCCAATATTTGTGTGTCTGCTGTTCTGTCTAACTGAGCAGTGATCTCAGAGGCGCATATGGCTCAGAAGGAGAGTGTGTGAGGACATTTACAGTCCCCAGAAACTCATCCCATCACCTAATGTTCCCCCCACGTGGGTCAGACATGAGCAGGAAAAAAAATCTGTTTATTCCAACAAGAGAGAGACGAAGGGTTCATGGGGTCACATGATGCAGTTTGGTTCTGATTGGCTGTTGTTTCCATCATTGGTGGAGTATCAGGCTCAATGTAAACACGGCTAATGACTCTGGATGTTGAGGAAACAAATCTATACATTCACATCACTGCCAACAAAGAAAGTGAACTGGACCTTACCTCCGCCTCGTCAAGGACACGTCCTTCTGTGGTGTTTTCCTGGTAATAAGATCGAGGTGTAGAGTAACACTAAGTTCCTGCTGAAACAGAACTCCTCTGTTTGTTGTTCTAGTAAAGTCAGGTAGTAACATCTCTCCTCAGTGCTGCCAAACACATACGGACATGAATCCTGCTTCAAATCAGACCTTTGCATATTTACTCATGCCTCACATGATGCATTCATTGGGTTTATATTTAATATCTTATGTCATTATTACAGTTTTAATTTCACAATATTCCAATATAAGTCCAGTTAAACCCTTTGTTAACAGACGGTACCGTACAAATAAAACTGTATGCTTTTCTTTCAGCGCTGTGGCCACAATGAAAGCCTAGCTCCGAGCTGCAGCCCAGATGTTCTCATGTTTCTGTTGTGGTCAGCCTGTGGAAATGTGCTGTGTAAATAAAGTTTGACAGATTGAAGCCTGGCGATGCTTCACCCTTCAGGACTGCTCATGTTTCAGCCCCAGTCTAAACACTTCCTGGCCTGTGTGGATGATGATGTTTGTTTTTCATCATGGATCCAGTAGCAGGCAGGGAGCTCACGCCGGGATGAAGTCAACATCATCCACCATTTTGGGTCAACAAGTGTGAATGTCAGCGTATCAATAACTTACAAGGTGTGTGTATTTTGCTAACTTAGATGTTCTTTGCCTGAATGAAAAGAAACAACCTTTCACTAGTTTGTGTTCCTGATCCACAGAACGTGTCAGAAAACAACTAGCTCACCGGTTGGATGCAGCAGGTCCTTGTTAACACAGTGAACTCTCTTATCTGTCGTCACAACAGGGGAAAATACTGGTTTAGGTTTTACACTGAAGGACCCAGTGTTGTTGCTTCACTGTGCAGCTCCTTTAAATGGATGGGGTAGCCCTTGCTGTAGCCCTGCATCTCCTCATGTGGGACTACTTAAAGAAAACTGATTAGTCTGATGACGGCAGCAACTGCTCGTCAGAAAAGCTTCAACATGGTTTGTTTCAGCAAATGTCCACGGCCGTTCTTACTCTAGTGAAGACAAACGCTTTTCATGTCCTCTCACATGCTCAGGATACAAGTAAAAGACTAAAAATTGTGCAAAGGTTTTAGAAACTCAGATTCTTCTCCACAAAGTGTCTGATGGTCCCAGACTGACCCTGCCGCCTGACACTGAGCCCAGACCTGCAGCAGAGTCTAGAACCAGGGTCAGAGCGAAGAAGGAGAAACTGGACTAGAACTGATTTACTGCATTCAACCTTCAGAGCCAGCGAGGAGTTTAAAGTGGCGTTCCCTCTCTCTGAAAATAATAGCACTCAAATACCCACCTCGTCTCTCTATTAGCTACCTAGACCTCTTCTGTTTTGGGTCTACTGCTCATACAACCCCACACTCTTTCAGGTTCATTGACAGACTCCCAGACTCCTTTGTTTCCTCCCATTACCTCCCTCTCTCCTCCCCGGCTTTCTCCCCTCACTTGTCCCACAGGCTACTGTAAGAGACCAAAGAAACAAAGGAGGCGACCTACACCTTTCCTTCCCTCCTTACTGAACCTCTGCTTCTCAACCTGAAGGGACAAAAAGACCAAAAGAAAAGCTCCACTTCACCTCCCATTCAGTTTCTTCTGTTTCCGAAGGGTCTCTGTAGTTCATCATCATCATCATCCTCATCATCAACATTGTATGTTAGACTGAAGGACCTCACAGACCAGCAGAGCCGAGCGCCTCCTTCTACCTCAATCATCTTCATTATTAAAGCTCCAATAATGAAAACTAGTTGGGGGGGGGGGCTGCTCTGACGTTCAACTCACTGCTCAGTCTTGATGAGCAACTTGATGCCTGGAACAAAATAGTTGGTTACAACAGAAAAAAATCTCATGAAGACTTTTATTAAAAATCTCCCAGACTCATCATTTATTTTGCAGACAGCATCAGGCTATTAAACTTCCTGCTGTGGGGTGATCACACACACATCAGTCAAAACTGTTGCTCTCCAACAGACTCGGTATTAATTAATTCTGCCCGAGACAGACCTCAGACTGTTTGTGCTGCAGCCGGTCACTGCTCAGAGGACACATCTCTTCATTGCTGACCAACCCCAGACCTGAGGGTTTGCCAGAGGTTTGGAGAGAGAGAGCGAGGTGGTGGAGTAGCAGGAGGAGCTAGCAGACCGTAAACACATCAGAGATCTGGGGTTTGGTATTAAAGAAACGAGTCTCACGGTGCAGTGGTGTGTGTCACCGATGTGTGTTTACAGGTCTGTGAAACAGACGAACCAGCTAATCCAGGCTGGAGACTGACTGACGTCTAACTGCGTAGAGACCACCCACTGTTGGTTTAGTCTCTGTGTGATGAAAATTCTCTTCATGTAGAAAATGACTGGACTGATCCTTTAATACCTGAGTCATTCAGGCGTCAGGCCCAGTGTCACGTTTTACTGACGTTTACTCATGCAGACTCTGAAAGTCACAGGTGTATATGAGGAGAAGGTGCAGACGCATCAGGTGGTTTGTGTACAAAAACCTGTACGCAGCAAGTACACAAAAAGTACACAACATGTACACAACAAGTACACAACAAGTACTTTTCGTCTTTACGTAGGAGACAGGAGGATGAGCAGAAGGATTAACTAAAAATGTGCACCTCCATTTTGCAGTCTCCAGCTCAGACAGTAGTCGGTTCACACACACACACACACACACACACACACACACACACACACACACACTGATCATTTTAATTGTGCTGGATCTGGTTCTTTTCATTCCTCTCTGCCTCTGTGTGTATATAAAGTTTTTAACACTAATTCCTTTTCCATTATCACCATTTATCGCTAAACGTCTCTGATCCACCTCCAACGAATCGTCCTAATCACTTTTTATTTCCTCCTCGTTTCAGCTCGTCACTCCGGGGCCTCGGGAGTGTCCAAAGCACTAAATCACAGTTAAAGAGTTTCCTGTGAACCTTGACACAGATAACTGCAGGCATTTAATATATCAGCTTTCAGGATTTGGAGGAGACGTTACACATCGAAGCGGCCTCAGACAGATCTCTTAAATGACTTAACCCGCTATAATTCCACCAGTCAGATCCCATTCACTGATCCTTAATTGAAGCTGCCAGGCTGGATGAGGTCAGAACCACAGCGGGCCGTGTTGGCACTTTATAGGAATGAAGCTAATGGACCCTTTTACTTTCATTGGCTCATGAAAAGAATCTTTCTACCCCCGGAGAAGAGTCTTATCTGCCTCATCCCAAACCCGACACCACAGACTTTGACTTGACTTTTATGTAAAAACTCTTCAGTTCAATTTATGAAACTTGTTAAATCATTTTTAAATGTCCATAACACATTTTTTTTTCAAACTGTCTCTGCTTTTTACTAAATACAGAAGTTTTAAAGTTTTAAAGAAGGATTAAAGTTCCACTAATCCATGTTTTCACGTTAACGACACATCAGTTGATTATATCTAAGAAGAGTCCACAGAGAATTAGCACTTAACAGCAGTTCACCTCAGCCCTGCAAGACTTTAAAACGTCTTAAATCTCAATGTTTTGGTTTTACAGTCTGCAGCCTGGTCCTGTTCTGGTTCCCTGTCAGCGCTCTCATAGCCTGGTTCTGGGTCACTGTGATCAGGGTTCTGGTTCGCTGGTTCTGGGCTGTAAAAAGCCTCTGTCCTCTACCTGAGCAGCAGCAAACAGCAGACAGACACAGCCAGAGACCAGCTGGTGAACATAGTGGAGCATTTAGCAGCTGAAGAGCCAGAGGTTTCCCTCGGGAGGTGGTGGAGACCAAACCCAGAGCTCAAACTGAGTGCGCACTCATTAGCAGGAGAGAGTCTCTGAATAAATGCTAAACTCTGCTTAATGTGTAAAGAGGGAACAGTTCTAGAGATTACCTCTCTGGGGTCCAATAGGACAAGTAGGTAGTCTGAAGTGGCGTAAGCTGGCAGTAAACTGGCACAGAGGCTCAGTAAAGTCTGGACTTTAGCGCTGAGTGAGTTTTTTCAGATTTTTTAACAGTATTGTTTACACCCCTAACAGCAGGTAGAGGCTACCAAGGTTTTTTAACACTACAAGTTGAGATCCAGGAGGGTAAAGAACCAAAAGGACTCCTTTAAAGATCCCACATCAGGATCTTAAGTTAGTTATCTCCAGTACACCACAAACCAGAACCAAGAGGAAAGAGGAAAAGCTGAGAGCTGACGTGCAGAATGTGTGGCACATATTTGGGACTTAATGTGAACCCAGATGGTGACTCCTTTATCAGTGTATGAATATGTTCTCTGTTTCTTAGTTTTTGCAGACAGAGACAACACAAAGCTGCAGTGTGGCCTTTAGCTGTAAATCACAGCACAGATGGGCCCATTTACAGCTCAGAGCTCCAGCACTGGGCGATTATCAGTGCTGCTCTATGCTTTGCACACAAACATCTTGCTATTGTTACACCAGAGTTTTGACTATAAACTCTGTGTTCTGCCATATTCACATTTGTTTGAACTGCTCTAAAAACTGATTTGGGTTCATGTGCGGCTGCTGTTGTTTTAACACACATTTTAATGAGCTTAAAATCAACTCACTCCTCTACTACAAGAAGTTTTCCTCCTAAATTCCAGCAGCGTTTTAACCTCTGGGTCAAATACTGCAGAAAAGATTCATCTCAAAAATGCTTCTCTGACTCACACAGGCCGGTTTCATTTTACAGCTTTTAAGCACAATAAGAAAACGGACCTTTGCAGTTTTGCCAGTTTTCCAGTTCAATGAAACATGAGATTTAACAAGAAATGACAATGAAAATATTATGACAGTGTTTTAAAAGTGCAGTGCTATTAATTTACTTTTAATGGAAACTCATCCTGTAGACATAAATCAAACCTCCGACCAATAATGTTGGAGTTATCCAACCCTCCACTCAGATTAAACCACTGTTCTTAAACCACAGACCGGCTGCTCTTTCTTTGAAATAGTTTCATTTTCAATAATCTGGTTTTTATATGAAAGTCTGTGCAGAGTTATGAAATTATGACGTTATATGCTGTTTCAAAACAACCACTAAAAACACTTTCTCTGACCTGCAGGTTTCCAGCTCTCCTCTGACATCTCTTCATCTTCAACACAATAGTTCTGCTTATTGCCCAAATCACAACAATAGTCTTCCTTCAGCCCAGTGCTGCTGATCCTTATCTAAAAACTGTGAATATCTCTTTGCTGATTAGTCCCTGAGGGGATTTTCTTAATTTCTACCCACAATATTCATCTGAATTTCTGGATCAGCGCTCAACCTCAAACCCACAGGGGTTTCTGCACAGACACAACTTACTCTGCTGTTATTTAAGAAAATAAACTCAGGCCAAAGTGTTGAAGTCTGGAAGAAGCTGGAGCTGGTTAAACAAGTACTCACGGCAGATCCAAGTCGGTCTGCGGGACTTGTTTGGAAACAGACTCATAGCTCTGGGATTGACGACATGAAAAGCTGCGTGAAATTGAAGTGACTGCTGTGCACAAGCTTCTCTAAACATGCAGCGAAATGGTGAGTGTGAACACAAAACCCGGGGACTGCAGGTTTTACACAGATGAAGATAATGAGCACACAAATCATCTGCAGCAGCCAACATCTCGTACTGACCGACAAGCTGCAACTCATGGGTCCAGCTTATCACGTTTTCTCCATTTGTTTGTCTTTTCCTGTTACTTTGATTGAATTTTTGGTTGACAATCCAAAAAGGACTAGCTCCAAATACCCCCCTTCTCAAAATGGCACAGGCTAGATTTTAATAACAGATGCAGCCTGGCCCTGGTACCAGTTCAGTGTGAAGGGTTAAACCAGATTCTGGATCATCTCAAACTTTAAAAACTGCAGCTTCCATCACTCACGTCTCCTCCACCAGTCAGAGTCTGGACTCCCTCAGTTCCTGTGCTGCTCCCGACCTGACCTGAACAATAACGACGCCCTGACAGCGTCAAATCACCATTTTTCATTGTTTTGCCCGATAATGCACGTGATCTACTTTAATGAGCCTCTTCTGAATCTCTTAGGACTTAAACACTGTGTGATCGGAGCTTAGTTAACAGCTGAAGTCACAGCTGATTGTGAGATGATTAAGAGTCACTACACAATCTTCTACCTGCATCAAGATCATATTAAACTGCACCTACGATCCCTGGAGACTGACCCGACGAGCTGTGACCTGTGGTTTCAGCAATGAGCCTTATCAGCGTTACAGCTCGGAAATGACAGGAGGCTGCGACCCACATCAGTAGAAAAGATAAATCAGAGATAAGAAGAGACCCGTCGTCACGGGCACAGAGAGGACAAACCACATCTGAGACCAGTGCACAGAGGCTGCATCTCTCTCCCATTGAACCTGGAGCTTAATGTGACAGAGAAGCTGCAGCTCCTTCAGAAATCACTGTGTTCTTATGTTTGGAATAAGCAAAAAGGCAAATTCAGGCCAACAACACTTAGACGGATCCTGATGAATGTGGGACCCTAACTATTAATGGAGAGAAGTGCAGCTGGAATAATGCACAGTAACAATCGCTCCATTGTACCAAGCCCTTTATGCTGCTGGACAGACGCTTGTTTCTCTGCTCAGGAAGACTAAAACCCCTGCACCAACACTTATGGTCTGTTACAGCTGCACTTTAAAAAAAAAAAAAAAAGCAGGGGTGCAGAAAACCCCAGGCAGGGGAGGATTTGTGGGAACAGTGGGATTTCAGCTTTAAGCTTTAAAAGCAATAGTTGGTTGAAATACGTGGCCTCTGACAGCAGGTTACATTAATCACATATACTGCCTGTGTGCATTAGTCGGCAGCCTGGGCTTTATAAACGCCAAACATCTTTCAGTAAATGTAAGAAGAAAGAAAAGGAGAAAGAAAAAGAAGGAGGAAGCTGCGGTTCTGTTTTTATCGAACATCATGTTATCTCATCTGAGAGCACAGTGTGTCCTTTCCATTCCCTGAAAAGGCTTTAACACAAGGACATAAACCGTTTTTCCTTATTGGTTATTTAGAACCATGGAATTATTATTACAGACTCCTGGTGTGTGTTTTAGATTTGAGTTTAGCCTTTGGATAAAAATCTATTTTAGCTTTATCCAAATTTGAGTCATTTCAATAGTCGAGTGCCCACGTTCATACTGGAACAGATGGAACAGACTCATTCCTTCTGACAGCAGCACAAACACATTGGAAATGTGGGCGTCTGCTGCTTTTTCCTGTCTGATACTGCAGGTTGTGATGTCACACATGCTGCAGGTCACACAGTGAGACTTTGCATTAGTCCATCCATCACTAACAAAAAACATCTTTTCAACTATGGTGCTGTTTGTCTAGTTTTTAGTCTTGTTTTTATAGTGGAAAAATCTATTATTTCATATTTTTCATCATTATAATTTATCATTATAAGAATTTTGCCACACTACATGCTAAATAAAGCACAGATCAGCATTCCTCATGAGTGAGCAGACTCCGTGCACTCAGAGATGAGGACATTTCATTTTCGGGCCCTCGGGGACCACCAGGCCCCTGAAATATATTCCTCTGTTTTTTCAGGCTGTTTGTGAGAAGACGGTTAATGAACTCTTGGCTGGATGTTATATTTATGTCCTGATTACTGGGTCAGTTTTATGCCTTTTTATTTACTGACGTACTGAAAGAGAAGTTTCATGTGTGACAGATTTATCTATGATGAACAAGACATCTTTAGATCAGCTTACAGAGGCAGGCAGCAGAAGAAGGGAAAAGTGGAAGAAACTAAATGATCTTATTCCCGTTTCATCTTGTTGTCTGAAACCCTGGGCCCCTCACAGCCTTCATGCAATCAGTGTGCTTTCAAAAATCAGCAGACAAAAACAAAATCAGTTTAGCTTCGTTCATACTGAGGAGGAAACTCAGGCTGTCTGTACTGAGCTAACATACGTATCCTGGAGCTTCCTCACTCCTCACGAGAGAACTCCACTAAGATGTCGTACTGTTCCTTTAATCACTGTGGTGAATTCATGTTACAGCTAATTCAAAGGTCAGTCACCCCGTCCTCCTGTTACGCCCTGAAGCTTCTGATGATCAGAGAGGTGATAACTGAGACCCCTAAACCAAAGCTCACAGTGTGAGAAGTAAAATCCTCCCTGTTGTGTGTGTGTGTGTGTGTGTGTGTGTGTGTGTGAGACATGAAAGCCTTGTGTCAGTGCATGTAGCTCGTCTAACTACAAGCTTTAATCTGCTGTTATCTGTAACCACAGTCTCTTATCAAGGTAACAAGTTAAAGATCGAAACTCTGACGGCTCCCCCACTGTGCAACATTAACCAGTGTGTGTGTGTGTGTGTGTGTGTGTGTGTGTGTGTGTGTGTGTGTGTGTGTGTGCACGCACGTCCCCGTCACGCTCTCTCTCCATCTCAATCCCGGCAACAAATCAATAAACAATATAAACACGACTAATAATAAAATAAGAAAAGATTTTTAAAAACGGCTGCAGCTTTAGATAAATATTCATTTGAAGGCTCATTTTCAGTGCAAATAACTGAGATCACACACACACACACGCACGCACACACACACACACACACACACACACACACACACGCACACACACGCACCCTGAGCTGAACCCGTTTTAATGAACAGCAGCCCTCCCTCTCTGACCTCTGTTTCGTCTCAGGTGCCTGACAGGTTCATTAACCTCAGGAAACCCTTCTACCCAGCCTGTCATCCCGCCCTCCTTCCCTCCCTGTCTCCTTCCTTCCTTTTTAGGTCTTCTTTTCTTTCCTCGCCTCCTTTTTAGACACCTTACGCCCAAACGTCTCTCTCGCTCACTTCTCAATAATGTCAGATTTTTCCCTCCCATCTCTCCTCTCTCCTAAACCAACGTACTATAACCGTAGCAGGGTCAAAGGTCAAGGTTCATTGCATGACACCAGTAGGTGTGAGCAGCACCTCCCAGGAGGCTGCAACAAACACACACACACACACACACACACACACACACCAAGGTCACATTACAGTGACTCTGTGGGTGTAACCTTTCCCTATTCAGACACACACACACACACACACACACACTGCTGCAGTGACTTATATTCATCTTCCTGACACACACTCATTGCTCTTCCTATAATTGTGAACACACTTAATAAAATAACTCATTCTCTTAGAGCAGAGACAAACTGAGCTGACAGCAAAGATCCAGCAGTGACAAAGACCCAACTGTCGTGTCTCTAAACTTCGCTTTCGTATGGACCAGAAAGTGTCCTTGAACGCACCACGCAGACTCCAGCTCGTACGTCCTGCACCTGGTGAGAGGAAATACCTCTCCACACCAGCAGGGGGCGGTAGTCTGTGTTGGTCGGTCAAACAGGGACAGTGGAAGACCTGTACTGCAGATATACAAAGTGTGACCATCTTCACACCACAGACGGTTTGTAGCTGCTTCTGATCCAGAACATGTCTGAGAAGAAGCTGCAGGTGGAGCTGCTGTTGGCAGGACTTGGTCTTTGGTTGGAGAAGAAGGAAGGAAGAGGTGGAGGAGAAATGTCCACAAAACCACAAATGTCCTCACAACGATGGCATCAAATAAAAATTTGACGTCATGTCCACACAGAAATGTTTGTTTTCATTTCTGATGGAGACTTTACTTTGACATTCATGTCCTGGAGACTTGACCCAAACTTTAACCACCACAGCTCAATACCTAACCCCAACCCTAAAACCAGGTCTGACCCCTCAAGCAGCTCTTCTCGAAGGACTGAAGACCAGACCACCTGTCCTCACAACCGTGGTTTAAACCTAAACTTTGTCCCCACTAACATAGAAAGACCTGAACATGAACACACACATGGAGGTCACATTCCTGTCTTCATATTTCAGGAATAGTTTGTGGTTTTGTAATTTGTGTTATTGTGGGAGAATCAAATCAACTTTGACAGACTCCCTGCAGCAACAACACATGAAATATTTATCTAATAAAGGGAAGAATGACAAATATGGTGACACACCTTAGATCTATCTGCACCACTGCTGCAGATGTGGTGTGTGTGTGTGTCTGTGTGCGTGTGAGAGAGAGATAACACTCTGCACCGTCACAGATATCACGTCTACGTGTGTGTGTTTTTACAGATTTCCCACAGTCCCACATGAGTCAGTGGGTTTTTGTTGGATTTATTCCACGAGCACCAAAACTCCTCGTCAGAAAAACGACCAGCAGGACGACCCGTTGTCAAAGAAGTTAACTCCACTGTAAACCAACACAGACATCCATCCCTGAAACAACAAACCAGCCACACACACTGACACACTTATACCTACACGTCAGACTCCAGGAAAGACTGGACCGTCAAAACACTCCCATCACCCTCTGAGTGAGAAAATCAGGGAAAACGCTGCCTGACGTTGGTTGGAACTCGCCTCGTGCTGCAGGTGGACGAAGGTTTGACCCTCAGCACGCAACGTTTCACTGTTACTGGAAAGTTTTTGACAGGTGGAAAAGTCTTTAGTTGATATGACGTGTTTAGGAAAGTACCCCGCGCACTAATACAACAAACATTCACTCAGCTCGATGATGTTTGGGTGAAACGAAAATGATCTTTGTCCATTTGTCTCAAAGGGAGGAGGATTCATTTACAAGCTGCAGACCAAACACCAGGACAGTGAGCATTAAACACGACGCTGTCAGTCACGGCGGTGCTGATTGGCGTTGTCATCTTGTGTTAGAGACCAGTGTCACGGGACGTGGTTTAAGAAAATAAGAGCAGCTGGATAAAAATTACATCTGTCGTGACATTTGCTGGATTTGATTTGCTCGGTGAGAGCAAAGAATCTGTCAGTAGCAGTTTCACAGCCGCAGGTTTTTATGGGTGGAAACAAAAACCTAAAGAATTGAGTCAAACGTGTTTAGATTATGAATTTAGATTCTATCTCTTGGCACAAACACTCCCATGTGTCTAACTGCACCTGCATGTGTTTTACTGTGCAGTCATTTCTATGTGTGAGGAGTCCAGTGGATCAATGTTTGGACCAGATACCATTAAAATCAGAGCAGGCTGAAGAGACGAGGGGAAACGGTTCACACTCAGAAAGATGTTAGAGGCAAACACACACACACACACACACACACACACACACACACACACACACACGCACACACGCACACACACACACCCTGGTCAGGTTAAAGGCTAACACAGTGTCTCCCTGCAGGATGAGGGCTGGTCTCTCTGGATTCCTGCTCTGGTCAGACACCAGGTCAGTGGTGACGCACACACTTCACTTGTGTGTGTGTCCGCATGTATCCTCCTCTGGTACTGTAGACAAAGTTCCGCTCAAAACTATCACTGTGAGGACATGCTGTCTGGTCCTCACTCCTCGAATGGCTGTTTGAGGGTTCAGAGCTGGTTTCATGGTTCAGGTTAGAACCGGGTTTGGGTTAGGGTTAGGCCTTTAAGTTCAGAGGCCAGAGGATGCATTAAGTAAAAAGCTCCGTGTGTGTGTGTGTGTGTGTGTGTGTGTGTGTGTGTGTGTGTGAGATGATCTGTCACAGGCGCATGTGTGACCCAACACACGCAACATCTGGAGGTTTGCGTTTGATGTGGTGCTGCGCCCACATAAAACTTTGCTCATCACATGGTCTTCATCAGCAAATCAAACTCCTCAAATGTCATCACATGACCTGAATACGAACATACAGTAATAAAGCCTGATGAAGACCAGTAAGCTGTGGCTGAAAGCCCTGAGATGATCCCAGAGTCTGGAATAAACTTCAGCAATAAAGATCTGATTGTTTCCAGTTGAACTGGAATTTACTGGTCTTCATTCTGGAAAAATGTTTAACCCTTTCCACCCTGACAGTGTCAGACCAGCCCGAGTCTGTTATTAAATCCAACCTGCTGCCATTTAGAGAAGATTGTGGCACATGTGTCTCTCCAAAGCTTCCAACAAACATCTAAAACTGACATGAAGACTCACTCTGTTTTTAAATTGTCCCAGATGTTGCTGATCCAAAAGCCCAGCGTTGCTCATGTAGGCCACACAGTTGTGGAGCTGTGGCTGATGGAGTCTGGATAATGTTTTTTTTTGAGGCAGAAATTCCAAGATAATTCTTGGGGCTCGAAGGGTTAATTGTGGTTCCGTACGATATGAATTCCTCCGTCTAAAAGAGAAAATCTGGAGGGTCCAGTGTTCTGCATCAAGCTTTAGACATCTCGGGACAACATAACCATTTTCCACCTCTGTATCAGTCACTGCTTCACTCATTCCAGTCATTCATCCATTCATCCATTCATCACTGGACTAATATCTCACCGAGCCTCTCACAGAGAAACCAGGCTCCTGCACTAATCACTGCTGGAGAGGAACCAGTTGTTGGCTTTACTGCTGCTGTTGGTTGCCAAGGAGCAAGAAAGGATTCAGGAAAAAACGGTGTTGGAAGAGCGACGATAACCTCAGCAGTCACTTCGGTGTTGGCTCTGCCCTTTTGCTTCTCATTAAGGGCAAGAAAGACCAAGTGGATTTGGCAGCGATGTTTATTTTGTCTTGGTCACATTTTCACACAGAATCACAGACAGTTCAGTACTTTTTCATTATCTTAGCTCTGTATGTGTTCTACAGTGTAGTACACTAGTGGAAGAGGTACTCAGGTCCTCTACTGCAGTAACAGGAGCAATACCACAGAAAAAAATACTCTGTTCCAAGTAAAAGTCCTGCGTTCCAAATGTTACTGCAGTCCAAAAGTACCATAATAATACCATAAGCTGATGTTAACTACCTTATATACTTCTAATTTGAAGTACTTTATATACCGCTGGGTAGCTGACGTTAACTACCTTACGTACTTCTAATTTGAAGTACTTTATGTACCGCTGGGTAGCTGACGTTAACTACCTTATGTACTTCTAATTTGAAGTACTTTATATACCGCTGGGTAGCTGACGTTAACTACCTTATATACTTCTAATTTGAAGTACTTTATATACCGCTGGGTAGCTGACGTTAACTACCTTATGTACTTCTAATTTGAAGTACTTTATATACCGCTGGGTAGCTGACGTTGACTACCTTATATACTTCTAATTTGAAGTACTTTATATACCGCTGGGTAGCTGACGTTAACTACCTTATATACTTCTAATTTGAAGTACTTTATATACAGCTGGGTAGCTGACGTTAACTACCTTATATACTTCTAATTTGAAGTACTTTATATACCGCTGGGTAGCTGACGTTAACTACCTTACGTACTTCTAATTTGAAGTACTTTATGTACCGCTGGGTAGCTGACGTTAACTACCTTATGTACTTCTAATTTGAAGTACTTTATATACCGCTGGGTAGCTGACGTTAACTACCTTATATACTTCTAATTTGAAGTACTTTATATACCGCTGGGTAGCTGACGTTAACTACCTTATGTACTTCTAATTTGAAGTACTTTATATACCGCTGGGTAGCTGACGTTGACTACCTTATATACTTCTAATTTGAAGTACTTTATATACCGCTGGGTAGCTGACGTTAACTACCTTATGTACTTCTAATTTGAAGTACTTTATATACCGCTGGGTAGCTGACGTTAACTACCTTATGTACTTCTAATTTGAAGTACTTTCCATACTGCTAAAAGTCTGAAAGAGGATCCTAGATATCCAAAGGAGCTGCCTGAAGAGGGTTTTTATCATCTGACCTCATGACCAGGTTCAAACCAAACAGTCCCTGAAAACCCACAGGAGGTGAGATAGTTGCAGAAAATCACCAGGACACATGTCACGTCACGTCACCATGAAAACAACAGTGAGTCCTGTGGTCGTACTGACCGTTGTCTCCAAGAAACAAAGGCAGCACCGTGTTAAACACATGCAGAGACACAGCGTCAGTCACATGTTCTTCCTCCCTTATCTCCCATTTTGTTCCTTCTGCTGGTCCCAGTGTTTCATCAGGCCACAGTGGTTTCTAAAACTGTGGAAAAAGACCATTTTCCTGCATGTGGAGGACATTTATGTCGCACCAACAGGCACCGGATCACTTTGAACCCTGTGTCAAGGAGACATTACTTCACTGATCTTTATGATAGTGGCAAAAGTTCACTGAGGCTCCGGCAGCAGAACGTCCCCGGAGAAAATGACTTTACTGCTGAAAACCTTTAACTGGATGCAGACGTTCCTAAAATCAGAGGGAAATAATCTCACATTTCGCTTTCATCAGAAACTTGACCCAGTTTTGTTTTTGATGCCGCGTTACAAGTTCAGACATTAACTGACAGACGAGGAACCAATGAGGACGGAAAGGAAGTGGAAATATGAAAGACACCTGGTAGACAGACAGGTTCTGTCTCTGAGTTTGAACTCTTCTCTGAAAGCAGGATCTGACAAGGCTGAACACAAACAGCCGGTAAAACCTCCGCAGACCAACAGCCAGAGCTGATCTTCATTCTGACTTCGTACGTGTTTACACAGAAGCTCAGAGCAAAGATATGACGAATCCCATTTGTGATTAATGCTGCTGTTCAAATGGGGCACGAAACGTGAAGTTACAGGCAGTAAAAATACATGAACTGTAGACGGAGGAAATGAAGCTGCCTGTTTGGTGGTGGACATGAAGGTTCAAGCCTTAAAGAATTCACCTTCAGGTCCAAACAAGCACCGACACTCTGAGAAGTCAGAGCGAGCAGAGTCAACACTGGGTTTCTGCTGACTGCACGACTTCCAGCTGTGTCTGTCATTAAACAGCTGCTTCACCCAAGACGGTGCCGCTGCAATTATTCCACTAACCCTAACCTGAGAGTGTAAACCTTTAATAATCCGATCAATAGGAAAATATTGGCCAATATTGGTTGTTTCTCTCCTGTTGGAATAAACAGGTTCTTCCTGCTCATGTCTGACCCACGTGAAGGGAACATTATGTGATGGGACGTGTTTCTGGGAGGGACAGAAACATGGAGGCACCAAAACCAAACTGGTCTGTGGCTGATACGACGGCAAACACACTGATCAGATCAGCTCCATGTGAACAGTTAAGGTGGAATCTGATCAGAATGAATCAGTCTGATTGAAGAAATACTGTAACCACAGCTGCTGATCTGTTTTAGCTATTTTAAATTGTAAGTAATTATGGCTGCACTGAAAATGCAGCTGTCTTCATTTGATTATTTATGATAGTTATCTTCAGACTTATTGTGACAGGCGACAGCTGACCAAACAACCTCCACTGGCTGCTCTCCATGTGGAAACCAAGGTGGATGATGTTCCTCCTCCTCCAGACAGAAAAACTCCATCCATCCCGAGAGAGCTAGAGCCGATCCAGGCTGACAAACACAGTCCGATATGGGCTTTCCACAAAAACTTCAACTATCTCATTAAAAATGATTTAAAATGACATTTCTCCTGTCGACTTCACTGAAAAATCACTTTATCAACATGCATCATGCTGATTAAAAATAAGACTTTAACCGCTGGACCGTGTTTATGATTATCATTCATCTGTCAGAGTCGTACTGAACCATGACTGGTCTCAAACACTGGGATGGTACAAACTGGTACTCAGAGGTCACGATGTTAAAAATGAGACTTGGATTCACCCATGAAGATGAAAACAATCAAACTCATCAAATCAAATCATCGTTCTGAGGTTAAAACAGTCGGAAAAACATATTTTTGAGTGAAAGAGGAAATAAACAGCTCAAAGTGTCTGTTCACCTTAATGAGGATCTAAACCAACAGCTTTGGTGTTGACTTATTGCTTCACCACCTTATCAGATAGAAAGTTTCATAACTGCTGCAAAGATCAAACCCAGAATCATCTCTCACGTGTTTCAACCAATAGGAACTACAAGTATGAACACACAGCAGCACCCACAGTAGAAATAACAGTAACTGGAGCTGTGTTTGTTACTTGGCAGCAGGACACAACATGCAGGGGCAGGTGTTTCCTACCTGAGTGGGACAGCTGCAGCCGCGGCCCCGTTTGGCTCCAGGCGTGGGCGTCTGGAGCAGAGCTGGAGTCGGCAGGCTGCAGCCACAGCAGGAAACACAGCATCAGCATCTGGAAGGACTTCACCGGTGTGGTCCCGGCTCCTCCGGCTGCCTGCAGGGCTGCAGCAAAAATCAGCGTCATCTCTGAGGGACCTTCACTGATGCAGAGCGATAGATGGAAGCAGCTTGTCCAGCCGGTCACATCACAGGTTGGGCTTCAGCTGAAAAAGTCAGAAAGAGGAGAGGATGGAAATGTTAGGATTAAACGTTGGTTAATGTTGGACTACGTGTTTCCTTTATACTGAGCAACGACAACACTTTGCTCAACAGAGGTTCAAGAAGAACTAAAAAAGAGGAGATCCACACTGGAAGAGAGCAGGCGCCTTAATCTGAGGAAACACTGGTGACGTTCACACTCGCCCTGTGGCCTCAGGTCCCATCTATACATCATTACCAAACACACACACACACACACTCAAAAACAGCAAAGTGACAGAGTCAGTGATAGTGAAAACTCAGGTTAGACCATGAATATTGTGAAAAACAACATGATCATTTCCTCCTTTGCAGAAAACAAGCCCTGAACGAAACATGAAGTCATAAAAAAACAACATATTTGCCAAATTAAGTTTAGTAAAGCAGAGTGAATTTTCCAAAACACGATCACAAACAGATACTCAGTTAATGAAATTTAAATTCCACCTGGGAGCAATAGGTTTCAGGAAATATGGCCAAACAATCTCCATATCAAGTTCAACCCAATCACTGCACATTAGTGCAACGTAAACAAACCAGAGAGCAGAGTTTGCTGTTCGGCCGATTCCCATGTTCCCTGGCAGACACCTGAAAGAACCACCAGCAGAACCACACGAATGACTGGGAATGCAGTTCTCGAGGGACCCAGTTTTGTAGCGTTAACTATTGTGGCGGCCGGACGATTGACAGGGTCAGTCAAGGGCTTCTATATTTAAAGCAGGATGAAGACACAGGATGACTATGGCCAGACTGTGAGACACCCACCCCCCCTGTACAGGAGCAAAACATCCAGAGAGCCAGGCTGTTTATTTTGTCTCTTTGGTCATTATTTATGTCCTTGTGGTCATTTCTGTCTGTTTGTGGTTGTTTCACGTCTTCTTGGAGTCATTTTGGTCTCCTTTTACTCATTTGACATCTTCCCTCTGGTTGTTTCATCCCCTGCGGTTAGTTTTTTTGTCTCTTTGTTGTCATTTTGATTAAAGTTTCACCCAGAAATGTCACTTTGAACAGTGGCTGTGGCCCCTGGACCAGTGCACAGTCGGCCCTCTCAGTAATCCATTCATGAGAGCGACAACAATTGTGTTGAAATGCAAAGATAATTCCCTCCACTGACCGTGAACTTATTTCAGGTGGGGTAACGTGCCGAGCTCACAAGCAGGAGAGACCGGCCATGTTATCACATCATAATTTATCATCATCTCTCATAACACTGGCTGGATATCATCCTGTCAGCGGGTTTTAAAGAGCTCACAGGTCGGGGAGCCGCCTGCTGACAGAGCAAAGACAGTCCGAGGTTGGATTTGGCTGCTGCTCCGTCTGTGACCTCTGCAGCTCGAGCCTGAGGAAGGCCAGCACAGATCTGCATCAGTGTGTGCAGGTCCTGTGCTGCTCTGCACTTCAAACTGTGCTCGCTGTGGAAGAATGAGGACTCAAATTAGTCCGGACTTCAAAACCTTAATGGTAGCATTGCCTTCAAAACAACTGTGGATGACTCATAACATAATCACAGCCTCGGGATAAAGGCTTTTAAATGAAAAAACATTCCTCTGTAATGTCCTGGTGATGACAGATTATCCTCTGTGACGCTGAAAACTGTTTTCTCCTCAGAGAGAGGATTTCATCTGTGTTCACCACAGTTACTGAATCAAGCTGAAATTAGAAGGACTGACGATGAATTAAAGCGAAAGAAGAAGAGGAGGATGGAGCAGACGTGCGGTGAAGTGTGAATAACTTTGGATAATCACTGTGTAATAAAACCTGCTGGTTCACGGCTCTGAGACAACAGACCACACTAAGTCTGGGATCTGGGATCAATAACAACGACTGAACAAATAAAGTAGAACTGGAGACAGATGTGCTGCAGGGAACGTAACTGTGGACACATCGTATGTTTCACTATTGTTCAACACTTGAACCACCTCCTCCAACCCGTCAACGTGGAGACAGACGAGGAACAAACCGTCTCTTCCTCCCACCGACACAACACGTGTGTGTGTGTGTGTGTGTGTGTGTGTCTGTGTGTGTATGTATGTGTGTGTGTGTGTGTCTGTGTGTGAAAGAGATGCCAAAGACGCATCAGGAAGGAAAGAATAATGAGACTGATAATTAAAGTATATGTTTGTCTGGGTCAGTAAACATGTTTGTGCTTAGTCCCATGGAAACTTGAGTCTTGTCAACAGTTTTAAATAAATCTCTCTCATTATCTTCAGATCTGTGTGAATGTTTCAATCAGCGTCATCCCACTGTTTCTTTTAGCAATGAAGTAAATCCTGAAGCTGCCCATGAAGACAAGAGCAGGAGGGACAGATGAAAAGTTACGACTCTGACTCTCCTAAAGACGGAGACCAGAAGAGTTCAGTGGGTGCTTATAGTGTTTTGGTCTTTTCACACCAGTAAGACTCAACAGCAAAACAACTACTAAGGTACAAACCCATGAAAAACTGAAACTCAGTGACTAAAAAAAGAGAAAACAAACCCAAAAGAAGCTAAAAACTAAAACTAAAAACTAGTAAATATAAAAGCAAAGTGACACAAAACAACCACAAGAACGTACCAGCTGATGATAAATCATGGGGCTGCTCCTAGAAATGTACCTCAGGACCCACTTTCTGTCTATAGGAAAGTCTGTTTCTGGTCCAGTTCTGGTTTGGACGTTTGTGTTCTCACAGTGGCTCAAACCACTTCCAGAGCAGAACACAGACTGACTTCACCTGCTGTCAGTCACACCTGAATCAAGACTGACCAGGACGGACATCACGCTGACATGTTTCAGCTCAGGTCCAGGTCTGAAGCTGAACTGGTCCAAAGTGGTGAAGTGTCAGAAAGTGAAATGTCAGAGATGCAGTGATGCTTCCTTCCATCTTTCCTGCAGCAGCAGAAGGAAATGAAGCCTTGGAGATGGAGGCAAACAGTTTCCTCCAGGTGTCCCAGCTTTGGCTGAGTCCTTCCAACAAACTGTGTGTGTATAAAGACTGGAGTCCATTATTTGGACCATCCAGCCCAGCAGGAAGCAGGACTGGGTCTGGCTGTTCCAATGAACAAAGGGAGTCAGGATATTGAGGCTGTGGAAGGAAAGAACAAGACGCTCGGCTTCAAACGATGGAATGGCAGCTCAGTCTCCAGGTGTAGAGGGAAAGACACCTATGGGTGCTACAACAACAGGTGCTGTCTGATGTGAGGCTGCTGGAGGATCCAACATTCAAATCACATTCACTGAGACCTGGAGAGTTTTCACCTGCACATCTTTGTGTTTCACAGCCTGAGATGCTACAGTGAAGTACACACATTTCAATACCTGCTGTGAAACTGAACCAGCTCTGAAAAGACACAGGCCCAGTGCTTTGGAATTCTGGGTAAAGCCAGAAGCAGGAAACAGCAGCCCCCGATCGGCCACCTGTGTTTCACCTCTAACACATTTCTCTCTGGTACTGAACAATGTGTTTCACAGCTGCAGCCTTGCTCAGAAAAGGTTTGTCCATTGTTTGTCTAAACGCCCTGAAGCTGACCTTTCCTACAAGCACATGAACACAACATTATCATAAAGCCTGTTGATCTAATAGCAAATCATCACAGAATCGACTGATCCTCCTGATGTCCACCAAACAAAGAAACCCACTGGTCTGAGTCGATGAGGTTTCACCCAGATGAGCAGCAGTGGGTGATGATGTCGAGGGAAAAGGTTCCCATGCTTATCAGCTCCACCCATCTTTATTTTGTCTTCCTGCTGTGCTGCAGAGCTGCCGCTAAACAATGAGTAAACAAAACAAACCGGGTCACGTCCAGGTTTTCAGCCCCGTCAGGACGTGGTCAGATGGAGGGAGTAGCGGCACAATCCCACGTTTGAGTTTTTATGTTCCTGTGTTGGTTCTAATGACACAGAGACGACAGAGACGACGAGGGAAGATGGGAATGTTGAAACTAAAGAGAGAGAAAAGGGCAGAGGAGACGGCGTCTGATAAGTCGTCCTGCATCACCGTGACCCTGTGACCTACATCCTCGAGCTCCTGAAATAGGCTCTGAAACGTCAGCTCTTTGTGCTGAGCTTCCTATGTTATGGGTTTGTTTGAAAAGTCTATAAGTGACTTTCTAAATATGGAAAAACCAAAAGAAAAGAAAGAAGTTTGAGGCAAAAAGATTCAACTATTTTTACTTTGTATTTTAATCTTGTGTCTGCTGACCCCGATGTGCTCGAAGGTCAAATCAGCTATTCAACAAACTGTGTGTGTGTGTGTGTGTGTGTGTGTGTGTGTGTGTGTGGACAAGTTGAACCACCACTGTCAGACCAGCTCACAACTGTGTTGATCTGAGCTATAAAACAAAAGTCAGAAACTGTGTAACGACCTGCTGAACTTCACCTGGCTCACCTGAACACAGAGTCCAGTTTGCACCTGGTCCATGAATAAAAGTTTGGACTGTCAGAATGTGAGTAAGTACATTTACTGTACTCACAGTCAGTACAATTCTGAGGTAACTGGACTTGAGTATTTGCATTTAATGTAATGTCACACCTCCAACAGCAGCAGTGGATCCGCTCCCTGATCTTTGGTGATCGATTCGTTTCCACGCTTGTTTCGGCTGCAGCTTCTTAGAGTCAGTGTCAAATGTGAGAACAGGAGTGTGTGACGCTTGCAGATGCATGATGGGAAGCACCAGCTGCTCCTGTTAGAAGATCGCACACTGTACACATTTCTGAGGCCCTGAATGCTTCAAATGTTTGCTCTGACCTCCGTCTCCCAGGAGTGCTCTGCAGAATAAAACAAGTAGTTTTATTGTGTTTACAGGAGGACGAGGTGAAAATGTGGCTGGCCGCTTGAGGGGAAGCTGAGAAATCTCATTTTAAAGCCCGGCTGACTTGTCAGCACAGAAGCCTCACTCCATTACCCAAGCTATTCTTCTTCTACCTCTTATTTACAACTGCACATTTAAGTACTCCCTCATCTTCTTCTTGATTTCCCTTCTTCAGCCCTCCTTATTTAACTTTTTCATCTCTGTCTCTGCTCCTTCCCGTCTTTAATTCCTCTCCAAGTCCTTCTTGCTGTGTGATGCTGTGTCCACCAGCCGCAGGAGGTGACAGCTTTACAGCTTCTCTCAGCCAAATGTCTGATCCTCAGCACCATTTAATCACTCCCCACAGATGCCTCCTGCATTACTTTATCATTAAATCGAGGTAATATGTCTCCGTGGTGCCTTAAATCTAAATCCACTCTCAGCGTCTTTCCCTCTTTCATGTGCTGCTGTCTTATATCTCTCCAAATCACTAATTTAATCATTTTATCCCTTTCCCCTCAACCTGACTGAGCTCTGTTCTGTCTCCAGCTGCAAAACCCACCACAGACCAGTGCAAACACGGGTTTTTCCTCTCTGTTCTTTTTGCGTCTGTAATCACACGCCAGTGTTAAATGTATATGAGCAGTTTAATCCAGATAAACACAGTGGAGCCGATGTGGCTTCCAACAGCTGGTGTCACTTTGGACGAGGTCAAATTTGTTAGAATCTCTGGTTCTGTTCAGTTCACAGTCATTTCATCATGCATTGGTGCTGCGGTGTCTCCTCACAGCAGAGAGGGAACCGGATCATAACGAGGACCAACGTTACAGTGATGTCCAGGAACGTGTTCCTGCCCAGAGAACAGGTCCACATTTAGGGTAGAGGTTTAGCCCCGAGGCCCCTGATCCAGCCAGGGCACCTGCCTGTGCAGCTGTAAAACACCTCCAACATCCGTTTATCTCGGTGGGTGATTCCAGCTTTACTGACGTCGAGTCCGATGTCACAGACAGAGATCGTGCAGCAGGATGGACGTCTGGTCAAAACAGACGAGGGATAAAACCAGACAGTGTCAACAGCTGGATAAAAGCAGCACCGTTTTATATTCACACTGTGAAGCTTCCAAATCCTTTCATGCCACTTTTTTCCTTTACAAGCCAAGAAAGAAAAAAAGACTTCTCCAGTTTTTCATGATCATGGTGCAAAAAATAAAAAATACGGTTGTAAATAAATGAAAAGTCAAGAGATTTTCACATTTTTACTAAATAAAATCATCTGAAAATCTTATAATTGTCATTTCAACACTGAATCATTTTCTGCATAAGTTAGAAGATAAAACATGTGGCCACATGGAATTAACTAGTTTTCTGCATTAATTTGCTGTTAAATGATCAGACAAACACAATATGCTAAACTGACAACACACTGGAGGAGAAAGTACGTGCACTCAGACTAATTACTTCAACCAAAGCTAACTGGAGTCTCCAATTACTGACGTGAGTTTGGAGGTGTGGTTCAGAGCTACCTTCACTGACTTCATTACTCTTCTTACAAGTGGGTGCCCAGCCACGATGACTCCAAAGGCACAATGGAGAATCCTCAGTGAGGCGAAGGAGCCAAGACTAACAGCTAAAGGCTTGAAGACATCACCGGAACTGACAAAAGTCCATTTACGAGTCGACCGTAGATACGTCTTTGGACACACAGACGTCCATGGAAGCTGCTGCTCTCCAAAACACATAACTGTGCGCCTGAGGTTTGCAGAAGAAGAACACCTTGGCAATGCACAACACTACTGGGAAAACGCTTAATGGACTGATGAAAGCTGAGGTGTTTGGGAGGAATACTCAGCACCGTTCTATGGCACAAAAAGGGCACAGCTGTCCAGCATCAAAACATCATCCCAGCAGTGAAGTACGGTGCAGGGAGCATCATGATTTGGAGCTCAGGGCCTGGCAGGATAAAGTCAGGGTGGCTGTTCCCCAGATGAGGATTAGCAGTAATGTGTTGACACAGCAGGACAATGACCCTAAACATCCTTAACCACACAGAGACGCTGTGGAATGACCTCAGAGAACCTTTTAAACCAGACCAGACTACAAATGTGCGGTTCTGGAACAGGTCTGACCCAGAGCTACTGAAGTCAGTCCTGCCAAAGGAGGTTTGACCTGCTATTAACTCTATAAGTGTCACTTAGTTTCTCCTCCAGCACTGTGGAGGTCTAATGAGTGTGTTCGACAAAGACCAGTGTGTGATCAGTTTAAGCACATTGTGCTCGTCTGTTGTGACTTAGACGAAGATCAAATCACATTTCATGGCAGATTAATGCAGAAAACCAGTTACTTCCAAGAAGTTCCACATATTTGATCCTGTCACTTGACCTGTGGACAATGTGCTCGTGCTCAGGTGGATGGAAACGATAAAAGGAAGATAAATCTTAGTCTCTCTCTGACGTCGTGGGGGCTGGGGAACATTTTTGCTTTCATGCAACTGTTTTGATTTACTTTCTCGTTTCCTTCACTGATGTGCTAAAGTGAAACCCAGATGTTTTGGTTTTTTTTGGTGGATCCAAAAATGTTGAAAATATCCTTTTAAACGTTTTTCTTGAACCCTGACTAGTCTTTTATCTTTCAGTTCATGTTTTATCCACAAGTTGAGAGTTTTCCCATGAGATGTGTTTGATTAGTTCTCTGGGTTCTGTGTGGATCACTAGTTTGCTTAGGTTTAATTACAAAACCTACAGAGTTAGGGAACGAGACAATACTCCACAATAGAGACTATATTATGGAAACGTTGGTATTGCAGGACGAGAACAGTTTCCTGTGCCACCTTTGTTTTACGCAGCAGGAGGATTTATCACGTTAAGATTTTGGACATTTGATGAAATATTGTTCTCATTTTTCCTGGGATGACAGAACCCAGGACAAACCCCGTTGTTCTTTTCTTCTAAAGACGGACGACCTTCCAAAGTGTGTCAGACACAGTTTAGACGCAGTTAAACTCTGGTTTCCAACATGTTCCTTTGAGACGTACAAATCATCTAAAATGTACCTGGAGCAGGAGCTGATTTCATCTCCACAGGGATCAGTAAAGTCCATTTCATATTTTCCAAGCAGACGGACATATTTGGCCCTCATGCAGAAAGTGTGAATTATTATTGCAGGATTTTTGATTCAGAGTCAAACTCAAAAACAGCTCATTTGGACAGAATTACTGCAGCAGTAATAGAAATATATTCAGCAGGACGGGACCTACTGCTGGTAGGAATACTATCTAGAAGAAGTCAGTAGTAGGTTTTGTAAGTTATGGCATGAAAGTCAAAGCACATGACACATTTTTTACTGTTAAATTCATCATGAAGCCTTTGCTCTACTTCTGACATTTCACTGCAACGCCTAAATCGCTCTGTTTTTCCATGAAGTCTGGCCTAAGAGGGAGTCTCCTCGGTACAACGTACTTTTCTTATATTTTAAAACTGATGTTTTGTTCCAGAGCCTGGAAAACGTCTGTCACCTATTTATTCACACGTGGCAGGATCGGATCAACAGTTGCATCAGAACTGAAGGCGTTTGCCAACTACAAGTTGTGGCTTAATGATTGTTTTGTTTGGATTTATCTGTGATACCGGGCATGTCAGAACTGGCTCAGTTTGATTCCCATTGCTCCTCCGGGTTACAGAAGTTGATCCTCTGGCCTGTCTCATGTGTCTGAGATATGACCTCAGATGTCGGACTCTCTAAATTCTTGAATCCAGGACAAAATGGTGGATATGAGAATTTGGATGGTCTTTAAATTTTAAAAAGAACACAGATAATGACCCCACCCCACCAACAACAATAATAAATCTTAAATACTAGACATGGCCTGTAACCAGCACTCAGTCCAGATGAAAAGCAAAGAAAATTTAAATTAATTATGAGAAGAAAGGTCTGACAGAGGTCCAGGATTTATGCAGCTTTATAAAGACCCGTTTAATTCATTTCTGGGGGTCCAGACACGTCTCCAGTCGCCATTAAAGAGTCTGAGGTGAGTCTGTTTTTCTTTCTACTGTACAAAGCAGATGCAGGTCAACAGGGAAGTAAAGGGCACTGCAGTTCCTTGTATATAAGAGATGAATGCTCATTTTTAAATTCTTCATTGATAAGTTGTAACTTGTGTTTGAGTCTAATTTAATGTAAGTCCAGCAGGAGCAGACGACGGTGAAACTGGTTCGTATAAGACAAATAACCTGATGACACGAAGTCCAAGTGAAACCAGGACTCACTGTTTTTTTCTTTATTTGTAATATTATATTTCTGCTATCGCTGGTTTTTAACAAACACTATTTCCCACAAGCCCCGGGTGAAGACTGTGGCAGCCTGAAGCCAGTGAAGCTGCGAACAGAAGCTGTTTGCTTCAGTTATTCATGAAAACTATCATCTGCTCCAGTTGCACTCATTTGTGGTGAGACCATAAATCATATATCACATCATGGCCTCGTCATATACGACACATGTGACTGTAGGTTTAATTTTTAGCATCAGCCCAAAAGCTGAAGATCGATTAAATCCATCTGCAGTTTATAAACTGTGAACGAAGCGATCTGTAAAAAATAAGTGATTTAATTTAGTCACCATGGCAGGATGATGAATGGCAGAGTGGTAAGGAGTTAGGTCTAAATCCAGAACCTGGTTCAGCTTATGGGTCTGTGCCATAGACCTCCATTGTTGTCCAAAAACTATTAAAAACACAGCAGGGAGCCACACCGCTGACCTGGCTCACATGGTTCCTCCTCACCAACAATGGGAGGCCTGTCTTTTTCCAAAAACCAGCTCCAGACGCTGAGAATGGCCATCACTGTTTACAGGGTCTGAGGGAACAGGGAGTCCACTGGGCTCTGTTCTGGTTCCACTGCTCCACCAGCTTCTCACGTTTCCGATGCTGGTGGAGTTAGGTTTGGCTGTATTAAGGAAGTTAAATCCGTTTTCAGTGTCCTGTGTGACTGAATGAACAGAGACAGAGCGAAGTTACCTGGATGTAACCTCAGTTCTATGAATCTGTGTTTGTCACTCACCAACACACAATTTGACCTAATCATCCCTGACACGTGTCTGGTGTCATGACGGAAACGTCAGCAGGTAAAATCCAAACTTATAACAACACTATGAAACCTAAACCTCACTTATTGATGATGATGATGATGATGATGATGATGACCACAGGTTAAATAAGTCCCATAAAGAGTGTGACCTGCAGTTATTTATAAGGACAGTGGAAGAGCAGCTTGTCCAGAGATGTTTGGACGTCGGCTCTGTGTCATTGACCTGAATCGACCCAGAGTCACCCTCAGTCCCCTGAGCGGAACCGCGACCAGCTCTGCTGCTCCACCTGAAACCCAGCCACGTCACATGGGCAGAGGTGTGATGAGCTGAAACAGCACGTTTCCGTTTCTGCTGAAACGGTCGTGAGAGCCGCACCCGGGATGATTGCATGTCTTGTTTTTCCAGACGACCAGAGCTGAGAGTCAAGACAAACAAACAGCAATGTGGGAACTGAGCTGCACTGTACTGACAGAGGAAACTATCTGAACCCCTCTCCCTCCGGTCGCTGCTTCTCCTCCTCTATCTGTCCAAGGCCTCTAGGAAATACTGCGTCTCTGGCTGTTTCTGGGAGAGGAAAAGAGCTGATGTCATCCACTTTGAGATCGACGCCTGCGGAATAAAATAGGAAACGGGCCCCGTGATTCTCACACAGCTCGCACATCCTTTAAAGGGCATCGACACCCTCGGACTCCACCACCAGCCTCTCCCCCCCCCCCCCCCCCCCCAAACCTGAGGCTTCAGCAGAACTGGCCGTCACAGGGTCGTAAACCTGAACCATCCACGTGAAAGGTGCGTTCCCTGATCTCAACCAGCCCTCGCTGCTGTGGGCGAAAACATGACTGCACACATACTGACAAAACTAACCAAAATACCCCGAGGTCAGTGTTGGGTTTAGTCTCCGTGCAAAACAAATAAAATCACCAGCTGCATCTTTAAAACAGAACCAGTCGCTGACCCAGATTGGACCTGATGGGTTCAGACTAACAGGTGCAGCGTGAAAATGTCGTTTATTTCACAACGTGTTCCTGCCGTTTCTCCTTATTCTTCCTTTTCATCCACACAGGAACGGAGCTGTTCCTGGAAGAAGCCCAGAAGGAAACTGTTATGTTGTTCCAACTCACTGTTAGAGAGCGGGAACAACTGGGACACGAGTGTGTGTGTGTGTGTGTGTGTGTGTGTGTGTGTGTGTGTGTGTTTAACATTTCTACACCAATCCTACATTTATTATGGATGGATTTAATTCACTTCTATGTGTTTCATCCGTCTGTGCATGTGCTTCCTCTGTACGTGTGCACGTGCGTGCACCGTCTGGTTAGACGGATGGCTGCTTTTATGTCCCAGTGTCTGCTTTTGGGCTTTGGAGAAGGGTCGGGTTTAAAGAACCAAGAACACGAGGTTTGTTTTTACCTCAACAAACTCAAAAACCTCCAGGGAACCTGGTGCTACCTACTGAAAAACATCAGCCTCACCCAAACATGAGTCTGTGAGATGTTTTGAACAATGAGGCTCATTTAAAAAGCATCTCAGGTTTATTATTGTGTGGAATGAGTCAGTGGGACTGAACAGAGTTTTGGCAGGACATGGTGTAAAGCTGCGTGGTTGCATCATGGCTCACTCACATATCCTGTGCTCCATGAGACCATTGTTGAGCGTGTCCTCGAAATTTATGCTACGAGATGCAATTCAACACGAACGGTGCAGGCAGAAAATGAGTTTTGGATCAATAGGCCAGCAGCAAAAAGCTTTGATGAGAAAACTTGTCCGATCATCCATCAATGATTCCACCTACTTCCTCTGCTGTGAGCAGCAATAAAGTAACTTCAAGTGCCACCGTTTTGTTTACGTGGTGCAGAAACACCATGTTGGTAGAACTGTGGGATTTGACTGAATCAGTTTTAGCTCAAAGATCATTTATCACTTTTTGTCATGTCTGTTTGAGCTGCATACGTTCTGTGTTCTTGGTGATGTGAGCGGAAACATCGTGCAGACAGAAAGCAGCAAGCAGCATTACTCACCTGCTGGATCCACCTCTTCTCACCTGTAGTCAGGCTTCAGTTCTGAGCCTGAGAGTTTGATCAGTGTGGAACGACTGAACTCTGTCTCACCTTCGAGCTGCAAATTGGGAACAACTTCGACTTTCAGTGGAACGGTCCTTTAACAGCCGTAATCAGCCGAGTCGTGGGAGTACGTCAGTACTGACAAACTGCAATAACACAGACGTCCATATGTTGAGCTGCTGCTCATAACGACCTCAAATTCCAATCAGTCTGAAGGGACCTCTAAAGGCCCAGGACGCCGTCAAGGTAAGAACAAATCAAATCTGGGTTTACAAGCTGCTCTGATGTCTGGAAATTGAGATATCAATAACTTCACTTTGTATTGTGTGATAGGGCCTTTTGTGTTTTTACAAAAACTGGACAAGTCACAGTGACAAAGGGGGGACTGGAAACTGGGATCCTGACACTTAATGTTCCTACATGTGCAGGGAGGATTTTGTCAGATATCCAGCTGTGATTTTAAACTACAGCATCTAAGTTAAGATCAGTTCTATTATATATTGAGACATTGATCAGTGCCAACATTTGAAACACAGTTTATGCTGATGCCTCACGTCTTAATCCATTTTTGTTTGGCAGCTTGTAAAACTCAAACTCTGGGTTCTTTGCCTTGTTAGTGGTGGAACGTCCAACACAGCAGCTGCTTTCACTTTTTGTAAATCACGAGTCGACACAGAGGTGATCTGTCAGAGAGTAATAGATTTATTACTCATCCATCAGTAGTTGAGATATTTAGGTCTGGACCAAAGTGGTCCCATCCCCACACACACACACACACACACACACACCCATCAAACCCCCCCTCCACAGGGAGTAAGACAGAGACCAGTCCCCTCATTAGGCGTCTCACGAGCAGTGAAAGGAGCGTCTATTCACTGGACGTGCTGGGAACACTGGGACCAACCGAGCAAAACAACAACCAACCAGCCGGGGGGCAGCCACACACACAAGCTCACCCTCCCACCTCCTCCTCACACACAAAGACCTGAAAGCATGTGAATCTGAAATTTCTGCCCCGCCCTCCATGCTTTGCTCAGTTGTCCACCTGTTCCTCATCCTCATCTTCATCCCCCTCGTCTGTCTCCCCCCCATTCACGTCTACAAAGAGACGAGTGTTAAAGAAAAGCCGCCAAAATTCCTGCAGACAGCTGTCAGTTTGACCACGAGCAGCAGAAACCCCCACCATGGAGCTGACCGGCGTCACAGAGGAGTCTCTTTGACTTCTGGCTCTTTTTAAACAAACCTTCTTTGCAGAAACTGAATCTGAGGCGCCGACTGTTGCAAACTGCAGCCAAAGTTTTGTCGTCTTTTCATTCTTCAGGTCATGTGATGTGATTTCAGTCGCTCACAGGTTTCGTGTTCACTGAGGGAAACTGCTCTGATGACGACATCTCAACAACACTGATTTCTCCTACGTGCCGGTGTGTGGACGGGAGGCTGCTCCTTCAAACAGTGGTTTCTACTGGGGGAAGCTGAGTGAGGGCTGAGTGGATGTGTGTGTCACACCATGACACAGCTCATTGTTTTAAAGAAACGTGTCAGTGTTACGGTGAAACCTACAGGCAGACGGGAGCTCTGCCATCTGCAGCTGCAGCCAAATCGTCTCCAGCAGAAAAGACAATTAGACTGTAAAATCTGCAGCGTTTGTTTGTTTCCACAAATAAACTAAATAAATCTCTATTCTCTTATTTTATCTTCACAATCCACAATGATATGTGGTTTAATTTCATTTTTGAAGGACAATATGAAGAAATTTTACAGATCTAACTTGTCAAGAGTTTCAAATTTGGTAAATTATAATCTGCACATCTCTTTTCTCAAATGTTTAGTTCTGCCTGTGGCATAAAACACATACAATCATGTGAAACTAAAAATATCCAGTGGTAGAGAAAACATCAGGACTAAAACAGGGTCAGCAATGTGTGAACACACAGTCACAGATGGGTCAGGTCCAGGTCCAGGTCCAGGTCCAGGTTCAGGTTCAGGTCCAGGTCCAGGCTGGTAACAGAGCAGAGTCGTTACCAGTCACTGTTTTGTATCTGAGCTCTGAATCTCAGTGAGGCTGATACCGTGTCAGAGGAGGAGACATGATCTACTCCCACTGCCTCCACAGCTCCCATGGCTCTGATGCTGATCCAGCCCATTACCAGTTCCACCCTGCACTCCTCCACACACTCAGCTGCACAAACACTGGAATGGAAAGGTAGGCAGCACGACGCACGCGGACTGTTCACACACCACTTTGCACTGATCTTCTCAGATTGAATCTCTTTCATGGACATATTTAAAGATGAATCAGCAATATTTTATATTTGCCTTTAACCAAATCATCACTCTGCAGCTCTGCAGGGACGTTCAGCTCATTGATCTGCTTGTTTCAGACGACACTGGTTCAGATAAAACCACAGGAGCATCTGCCGAGGCACAAAGACCAGAACCTCAGAGTCAAACAGTCAAACAGTCAAACAGTCAACTACAGACCAGAGCCAGTTGGATTTTTCTGTCAGGATCAATATGAAAACTAATGAATGTCAATAGTGACAGTGATTTGTGGCTAATTGTCCAACCAAACAAACAAACTGCAACTTGAATAAAATAGTAACTGACTTTTTTGACATTTAACTTCAAGTTCAGTTGGTCAACATTTATTTCACACAGCTGAAGTTTGTTTTCTTAGTACTTAACAAAATAATCTGTTATTAATGAACTGAATGTTAAGATCTATAACCTGTTGTATCTTATCCTGGTTTTTTCCTTTTGTTTCCTTTGTTGTAAAGTTTTATTAAGGTTTAGATGAATATGATCCTGTATAAACATGAGCTCAAATCCTGACCGACTTCCTAAAGACCTTATCTTGTCTGACACCTACACTTTGAGACTCTGTTGTGTGTTTAATCTACATCAGTGTGTGTGTGTGTGTGTGTGTGTGTGTGTGTGTGTGTCACTTCCTCCCTTTTACCACTTGAACTTTGGGAAAAAAAAAACTACAAAATAGTTTCTGTTTCCCAGAGAAACTTTATTTGCGTCCTGCTCCTCAAATCAAAGGACACAATCAGCCCTGACTGGTGAAGTTTAATGTCAGGCACTTGAACGACACAAAAGCCGCACAGTTGGTGACACTTTGTCCCACTTGAAGTTGGAAGAAACAAGTGGCTTTTTATATTTATTACAGTTTTTAGGAGAAAGTTTCCATCAGCTGCTTCTCTCCCTCAAACATCAACCTAGTTTAGATCTAAAACTAATTCCAGTCCCATTGTTTCCTCTCTTTGCCCAAATAATGACCTATGTGTGTGTATCATATGTTACTGTGTGTGTGTGTGTGTGTGTGTGTGTGTGTGTGTTTCGGTGTGTGTGACCAACCCAAATGTAGGCCTCTCTCTGTGTGTCTGTTTCTCATAAATAACATGTTCAGGATTAGAGAGATTTAAGGAAAACACCCAGATTTTTAAGGAGTTAATGAGTTCAGGCTGATTTGCAGGAACTATTCTTCACCGCTTTTCTTGTGGTGAAGAAAATGGAGGGAAAAACACAAAGGCGCTGCCAGTCACGATGCACATCAGCCTTCACCCCTAGAAGCTATAAACACTCAATAAACGAGGAAACTCCGGTGCCTGTTCCGAAAACAGCAGATTCACTTTTTATGTGATTTTCTCCTGCGTTTTACAGTTTCAGTCGATTTGGTGACGCCTGTGGGAAAACTGCAATTAAACACTGGGAACAATGTGAAAGTGTGTCTGTGCATAGAGCAGCCAAACTGATTACAACACTTCACACGAGTATTTGTTCTTTTTATGTAATTGTGTCTGATCCACTGCCAAAAAAAATGAAGAAGATGGGATTTTTAAGAATGATCTCCACAATAAAAGCCCCCTAACCCCTTTTTTGACTATTTTTTTAATGTGAAGGAGCAGCAGTAGGAAACTGGTCACACAGACACTGGTCCTGGTGCTGTTCACTGTGAGTCTGAGAAAGCCTAATGTTGGGTTATTGTTTACCTGTTATCACACCTATAATTATGTTTCAGACGGAGCAAGCTGCTCAACACAACACACACCCAGAACTACAGGGTCCATGAGACCAGCTATGGTGCGTTCACAGACCCAGACGCTGTTATTATTGTAAACAAGATGAAGACAGGACTGGTGATAACAGGAGCAGGGTACGGCCAGGTGATTTACAGGTACGACCTCTGGTTACACAGGGTGAGGTCACAGGAGTCTCTGTGTCTGGGAAATGATGTTTAGTGCTCTGCTTTAATGAAGCGGCCTGCGATCCTCAGTGGGCCTACCCCTGTACTTTACCTCTTTCTGTGAATAAAGTAACATGAACACAACAGTGTAACAGAAAGTTTAGAAGTCACAGATGTCAATCTCCAGCAAATGAAGAAAACCAGCTGATGTGATGGTTGTTCCCCCCATGTCATCGACACAACAACAAACCCTGATGATCTGAAAACCACCTCACATTCCTGGGAATGAAGTTGACTGTGAAGCTGAAGTGTCCACTACACCGGGCTGAGCCCGTCGCCACCAGCGTTTAGACACGACTGTTTACTGTAACTATGGACCTGCTGAAAGACCGCCCACATTCAGACACACACACACACACTCACACACACACACACACACACGCACACACGCACACACACACACACACACACTCACACACACACACACACACACTCTCACACACACATAAACACCCTCCAGCGTCCTGTTCAGCTCCAGCAGCAGCAGAAACAATGGCCTCTAAAATAAAGTCCTTTATGTCAACTACATTGTCCTGCAGTAAATCAAACAAACGTTCCCCCCGAGGACGTGAATGAAAACAGTCTTTCATTTTCATGCGTGTGTATTAAGATCTACAGTGTGTTTATACTCCGTGTATATGCTGTGATTCTTGATTGTGTGTGTGTGTGTGTGTGTGTGTGTGTGTCCAGTCTGTTATTTTCATACTGGCATAGACAAAACAGAGCCCAGCAGGGAGCAGACAGTGATGGACGACGTGTTCAGAGGAGCCGAGGACGCGGCTCTAAAGTTTAGAAGCTGTAAAATAAGCACGACATGTTCAGATAAATGTCCCAGCTGAAATATGCATGTGGTTCTACGTGTGCTGTACACGCCAGTGTTTATGAGGCCGTGCCAACTGTCCGGCCTCCTGTCTTCAGTGCGTCTCTTATGTTGGAGAGCAAGGTAAGAAATTAATATCACAAGGCATTTTCCGCCCCATTTACTGAATAATTAGTTTTGTCTTTTCATGGCAGTCAAACACATCTGTCCTGCAGCTGGAATCGAGCAAATGACGGTGGTACTTTTAAGTAAAAAAATCTCTGCAGTGTGAGATTTGGTTAAAAATGGGGAAGGAAAAAAAGGCACAGTCGTCAGCCTAAAGAGATTTTTTTAAATAACCACTTTGTTATTTATTATTTCAAAGATGGGTCCTGACTGCACTTAAAGGCAATATGGAAGGAGCTGCAATTAAAACTCAAAGCCAGCTAAACCAGAACCTGGACCGTCTGTGCCGTAGACCTCCACCGCTGTCCAAAAACTATTAAAAACACAGCAATCGATCAATCATCCAATACAAACACAATAATTATTGTACACCTGGAGACACCAGTAGCCTTGTGCTACTGCCTGCCTCCCTTCACATGCACAAAACCTTCAAGACACCTACATAAAAATGTGTGTGTGGACAGAGCAAATAAAGTTTTACTTTTATTTTTTCAGCCTGAGTTTTACATTATATGAATTTAAAAAGGGTCCACATCAGCGTTTAAACCCTATAAATAGATCAAATAGCCTCATTCTATCTTTGAGCACGTGTGTGTGTGTGCGTGTGTGTGTGTGTGTGCGTGTGGTGTGTATCAGTTGGCGCCAGCTCCCAGGTTTGCTCAGATGGCCGTGGAGGGGAAGGAAGCGTTTGACTTGGCAGAAATACTATATTGTTGCCTCAAATCCTGATAAGAGCTTATTAATTAGTAGGGAGGCAAACACAATAATACAATAGTCTGATAGTGCTGCCTGTTGTCGGGGGGGGGGGGCTTCGCGTGCCAGCTGTTCCAGACACACTAACAGATGTTTTGAGGGGCGTGGCTATATATGTGTGTGTCTTCTCTTCCTTTCTCCCAACACAATAACAGAAAATAACACAAGACTAGAATAAAGTCCTTAGTGAGGAAATCGTTAAACTTTCAGAATGACATAAAGCTAAATAAGTGGTGCTTCCAGAGTTGTTGCCACAGTTTGATGTGATGGGATGAAATCAGCCACATTCAACAGCAACATCTGGAGAAAGTCTGACTTTAATTAAATGGGCACTGATCGAATGTGTAAACAAATGTGGGTTCAATTTCATCTGGACACTTTGAATGAAATAAACTGTGAATGGGGCCAAAGTAAATGATGGACCATGTCGTCAGACCCATTTCTAAGATTAACTTGGATGGTCTGTACCACAGAGTGTTACTATTATTGTTGTGTTAAGTTCGAGCCTTGTGAACGTCCATAAGCTTAAAGCTGAACATCTTACCCTTCGAAGGCTGATCTCAGTCTGACTCCTGAGCCATAAAGCAACGAAAGAAGGAGAAAAATAAATAAAACAACTACATGAATCATAACGAAAGTGATGAAACTCTGCAGAAAAAGCACAAGTGAAAATAAATACTCAGTGAATTAATACGTGAGAGGATGACTAATAGTGCCAGGTGGTTATCAGTGTGTTTAATTTGGCAGCACCAAGCCTCTTTTCTAAACACTGATAGGCTGCGTACGAACTGCTCTATAAGAAGATCACAGAGGCCTCAGATCCACTCGCCCTGCAGGGTTATCTCTCCCCTCAGTGTCGTTTGATAAAACACTGCAGCTCGAGGTGCGTTACGTTATCAGGACGCGTGAGAACTGTCGTCAATAGCAGCTCAATCAAACTGACTTTCACATCCTCCACCTGCTGGAAGCCTCCAGGAGCTTTAATCGCATTAAAACGAACATTTTGATTTAAGTCTGTGAACCGTGATTGACTCGAGTCTGGCTGTGAAACCGTGTGACTGTCAGTGAACTATCAAGACAAATGAACTGTACAGACACGAACATGTTGGATCAGTGAAACTCCGGTTTGATAGATGTCAAGAGCTGCAGCAGGTGTGATTTAGGACAAATCAGGTGATCGTAAATGAAGGTGCACAGCTCAGCGTTTGACAGATTCTTCCGGCTCAGAGATATTTATTTAAGTTACTCATCTAATTGTTTTTTAATAGCGAGAATGTCGGAGGCTGCAGTGAATCCTCCTCCATGAATCTGATGATGTTCAGTCTGTGTTCTCTTATTATTTTCTGTAGCTGCAAAGCTTCTTCAGATTTTGAGTCACGGCTCGGTCCAGCACGTTCACACTGAAACATCTCAGCCGCCCTGGGACAGATGTGCACGGGTTTAGTGCAGATGTTCCCCAGAGGATGAATCCTCATGACTTCAGTGACTCCCTGTTTTCTCCTTTGGCAGCACCATGAGGTTTTATATATCTTTATATATCATGATGTATCTTAAAACACCTGGATGAGCTGCAGCCTCAGACTTTCCCTCAGGTCAAAAACCAAAGTCTGAGCTGCTTTCTGATCAAACACGTGCAAAACTAATGACATTCCCATCAGACGCAGGTGGGGTTTGTGTTCAGTGATAATTAGCATGCTAACAGGCTAAACTATTACACTGTACATGTGAAACATCAGCGTTATCACTGTAATCATGTTAGCGTTCACGGAGCTGCCAGTGAGGCTGCAGGCTCCTACATCTGATTCAACAATGTTTGTTTTCTCATGATGAACATAAACTAATCTCCTCCAGTCTGGCCACACCAGAGCTCCCTCTAGAACCAGGCCAGTGACCCTCACTGGGCCCTGACCTTCGGGTTAAGGTCGTACATCCTCTGCATGTGAGGCAGCTGATATATAAACGCTGCTGCTCGGCTCTTCAGGAGCAGAGACACCGACTCCAGTCTGTCTGGGTGGTCCACTCTTTGTCTGTCACTCAGGATGTGTATACGCTTTGCATATTCTTTGCTCTTATGTCATGAACACAGTTTCCCTGGAATGAAAATCTGCTAATAAAAGTCTCCCTCATTCTTTCTCTGTTTTCCACTCCCAGCAACAGCGTTTCGACATGTGATAGCGAGGGAGCTACAATAATGACACCAACAGCAGCGTGAGTGGAAGAAGTTACGGGCGATGTGGTTTCTCATCACTTCAAAACTTCTAAAAATGACTTGAACATGTCAGACAAACACCTCACACACATATAAGGTTTCATTTTTAAACAAGGTCAGTATTTTCCTCAAACATCTGCAGTGTGTATTAGACATTACTTAAACAGGAAGATACACTGCATTGGTTGGGTGTAAGAATCAGTGAATGACATGATGTTTCTGTTTCTGTCTTTAGTTCATAAAACTCCCAGTTTGACTGTCAGAAAAACTGAGACTCTGTAGTCAATGGACATAAATGGAAGTTGGGTAGAAATATTGCTCCTGGTCTTTTCTCCTCTCATCTCCCTCCCTCTCTCTGACACACACACACACACACACACACACACACACAGGAAACACAGAGGAGGAAGGAAAAACAACTAAACACACACAGAGCATCCTAACGGCCATTAACCACAATAGGACTATTCTACAGCCATGAATGCACATCGCCTTCAGGACGGACACACACACACACACACACGCACACACACACGGTTGTCCCAAGGTTGGAGCCATTTCGACCATAATAGGCCCTTACACCACACATTCAGACAGAAACGCACACCCTTAAGCATTACAAGGCTGAGGAGTGGAGCAGTTTCCCAGCACTCGGTAAGTATTTCAACCACAATAGAAACCCACAGTGTAAACACACACAGCCCAGCCCGGGCCTGTGGGACGGCACCCACAGCAAGTGTTGGGGTGGGCTCCTGAATGGACCGTCTCCTCCTCGCTCTTCTTTATCGCGTCCTGGTGTTTTGCGTCCTGCGTGAGAAAGACACTGTTGCATTGAAAGGTGGGGAATTTCTCGACCTCACAAAGGTGTGTGTGTGCTGGAAAAGCTGGGAAGCCGTGGGCTGGAGGAAGGGATTTATTTAATAATACGTGTCTGTTCATGCAGGATGAAGAGGATGTTTTTCTGGGCTCTCCATCACTGTGGTGTGTCTGCACGGTCTGGGTGTTCAGCTGTGGTTTCAGGGCCTTTCACATTTGGTTTGGATGTTTTGTTTTAAGATAATAACCTGGACATCAGCCTAAGTAGGCAACAAAGGGATGACGGAGCTGTGACCAACTGGAACCTACAATAATTCATTCAACCACCACAGGGTGCTGGGCGGGCCCGTCCCTGCACATTCAGACGACTGCTGGGTGGGAGGTGGATTTCATCTGAGAACAACTCGACAGAGAACAGGGGAAAATCAGGGAGGGGGGCACAAGAAGAACGGGTCCTCGGTGGAGCTTCAGGCTGAAGTGATGCTGTGATGAATGTCAAGTAGATTCTGCTCATGTCTGACCCACGTGGGGGGAACATTAGGTGATGGGACCAGTTTCTGGAAGGGACAGAAACATGGAGGCACCAAAACCAAACTGGTCTTCACAGCAGGTGGAGCCACTTTGCTCAAGAAATATTGTCCATGTAACTTCAGCTCCAGGATGTTCAGTCAGAATAAGAGGTGGACAAGATTAAAGGCTTATCAGACGCCAAAACACTTTTCGAATATAAAAACTGTGATGGTGCAAAGCATTTCGTCTTTCCACACTGTGATCGTGTGGTGGAAAAACCACATTCAGGTTTAACGTGTCCCACCAGCCATGTGCCAGCTGCTGCTGCACCAGGCTGTCAGGCTTAATGAGGAGCTGAGCCTGATGGTGAGGATCTCGTTTTACTGGCTGCCACTCAGCTGTGCTCATAAATCCACATTCAGTGCCCAAAAGAACAACTCTGCACATACAAGCCGCCTCATATCAGGGCGTCTCCTGGACCCCTGAGGAGAAAATATTTCAAGCAACTGGAAGAAGCCCCTGGGGTAGACCCATAACATGCTGCAGAGATGAACTGCCCCATTTGGGCTGGGAATGTCCAGGATCCAGCATGAGGGGCCGGAGACAGGGGCCAGGCAGATGACATGTGGGCACCTGAACCTGAGCAAGAGGTGGGAAATGTATATGAACAAAAGGAACAAATAATGTGTGTTTCAGTGTTTGCTTCTTGATTCAAACTGTGAGAAACTGAAAACTGGAACCACATTCTGTTCGATTTCTCAGATAAATGCCCTGAACCCACAGATGATCCAAGCCGTCACAACAGAGACTCGTAGCTTTCCAGAACATAAATCCTTTAACACAGAAGCAGCTGCTGGCGATCAGTCACAATTAAAACCCAAACAAGGCACCTGATGGAATAACTGCGATTCTTTCTGTGGGAATAATCAGAACAGGGTCTAACTCGGTACCAGAAACTGATAAAGTGTCCCCACAAAGGAAGACGTGACTTCATGGTCTCATAGTTTAATAAACGTGGAAGTTCCTTCAAAGGAAAAGAGAAATCCTGATATTAGATATGTGTGTGTGTGCAGCTGGACTGGGGTGTAACACTGGGACTGATATTATTTTATCATCAGTCATGTTCACAATTGACGTATATCCCATAGATTACACGTACACTAGACCTTCTATGCAGGGAATTATGTTTTACACATAAACCACCAGTGACTGATTACAGTAATTACTTGTTCCCTGAGCCATGTGAATGGATCAATGAGCCAGTGAAAGCGGTACACACACACACACACACACACACACACACACACACACACACACACACACACACACTACGCTACAGGCCATTTATTCTACACGGTAATAAAAACCTCATTATTTCATCTTTAAATTTAAAAAATCACCTGTGAGGGAATTCCCACTGACATTTATCACCACTCCACGATGGTTTACATGCACTCAAATGGAAACCTGCCCACCGAGGATATAAAAAGTTTACAAGTGACTGATACTGACCCACTGCACACTGTCAGCTCCTCCATTAAAAGTGATGGAAAGTCTCATTCAGGCTCTGTCCCACTTCAGCCACAAAGAGCCAGACTCCACAAGTCCTAAGTCTCTGCTGCCGCCCCCGTTAGACTTCAACAGGCAGGGGGGACGCGCAGACCTGACGAGCTGTTTATGAACCGAGGGTCAGAGGTCAAACAAAAGCTTCAGAGAGATTTGTATTTTGTTTTCACAGAAGTGCGGTTACAAATTCGAAAGTCACACACGCAAACACACACACACACACACACACCTTGTTCTTTTATCACTCACCCAAACACACTCAGACGAACAAACACTGCACTGAAGCGATTAATCATCTTGTCGACTGACAGATAATTGATTAAAGGTGCAGTGCGTGAAATGTAGTGGCATCTAGTGGAGAAAATGCAGATTGCAACTATCTGACGACTCCTCTGCCCCCCCCAGCCCTCCCTCTCCAGGTGTGACACAGCAGCCACCACATCTAATAGCAACATGTCAGCCGATCAGGTTCCTTCACATTGATGCATATTTATAAACGGACTGCAGTTAACCTGGTCAGTATGGAAGTAGTATTGACTAGAGCAGCTGGGGATCGAACCGACGCCGATTAGTGGACGACACGTTTCACCTCCTTAGCCATAGCCGCCTGGTTTGTCTGTTCTGGGCGTCTGTGAAGGGAGACCTGCTCCCTGAACTAAAGAATATTCCTGTTGTCAGGTGACTGCACACTGATGACAACATAATTAGGACCAGTGCCTTTTAGATCCGTCCTCGTCTTACACTCACTGCAACTTTAATAACTGATTTATTATTTCAACATGTTTTTCTAAGCAGAAAAGCCAAAAATGAGCTGGACCAGCTGCTCAGATCTTCACATAAATGAAGATTAGAACTTGACCAAAGAAAAGATGGCAAATGGTCATTAAACAGTGAAAATAATAACTTTAAGGTCCATCAACTATGAATGAGTTTTATAAGTTCAGGGAAGTGGAAAGTTTAAGTGTAAAGATTTATGTCATTATAATGTAAATGTAAAAACATCTCCTTGGATCTGCACAGTTGTGATGGGAATTTTCTATTTGAATAATTCATAATGCAATATTTGAAGGAGTTAATTGTAATAGACAGAGACACACAGTCTAAGGTCAGCCAAACAGAACGTGAAGCAGCGAAGAGCCTCAGTGTGTATCTACGTAGGATCGCATGTTTGCATGTGCGTGACCCTGAATGTGCACCAGCTTCACGAGAGTGTGCACGGCCAAACGTTCATCACACAAACAGTTTCTGAAGCGAGACCGGATGCCAAACCCCGAATTAACCGAATGGAAACCAGCCCGTGTGGAACCGGGGGATAACACAGAAGAACCGCCCTAAAACCGTGGAGAATGAGAAGCACATTTGAAGACGTCCTCAGATCCAATTACAGGAACACGACGCAGCTTCAGAGAAACCTTCAGCTTCAGTCCCACTGCAGTCAACATGTCCATCACCAGCATGTGTCAGCTGGGAACTGGTCCCTTTGAACAACAAAGTCCACCTTTGACATGTCTGAAGGTCAATAATGTCAATTAACAAGGGCTGGGTGACACTGGTGCTAAGACGATACTTTGGACTGGGGTTCAAACCCAGACCCCTCTTACCGTGAGGCCACGGTGCTAACCACCACACCACTGTGATGATGCCCACAGTCCAAACATAAATATGGATCTATAAAAAATCCTTTATTTACACACGTACAAAACAAAACCGTCCCCAGCCAAGATTTCTAATATTTCATAATTTGAAATTTTAATTTTTAACATGGTGCATTAAAACTTCCTGTGAGTTTAAGGAAAAGATCAGGGCTCAATTCAAGAGCTCAACATTTCAGACTGGAACCAAACCCCCCTCTCCTGTAGGAAAGTTTTCTGACCCACCCAGTCCTACTGCTGAGAATGAGACACAGAGATTCTCAGGAAAAAGCGGCACATCTCTACATGGAAATGTTGACTGGTCTGAGGTTTAAAGGAAACGGGGTCAAACTAACATCGTCCCAAAGCACAACAAGGCTGAGACCACTCTGCATTTTCTTTATCAGTAACTACAGTCTTGGAATTTGCAGCCATGGAGCCGGCGGTCTGGCTGTCAGTTTCCCCTCTCGTCCACCTGCTGCGCTCACAACTTGTACTGGGCACGCTGAGCGACCGTTGATGAACCTGTCAGATAACCCACAGGCCTGATTTCCTCAATATGACGGAAACAGATGTGGATCACCGAGTGAAAAATGCCAACAATAATCCACCAAAGGGGAAACAGTCTCTGTTCATCAGTCAGTTTCCAACTCACCATCAGCTCAGTGGTGACTGGCATTTGGAAGAACTTAGTATTTGTAATTAGGAAAAACCATCAGGGCGCATGGGTCCTTTGGAAGAGAAACATGTAGAGCTGTGTGTGTGTGTGTGTGTCTGCAGACACAACATCAAATCAGTGAAACATAAAGTGAAAACCTGCCATTTCATAAAACATCCACTGATGAGACTCTGTCTCCAAATGTATAATTAGATTCCTCTGCTGCATTAAATGTCCCAGGCTGACAGGTCACCAAAACACAAAGCTAATCAGAAGTGAAAGTGATATGGATCTTAAGTGCTGCAGCCCAGTCGGCTTTGAACCTCTCTCTGGCCGGCAGCCATCAGCAAAGACTTTCATCATCTGCGGCGACTCCGGTCGACTCGGTCCAGCTTTTAAACGTGAGCACAAACAACCTGCCACACGCTGAGCGACCGCTTACATGACTGCTTCATCCTCAGGGCTCAGGCTGATCTTCAACTGTCCCTCGTCTCTACACACTTCACTCAGCAGGAGGGTCCGACTGAGAGCCCACAAGGGCCCGACTGAGAGTCCACAAGGGCCCGAATGAGAGTCCACAAGGGCCCGACTGAGAGCCCACAAGGGCCCGAATGAGAGTCCACAAGGGCCCGACTGAGAGTCCACAAGGGCCCGACTGAGAGCCCACAAGGGCCCACAAAGTGAAAGGGACTGAAAACAGGTTTGTTCTCTTGTTTTTCATCACAGTAGCATGAGTACTCACAGTACAAGTACCTTAAAGTGTTTTACAGTACACAGGAAATGTACACACACACACACACACACACACACACACACACACACACAGGTGGCTGTGTACCAGCATCACTCCATTACTACTGCAGCAGCACTACTGTTTGACAGGACACACAACAACGCAATGCAGTCAGGAAAACATCACACACACTCTCTCTCACTCACACACACACACACACACACACACACACACACACACACTCACACACACACAGGAAACAGCAGTCCCACACACTGATTGTGCAGCAGAGGGGGAGTTGGACTCATAACAGGAAAGCTGGGGACAATTGGGGGAGGTTTACTCACAGCAGGGACAGGGACAGACTGGCCTGTCTGATCGCTCTGTCTTTGATCAAATCTGCAGCAGGTATCTGAGTCATGGTGGGATCCCAGACCCCCCAAACACACACACACACACACACACACACACACACACACAGTCCTGAGTCAAACCTCTGCCATCGATCCAAAGGTTTCACAGCAGAAACACATGAAGCACATAGTCAAAGTTTGTCCACAGCAACTTGACAAACATTGTTGGCTGAGCAGTGCAAACATCTATCAATCGTATTGATCAGCCTGCAGCTCAACAATAAACATGTCAGTCAACACAAAAACTCATGCACCTCAAAGACGATCAGCTTCAAAAAGGACATTATCAGCCCTTTGGCAAGAAGGAGCCTGGAGCCACCTCAGGACCAATGAACAAGTCCTGCAAGGTGCCCTGGACTTAGTGACCGCCTGAACCCCTTCAAGGACCCCAGAAAGTCCTTAACCATCAAAACACATGCAGGGACTGTTCAAACTCTATCCCTGAACCAGCTCAGCGACCACCTACACCTGTGTGAGGACACACATCAGGAGGTTGTTAAAGGAAAAAAGAAAATATCCTCATTCTGATAAAATGGTGACTAATAATAATAATAATGATGATAGTGGCTGATCAGGGTTTCGAACAGTGGCCTCACACAGGCTGGAACCGAGTTCTGTGTAAACTAAAGGCACATGACATGAAATAAAACTTGACTTTGTCCTGTCTGAGCATCAGGCTCATCAATATAATAAACTCACTAATCTCAGCACCAGCTCCATGATCATATTCAACATATTCACCCTCAGCCGTGTGTCCTTTGGGTGCGACACCGGCGCGTCCCGCAGCGCCAAACGCGCACATATCAGGATAAAAGTCTAAAAACTCACCGGGCAGGCGGACTTCGTGCGGGGACGTGGACCTCTGGACCTCATCCACTCCGGCTGAAAGCAGAAACGGATCCTGGACACGATGCCGGGCGGTTCTGTGCCGGGTCACCTGGAGGCTCAGTCCTTATAAACAAACTAAACACATGCGGGCAGGCGGCAGAACCACTCCTCCACCCTGAACGCACCACCGTCCCTCTGCTGCGCGGTGCTGCCTTCAGGTGCTACTGGAAGCTCAGACTTCCCATTTCTGCAAGACGTTCAGCTTGTCCCACTATGGCTGTGATACATATACACGACATTTACAGGTCAGCTAAAAGTATTTGCACCAAATTAAAAACAAAACAAAATCAAATCTGCTTCAAGGAAAAATTCTCATTATGCTTCCACCTTATATGACTAGCATTATGATTTATTTGTAGGATCGTATGATAACCATATAATATGATGGATTCATTTGTTTTAAATAAGTAGAACACATGGTACAGGAGCACTCATAATGTGGTAGTGAAGTAGTTTGACTAACTTGTTTTTCCCACGATTTGCATCAATTCTTTGATTTCTTACATTTTCGCAGAACTATTTTTACCAAGTCATCAAGCTCAGGTTTCCTCAGTTTGTGAGAATAAGCTTCATCATATGAGCTGCTGAATAACCTTCTGTCGCTTTTAATGGAGATACAAAAGTCTTTACTTCTGTCCCTGCTGAAAATAAACAGACTAGAAAACATCAATTCTGCCATTTAAGGTGGAATAACTACATTTCCCACAGCACATGGTGCCAGTAAACGCACCTTGAGCCCTCCAGTGAACCGGGATTTGATAAACCAGAGCTCCCTCTTGTGGGTTTAGTGCGTTAGCACAGAAATGAAGCAGGGGTCTCCAGGTCTTTATTATCCCCCTAATAACGTGGTGTCAGAGGCTGCAGGCCTCCACAGATCAACTAACCCACTTACAGCTTTTAAAGTGAGAAGAAGAAGAAGAAAACAGTGGAAATGCTAAAGTACTTTTCTTTTGACCTAAATACTTGGAAAAGAAGTTCACACTCAGATTTGCAGGTTTCATCTCAGAAGCCTTCAGCAGATACTCGGTACAGACTGTTTGTGCTCGGCTGCTGAACATCCTGTGCTGTTCCTTCGACTGTGGAAAGAAATTTAAAAACAAATGTTGGGAAAAAGATAAAAACATGAATATCAGGAAGTTATTATCTGGAAGCTTGATTACCGGGTTTCTCCAGCCCTGCAGCATCTCTCCAAGTCCCATAATGTTCCGCTCCATGGGGACTTACTGCAGGATATATTGGAAACATGTATATTTAACTTGATGCTTCTTCTTCCTGTTTTCTACGTTCAGGTCCCTGGGCCAAACGTGTGTTCTTCTTCTTGGCCTCTCAGTCGTGGTTTCCTTGCAGCCGGTCTCTCTTGGTCACCTGCTGGACACCAACGCCACCTCAGGACAACACAGCTGATGGCGTCGGACTAGACTCACCTGTTCATTGGTTCTGGATGGTTCAAATAGTGAGCGAAGCTGTTCTCAAGACAAACATATCATGTTGTGTTTCAGACACATTTTATTCTTCATAGGTTCATGTGTTATTTTCATGTCGCCAAGATTAAGACCAGGTTTGTCCAAACACAAAACAAAAACAAATAGAACATTTCAATACAACATAATAACCAGTAACCAAACACTTGTCTTTATTTCATACGCTAATACGCTTCATTCACACAGTTTTCATTTTGATTATTTAAACAGTAAAAGTTTAACACTGAGAAATGTGATGCTTTTATCAGACGTGACATGAGGCTGAAAAGAAACAAGGACGTGGTTTAATAGCAGCACTGAGGTCTGGGTGAAGCTGAACCAGAAAACACTGACACACATGCAGTTCAACCAACATTCTGCCAGTTATACAAAACATGACGATCAGTGAAATATCCCTTTAATCCTCGTGATTCACACAAACACACTGAAACATGACAAAATACACTGATCAATGGAAACTGATCTATTATTGTGGACAATGTTCCCTGTGAACGGTCTTAACACACACACACACACACACACACACATATATATAAAAAACGTAAACCAAAGAAATGGTCCTGTGGCTGATTTAAAATAGACCTTTTTAGTTGTGAGTGGTTATAGTTAATAGAACATTAATGTAAGACTCAATTTAGAAAACATTATTTTTCTAGAGATAATAAACAGAGGTCCTGTCTTCAGCAGTAATTATTCAGAAATGTAAAAGCACAAAGCAGAGATTATAGGAACATCATGACAATTTACGTTAAATGCTTCCTCTAAATAAGTAAATTAGATTATGTTTTAAAATAATAAAAGTGTTTAAGAATACAAGAACCCCCACTGACGTTCTGTAGGTTCTCTGTGAGAGCCCATGAGATTAAACACGTCGACAACCTGTTGATTATAAAATAACACATGCAGACGGATATTTGGTGGTGAAAACTTTGTTCTCCAGGCCGTAGACAAAGAAGCTGTAGTCTTTTCCACCGTAGGAGTAGAAGACGTGAGTCAGGGGAACCAGCTCAATGGTCTGACGCTGCAGAGAGGATGAAACACAGTTATGAAAAGCCTGGTGGTTTATTTAGTGAATACGAGGACACATCTGTCTGTCTGGACGTCACATATGAAACATGTTCACTGTTACCAAAAGGTGAAAAACACTAGAACATATATACTATGATTCATAAAGGAACACTGACATCCAGTGTCCACAGTATGAAACTACACCTCACCAGTCACTTCACACAACAGCTGATTGTACCTGCTGCAGGATGCGGCTGGTGGAACTGAAGCGATTTAGGTGTTCGTTAATCATCTTTGAAGAAACATCACAGATCTCCTGATCAGGAAAACCCTGGATGGGGTACACCTGAGGGAAACAAGGTAGTAGCTTCAGGTAGTGGACGATGGGCCTTCACACTGAACTTGGGATTTTCAGAGTAAAGTTTTTTTTTAAAGTAAGAAAGGTTTGTTTACCAGAAGGTTCTCGTCGCTGAAGAAAGGATCTCCTCTCACCTTCTCAAACTTCTTGTCAGGGAAGTCAGGCTGGCGGTCAGGAATGAAATCAGCGATGTTGTTCTTCCTACAAAAAACACCAGCAGATGACAAAGACAAGTGCAGAAGAAGAGATGTTGAGTGTGTGTAGTGGTGACATACCAGGTGACCGTGAGCTGGATAAAATGCAGCAGGTTCTGGTTGCCATGGCAAACGGAGCAGATCTTGTAGCCGCAGGCTTGACAGGAGAGGCACCTGGAGGAGGGAGGCAGCAGTAGAAGCTCATATGTTCTACAGGCTCAGTCCTCACGTGTAAAAACAGAACATGGACGGACAAAACGGGTGAAGAGACGAGAGCAAAGCCGCCCAGGAAGAAGGAGTCAGGAGAAGGTAAGGTGAGAATACAGTGTAGAACCATAAGGACTGAAGGAGCTTCCCTTCAGTGCAGGAACAGATCCTGGCATGGTCTGATGGGCCTGATCCACTACAGGAGATCTTGGAGTGATGAGCTGTACATTGCTCTGACTTTTGGAAAAATGTATAACAGCAAGAAAAGAAGAATCTCCATGTACATGATGAATGTGGGTATATAATTACCAGGCCATCACTGACTACACAACAGCTCACATGTAGTTTATTGCTGACACAGCAGAATAAAACGTTCTAGCCTGAATAAAATATGCAGCTTTAGTTTGTGAAAGACCACAGGTACAGCGATGGCGTCGTCTTGGGTTCTGCTCCTCCACCTGTTGTAAACACTCGTGATAAGAAGGCGACCTTCCTGGGGGGGTCTCCTTGTAATTTGCCATGGCAGATTCAGAGAGACAGACAGAAAAGGAAGCAGGCAGACTTGGACTCTCACCTCTTGCGACCTCGGCCGTGACATGAGGTGCATTGCTTGTTCCTGGAGCGACCGTGACCGTGGCAGAACGTACAACGCTTCTGCAAAGTTAATGAGGCTCTGAGTTAACATGCCCAGCAGGAAAACAGCCTGACAGAGATTTCCACATTATTATAACACCATGTTGTTATTGTCATGATGCTGTTATTGCAGAGACACAACAAGTGGCAGCAAAGAACAAGCAGCGACAAAGACATTTTACTTAGCCATATAAAGTATTAGCATGAAGTTCCACACAGAAATATATTAAAACATACATTATGAAGAACGTTCCCTTAGAATGATGTAATATCATTTGATTCTAATTATGGATGCAGGTCATTTGCTGTAAGACTATACACAGCTGGGTAACAATCAAAGTCTTAGCCTTTAATTTTACACCATGAGTCATTGTTTGATCATATTTTGTGCCAAACCTGCAAAGTAACTTCCCCCCATGTTATCAAATAAACAAAGTGGAAGAAAAATGACAATACTTGGTTCTGCGATGCAGTAGATCAGTGAGTATAAAGTAACATAAAGTTAAAGTACTTCAGTAAAATACTTCAAATTGAATAAATGTAATTAGTTTCTCTTTCTGCTCCTCCTGCTGCCAAATGTACGTTAAATCCACTGAAACAGCCTGAAAACAAACCATCTCACCTGCCCTCTTCCATGGCAGGCAACACACCGAGTTCGTCCACAGCCGTGGCACTTGTGACACACCTACAACACACACACACACACACACACACACACACAGGTGTTACACAGGTTATATCAGAAACACAAGGCAAGGGCAACAACAGCAGCAAACTGGGGAAATGAAGAAAGCTGGACTGTCCAGTAATAAAAAACAGTCTGTACCTTTACAATAGATGAGTGTGGCACACGGACCTTCTCTACCATCTCGGTGTAAATCGGAGGCTGCGACACTGGGACGTCCCACGGTGGAGGACTCATCCCACACTGAGGACCGTCGACCACCTGTCCTGTGTGAAGGGAACCAGGACAATACAGTTAATGAAGGGTTTTATTTTTAACTGGTTAAGTCCTTCAGAGAGTTTCTGGACAACAATGGATCTACGGCACAGACCGATAAGCTAAACCAGGTTCTGGATTCACACACATTACGCTGACGACACCTCATTCATTGTTGATGCCAGTCTCTGGATGGGATCTGGACTCAGTAACACACACACAGAATCTGCTGCTGCTGCCTGTAAGGTTTTCGCCATGTTAGCCAGTCCACTATCCTGGTACATAAACGTCATGGTCAGAGCCCGTCTGGACTGAACAACACAAACTTTATGTAAACAGCACACGTTACATGCTGCAGTCTCACCACTGTAGGGTTCAAACTGCCAGGCGCTGGTTCTGGTCTCAGTGTAGGTCTCCAGCCGATACTGCAGAAGGAAGAAGCAGACGGTCAGGAAACAGTGGGTGGATGTGAGCACATGTTTATTATTGTAAGCATGACAGTGATGGTCTGTGGCCCGATAACAACTTACTGAGCCTATTAGCAGGTGGCGTAGGGACCTACTGAGCAATAAATGTTTCTGACAACAGAGAACTGAATGTGGTGACAATGTCAGAAATGGGTGAGAATCAGAATCACTACTGTCAAATTTCAGTTTCACTTTGAGTGAAAACTGTTTAAAGCCTCTTTCTAACAGAGACTCTCCAAAACGACACGTTAACATCTTTGGAAGAGCCAGTCACTTCCATCAAGCTGCTCCAGGTTAGTTGTGATTAACAAACTGATCCACTCATTTGTGCAACAGTCTGGCTCGTACCCTGTACACAGTGATGGGTTTGAGCTCTTTGAAGGTGAGGTTTCTGGCAGGTTTGGAGCTGTACCGCCATTTAGACTCCACAAACTTGAGCAGGGCGTCTCTGGCCACATCCTCCGACACTTGGGGGACTCTGGCGGAGCAAACAACCAACACATACGTCCCCATCACTGAAAGATTGAGATAAAGCACAGGATCATCTGCAAACAACTTTACAATTAAAATAAATGATGTGTGTCACCTGACATTGGGCACAAGAGTGTTCCTGTTGAGTTCTGGCTGGGGGGTGTAGGCAGGGGGAGGAGGGTACAACGGGTTATCATCATCTGGACATGAACACAACAACACAAAGACACAAACAAAGAAGGTGAAGTCTGAGGAAAGTAAAGAAAAAAGAAAGGAGAGAAGAAGAAACATGACTCACCTCCTTTGTGGCCCTGGTATCCATGGATGTCATCCAGCCAGCCAGGAGGGGGCGCTGAAGGTCCCTCCTCTGGTATGTTTGGATCAAATGCACCTGAGGAAAAAGACAAAAAGAGGCTGCTGAATTAAACACACCTCAAGATGTCAGACAGAGCTGACGTTTGTTTCTTGCTGACAAACATTATTTGAGTTCTTTCTTTGACTCGTGTGTGTATGTGCAAACTTTGGGCGGTGGAAATGCTAAAAATTTATTTTAAAATTATCATTTTAAAATCTTTACTTCAAGCTTTGTTTTATTTCCTTGAGTATATTCGAATGTCATCAAATGTCATGTGCTAACAATAGGAATGGGCAGCATTCTCTGCAGCATCCTGAGGATGGGTGGTCAGTCCAGTATGTCAGTGCAGCAGGAAGGGAGGAATCTGTTTGTAACTGACAAGACGCACAATAAATCACAGCAACAACACTGACGGTTTATTAATATCAGCAGATATCTGTACGCTCATTTACAGGCTACAAGCCATTTTAGTTCTTGACTGTAGTGCTGAGCTCAGACTAGAATCCAGAGTGAAACTGGCCTTGTGATAAAACAGTACAAGAGACTGTGTTGATGTATAGTCAGAGTCTCCAGAAACACAATCCACAGACAGTCTGATGCACAAATTCTAACCACTCAGGAAGATGTCGATCCAGTCGAGGAAACAACCTCAGTGACCCCAGAAAATATCAGTTCCTGATGCGACACTGATGAAACAGAGCCCTCGCCTCTGCTAGAGTTTCTTGTTTGTCTGGTAGTTGAACCACAGACAACTCCACTAACGCTCACAGTCTCTCGGTGACAGAAGACCTCACCCTCCACTAATCCATGCAGGCTTTAGCAAACTGCATGAAACTAATCTTGTTGCACCAAGAGCGTGGGCCCAGCCCTGAGAGCAGTTGATCCTTGATGGAGTGATTCAATATTTGTCCTCGTTTGATGAAGCTGCTGCACCACAGTCACAAAGAAACCTGAACGTTAATGATTGTTGGAGAGCAGTGAAAACTTTCACTGGTAGTTTTTGACCTGAGAGTTGTACTCATGTGACTGTAAGACGACACGTCAGCTGATGAAGACCATGTGATGTAGCTAAGAGCGCTGGAAAAAACTATACAAGCGAGACAGACTCGACTAAGACTAGTCAGTTGAATAAATGATTGATTCGAAGGAAAACAGTTGATTTAAACAAATCTGTGGGAAAACTTCCATTAGCCAAACTAATCGATGAGAAAATAATCTGCAGATGAATGAGAATGACTGGATTTGTCCTTCAGTCTCTTACTGTACAGGCCAGTCCTCAGTTCTGACTGCATCGTGCATCAGGGCATGCAAACCTGCATCCTCATGTCCGACTGGTGTGGAACTGCAACAACAAACCTGGTCAAGCTTCATCTGGGCCCCAGCACCAGCAAAAACAACCTCACAAAACCCCCAAGAACAGTGTTTTTATCCTCCAACAATGTCCTATTACACAAATATACACAATAGTGCCCTGATTGGGAGACTTCCGAGGCACCGTGCAGCTATTTACCACGTGCGTCATGATTCTGCCCGACACAAACACTCTCTTAGTGTTTAGTGTTTTTCATTAGCCCGGCTGATAAAAATACAACTGAGACAGTGTAATTATGTCACACTGCACACAATACCTCTGGCTGAGGGATAAAAATATCAGCGAGAAGGTGTTTCCCCACAGAGATCTGGGCTGAGATGGACGGAGTGTGAGAACTACAGAGGTCAGGAAAGAGGGAGGGAGGCAGAGTTATGAAGGGAGAGCAGAATAAAACAGAGAGGGAGGAAGAGGAGGAGGAAGAGGAGGAGGAGGAGCAATGTGAGGACAAACCCAGCTGATTTCTGAGGCTTTGACTGGACTGTGCATCCAGAATCTGCTCCAGGCTGCTGGTCATTACAAATAATTAATTAGAATAGAGTAACGAACAGCACCTGTCAGCAGGTGTAACTTCACTAACGAACACAAGTTTTTAATGAGCACAAGTAAACAGAAACATTATCATCCACTATATTAACGGTTCAGGTCACTGGACAAAACCATTTCTATATTTCCTGTTTATTTACAGAGCAAACCAATAACTGATTGATCAGGAAACTACACACACTGCACACACACACACCGCACACACACTGCACACACACACCGCACACACCCACTGCACACACTCTAATTTGAAGTACTTTATGTACCGCTGGGTAGCTGACGTTAACTACCTTATATACTTCTGATTTGAAGTACTTTATGTACCGCTGGGTAGCTGACGTTAACTACCTTATATACTTCTGATTTGAAGTACTTTATATACTGCTGGGTAGCTGACGTTATCTACCTTATATACTTCTGATTTGAAGTAATGTAGTGAACTAGCAGCTGGCCAAGTAAATAGCTCTAACTCCATTCACAGTGAATACACTAACCTGGGGGGTACGGTGGCCGACAAGGGTAAACGCGCTGCAACGGCCAAAACACCTGCAAGAGAAAACACAACGGAAGTGCGCCAGGCCGATAGGGGGACCCTGAACTGAGGGGTGCTATGAAGAAAGAACTTTTCCAGAGGCGAGAGAGACACATGTAGTGATATAAGTCACGTCTCATGTCGGAGGCTGCGCAGTGAGACGCAGTTTATCGTGTTGAATTGCAACAGAACGAGCGTCCTCTGATGATTGTTCTCATATGCTAACATGTGCTAACAATGTTCTGTTACATTTATTTACTTGATCAAAAGTGTCCATTTTCCATTTATTATTTTTTAAACACTTGGCCGTCATCTTTTACAATACTGCACTTTTATAATACTGTGAAACGTGACGGCCAAGTGTTTAGAAAGAAATAAATGGAAATCCTTTTTTATGTCGCGTCTGTAAAACTTAGCCAAACTTTGTTCATAGCATCTCTCAGTTCGGGGTCCCCCAATCCGCCTGGCGCACTTCCGTTGTTTTTTTTCCTCTACAGATGTTTTCGTTGTTGCCGCGTTTTTTGTTTTTTGTTTTTTTTTTGCAGGTGTTTTGACCGTTGCAGCGCGTTTGCCATCGTCGGCCACCGTAGAGGGGGTCCCTCCCGCCACAACCTTTCACAGTGACGCCCCTCTCCAAACACACAACCCCTACACTTCATAACCCCACAATAACCCACACACACACTGAACAATTAGTACACAAACATGAACAGTAGAACCAAAGAGAACAACACAGATAACCTGCTTTTCCTTGCCCACAGTCCTTTGTGTTTGTGCTCTCTCCTGTGGTCGCTAAAGTACTTTATATACTGCTGGGTAGCTGACGTTAACTACCTTATGTACTTCTAATTTGAAGTACTTTACGTACCGCCGGGTAGCTGACGTTAACTACCTTATATACTTCTGATTTGAAGTACTTTATATACCGCTGGGTAGCTGACGTTAACTACCTTATATACTTCTAATTTGAAGTACTTTATATACCGCTGGGTAGCTGACGTTAACTACCTCATATACTTCTAATTTGAAGTACTTTATATACCGCTGGGTAGCTGACGTTAACTACCTTATATACTTCTGATTTGAAGTACTTTATATACCGCTGGGTATCTGATATTAATTACCTTATATAGTTCTGATTTGAAGTACTTTATATACCGCTGGGTAGCTGACGTTAACTACCTTATATACTTCTGATTTGAAGTACTTTATATACCGCTGGGTAGCTGACGTTAACTACCTTATATACTTCTGATTTGAAGTACTTTATATACCGCTGGGTAGCTGACGTTAACTACCTTATATACTTCTAATTTGAAGTACTTTATATACCGCTGGGTAGCTGACGTTAACTACCTTATATACTTCTGATTTGAAGTACTTTATATACCGCTGGGTAGCTGACGTTAACTACCTTATATACTTCTGATTTGAGGTACTTTATATACCGCTGGGTAGCTGACGTTAACTACCTTATATACTTCTGATTTGAAGTACTTTATATACCGCTGGGTAGCTGACGTTAACTACCTTATATACTTCTAATTTGAAGTACTTTATATACCGCTGGGTAGCTGACGTTAACTACCTTATATACTTCTAACTTGAAGTACTTTATATACCGCTGGGTAGCTGACGTTAACTACCTTATATACTTCTAATTTGAAGTACTTTATATACCGCTGGGTAGCTGACGTTAACTACCTTATATACTTCTAATTTGAAGTACTTTATATACCGCTGGGTAGCTGACGTTAACTACCTTATATACTTCTAATTTGAAGTACTTTATATACCGCTGGGTAGCTGACGTTAACTACCTTATATACTTCTAATTTGAAGTACTTTATATACCGCTGGGTAGCTGACGTTAACTACCTTATATAGTTCTGATTTGAAGTACTTTATATACCGCTGGGTAGCTGACGTTAACTAACGTTACCTTATATACTTCTAATTTGAAGTACTTTATATACCGCTGGGTAGTTGATATTAGGTACTTCTAGTTTGATACCGCAGTACTGTACTAAAGTGCAGTAGTTACTTTAGTACCGAGGTTGTTTTTATCTCTAATTTCCACAGCCCAGCATCACATTTTTATCAACAGGCTCCAGTTTCAATTAGTGCAGAGTTAGAACCGAGTCTGACCCATCAGCCCTGTCGCACCCAAGGGTGCTGAGAGTTTCTAAATAGCGGTTTCTACTCACCGAGATCCGTGTCCTTTTCGTCCATGTCTCCTCGGTTGTGGCCCCGAACAGCTCATGAATCTCGGTAACGTAAAAGTGTCAAGTTCCCCGTTTTGTCTACAACAATCAGGTTTGATTTCCTGTTTCAAAATAAAAGCCTCAAGCAACGTTCAAATGGGTTTTTTAAACAGTAGAAAAAAAACAGATATACAGGTTCATTTCTATCTTATTAATTGATTTGGTGATGATTTAATGTTCTTAATATTCAAAATCCTCCTCGTCTGTTCACGCAGGTCTTATAATTGTTAGTCCACTGGTTTTACTTTGAAGGAAACACCCCTGAGCTTCCTGTCTGTGTCGTGTGTTGGTGTCTGACTTGATGCAGCGTCCACTCCTCGCCCACTCTGTTTACAAATAATAGTGAACTCGGTTTATTTCGTTAAAGACCAGCTCTCTCTAACTGATCATCATAGAGAGGAGTTTTCTGTGAGCATCCTACAGAAGATAACGGGTTTATCTTGGATTGCATTTTCAAATTACTTTTCTTTCTTTCCTGTTGAAGTCTACAGATGGGCCCATGTCAGTACTGATTCACGGCACATTTTGATAAAATGCACAATTTGCAATGAATGCACAAATAAACATGTAAACTCAGACCCCAACAATTAAAGAGCATGAAGAATAAATGAAACACCATAGTTGACACTGATCTGTCCAGGGTGGACCTCGTCTGTCGGCCCGTGTCAGCTGGGACTGGCACTGGGACTCTCACTTCCAGTGGCTCCTTCTGAGAACAGGACAGTTCAGTCAACAGTGATGGTTTAACAGTGGTGAGATGATTTAAAATGACTCATATGCTGCTTCAAACTCTCCAATCGCATCAACCAGATTTTGTTTGACCCACTAACAATCATTTTCTGCAGTTTATTTAAGAAAAACACATATCATCTCCCAACATGTAGGTTTTCCCCAACTGCCAGATGATTTCACACAACGCCTTCACAATAAAAGCATCTCAGTGGCTCATAGCCTGCAGCTCACGCTGTCACATTGAGATTTTCCATTGGACACACTCCACAACATGAAGATGTGTGAAACCGATTCAAGCGAATCTTGAAGCATCTAAGTTGACTTAGTTGTGTGGACAATGTCTGGGGCCTTAGTGCTCACAGTTTCTTTCAAGCTAAATAACTTTGCAATCAGAGAGAGAACCCAGGCAAACCAGTGGTTTTTCACACCATTGCATCAGTTATGGATGAAACAGGAATCTCTGCCTCTAACCCTGAAGGGATCAGTCACTTTCAGTTATTTGTACATCAGCCCGTACCAATCTGAGCTAAGCAAAGACCCACAAAGAATAAAGGAAAATGTTTTTTCTAAATTTAATCTTCCTACCACATCCACCTGGCCACGTTTTAGACATGCCAAATCATTCATTTGCTACTGACCACCGACCTTCACTGCGAAGAGGCCAACACTGGTTACTTCTCAAAAAGCAAAAAGACCCAGAAAATGCAGCTCAAATAAATCTTCCTCACTGCTAAATACAGATCTCAAAGTTTTATAAGAAAATATGGCAGCTTGTTTAGAAAGACTAGAATCTTAAAAACCAAACCAGGAGGTTATGAACTGGAATTCAGACTCGTCTGTAATCGATTATGTCGTGTCCTTTGACAACGTGGAATGTCCTCATTCTCTCTTTACCCCGGAGCAATGTGACATAGCCAGTAATTTTCTTAAATGGGTAAAGGTCCTTTATAATGAAGTGATAACAAACTCTGACAGGGTGGGATGGTGGCAGCTCAGGGTGATCCAGCAAAATCTGTAATTACTGACAGGAGAGTTCATAAAATTACATTTTATGCTGATGATGTTTTATCATTCATGTGTAATGATGCTGTATAAATTCACTCCTAAATACAAATCATCACTCAAATCAATAGTTTGCTGATAGAAGGCTTCAACTGCCTACTCTGCTTTTTCTTTCCCTTTCAGTTTGTTTGTTTTTAAATATTAATAAAGATTTATTACGCCTGAGTGCCCCCAGGTTCACTGTTTTCACTTATAATTCCTCTGAAATGGAATACTCTCAGCCACTTGTTTCTCACAGTGATTCCTCTTTTGTTCACCCATAAAACAATTCAAAGTATAAATGGATGGTTTACTTATTATTTGGATTCATCTATGTGGGAGCGTTGGATCTACTCTACCTCAAAAATACCAATTGGCTGCCATTTTGCAACATGTACTCACAATAATACTTCAATGTTGATAGTCGGGGTGTTTATAGTAAGCCAATAAAAATAATTACAGGTTTAAGTCCGTCAAAAACAGCACATGTATGTAAGGACGATACAGGTTAACATCAGCTCTTACTCCAACTGTTACTGATGCTGATTTCCTACCAGGTGTCTTAGATCAAACAAAGAAAAAGAAACTTTGCTAGTTGATTGTAACGTGTACTCCCAGAGCAGAGCTATACTGAACATATAAAACAATATAGAGTTCTGTTCTGTTCATGTTCTAGTGTTGCAGGAAAGTTTCAGAAGAACAGGAAAATAATTCTCCTCAATGTGGTGACTAATAACACAAATCTAGAATAAAAAAATATCGATGAGGACTACGCCTTTAGGGGGCAGCAGTCCAACAAACAGGATGTGAGCTGCGGTAAAGCACCGAAGAAGAAGAAGAAGAAGCTGTTTCCCCGGAAGTTTACCTTGGTTGCCTTCTCTGTTCGCTTGTGAGCTCGGAGACCGATTTGTGACAGATTTCTCCTCACACACTGAGAATGGTACGATGCAATGGCTGCTTTCTGCACATTTAATACACGTGTTCATGTTTCTGCCGTGACTGTTGTCAGTGTGCAGTTTTCTAAGAGGGATTTTAATCAACTGCTAGCCGGGGTTAGCTTGTTTATGCTAGCCGGGCGTTGTCAAGTTAGCAGGGTGTTGGAAAAACAGCTTATGTTTGTCCTCATGTCGTCTGTCCTCATATAGTCTGTCCTCGTGTCGTCTGTCAGTCCCTGTGAGTCTACAGTCACTTCACTACAGACTTAAATTAAAACGATGCTAACTCATGTTTCAGGCTGAAGTAGAAGAAACTCTGAAGAGGATCCAGAGCCAGAAGGGGGTGCAGGGAATCATCATCGTCAATTCTGAAGGTATTATTTAGTATTAAAACCGAATATTATCATGAAGAATCCAGTTTTAACATTGGTGGGATATAAATAACAGATATAAAATATGGGAAGTCTAAAGCCATGAAGTTGTTTCAGCTACAGTTTTCTTCAGCTGAATAAAATGAATTGGTGCAAAGTCTTTTCCAGTTTAGTATCTTAAACAAAATGAGTGAAATTCACTTTGATATCCAACAGATTTAAATTCTGACAGATGATAAATGCACCTTCTGTAAGAAAACTAGTATGATTGACACTACAGCTTAGAGGGAAATATAATTTTTACTCAAATGATACTGAAAATGACACTTTAAGTGATTTAAGCTTATAAAATACAGTCCACTAAGAACAGACCATTTCAGGCGGAGTTAATTTGCATATATGTAAATGAACCCTTTCACCTCTTTTCCTTTAGGAATCCCCGTCAAGACGACTCTGGACAACTCCACCACTGTGCAGTACGCAGCTCTGATCCACCAACTGGTGATGAAGGCCAGAAGCACCGTACGAGACATCGACCCCCAGAATGACCTCACCTTCCTCCGGGTCCGATCCAAGAAGAATGAGATCATGATCGCTCCAGGTGAGAGGAAAGGAAATAACTATTAGGATTTCAGGAGTAACAGGAATCTGAGTCTGTAAAAGCATCTGAGTCCCAGACGTTACTTCTTCTATAAAATGGCTGATTTTTTTCTGTAGTGCATCAGGTCATAATTGGGGGAGAGAAAAACAAACAAAAACCAAAAAAAAAAAAAAAACTGTATACATTACACATTAGGAGAAATGTGGAGAATGCTGAAACATGCAGCATATACAGGGCCACATTTTTCAGACAGCATCTGTGAAATTTGTCTTTGTATTTGTCAAACTAAGTTCCATTACTTTGAAATATTTTGTTTTGAATTTGATAGAAAATAGCCCTATTTGTGATTATGAACCTCAGTAGTTGTTTAGTATGTGTTGTCATTTGCTAAATTTGTTTACTGTGAACATTTTTTCATCCTCATTTTAATATTTTACTTTTTTCCTTGCAGATAAGGACTATTTCTTGATCGTCATTCAGAACCCCTCAGACTGAAACAGAAGAAAGTGCTGTCTGACTCATTACTTCTGTCTTTCATATTTAAAACAGCCAAACACTTTTTTTGTCTTGCTAAATCAAAAGAACTTGTTTTACCAGAAGCTCTTAATGCATTTGCTGTACAAAGTAAACCAGGATCTGAAGGTTGACAAAACAAAGATGGTAGATCCTTATGACAGTCAAAGGCCCAGCAGGCAAATTAATTTTTTTCCCCCCATGTTGTAGCATTCCAGACATACTGTTTGTGACTGTTTATTTCATGCCACAGGTGTTTTAGCAGGTGTGATGAGCTGCTTTAACACCTATGGCAGAATAATGAAGTTTCAAGCTGGACCAGTGCATGTGTATCTGCAAAGCACCCAGTAAACAAGAGAGAGGCCACAGCTCGTCCGTGTTTGTGGATGTTCTTTTTAATTCTATCTTAATGGAAATCTTGGGATTGTTATTTATTGTTTCTGCAGACAATGCAAATTGAAGTACAGTATTTCAGTGGCAAGAAGCGAACACTACACACACTGCTCTTGTCCTTTCAAGTTTCTGTTTGTTATTTGTAACAAATTGAGAAATTAAAAGTCAGAATGGTTTTGTGTGTTTTTGTTACTGTATAAATTAAGTATTTACAGTTTTGGGGAGAGTTTTTCCTCAACCTTTACTACTTTACCATCAGACTAAAATGTGAAATAAGAGACAGCGTAACATAACACCGAGCTGAAAGAATAGAACTGTTTTACTCTGTTGTCAGGGTGAACTGAAGACACACTAAGGTGTGAATGTACATCACTGCAGCAAGTTAAGAGCTTCAACCACTGCTCAGTTTTAAATTACTATCGTCAGTAGGACAATCTGGAGTCCTGTACAGATCAATTCCAAGCAAAATGATTTACATTTGAGGAAGGAAATGTTTCAAGTATGCAATTATGGAATAAAGTGCCTTCTGCAGAGCAGGATAAAACTTAATATAGTTGGTCAAGAAATCCTTTAAAAATGTTTAGTAAGCACAGTTAAACCAAGCTGGTGTAAAACAGTAGTCAATACAAATTACAGAGCAAACAAAAACTAACCATTGATTACAGCTTGGGTCTTATTTAAGACATCTTCAATATTGCACTACCTCATACTTCACAGTCAAACCTTGGACTTTTTCCTGCTCTACATTCATCTGATAACTTTAGTTCCCTTTCAGAATCAGATGGATCCAACAAAATACAGTCTGATCATCAAACTTTATTGATCCCTGGGGGGAAATTCCCAAGATACCCAGCAGTATGGAAAATACTTCAAATTAGAAGTATATAAGGTAGTTAACGTCAGCTACCCAGCGGTATATAAAGTACTTCAAATTAGAAGTATATAAGGTAGTTAACGTCAGCTACCCAGCGGTATATAAAGTACTTCAAATTAGAAGTATATAAGGTAGTTAACGTCAGCTACCCAGCAGTATATAAAGTACTTCAAATTAGAAGTATATAAGGTAGTTAACGTCAGCTACCCAGCAGTAAGAAAAGTACTTCAAATTAGAAGTATATAAGGTAGTTAACGTCAGCTACCCAGCGGTATATAAAGTACTTCAAATTAGAAGTGTATAAGGTAGTTAACGTCAGCTACCCAGCGGTATATAAAGTACTTCAAATCAGAAGTATATAAGGTAGTTAACCTCAGCTACTCAGCGATACATAAAGTACTTCAAATTAGAAGTATATAAGGTAGTTAACGTCAGCTACCCAGCGGTATATAAAGTACTTCAAATTAGAAGTGTATAAGGTAGTTAACGTCAGCTACCCAGCAGTATGGAAAGTACTTCAAATTAGAAGTATATAAGGTAGTTAACGTCAGCTACCCAGCAGTAAGAAAAGTACTTCAAATTAGAAGTATATAAGGTAGTTAACGTCAGCTACCCAGCGGTATATAAAGTACTTCAAATTAGAAGTGTATAAGGTAGTTAACGTCAGCTACCCAGCGGTATATAAAGTACTTCAAATCAGAAGTATATAAGGTAGTTAACCTCAGCTACTCAGCGATACATAAAGTACTTCAAATTAGAAGTATATAAGGTAGTTAACGTCAGCTACCCAGCGGTATATAAAGTACTTCAAATTAGAAGTATATAAGGTAGTTAACGTCAGCTACCCAGCAGTATATAAAGTACTTCAAATTAGAAGTATATAAGGTAGTTAACGTCAGCTACCCAGCAGTAAGAAAAGTACTTCAAATTAGAAGTATATAAGGTAGTTAACGTCAGCTACCCAGCGGTATATAAAGTACTTCAAATTAGAAGTATATAAGGTAGTTAACGTCAGCTACCCAGCAGTATATAAAGTACTTCAAATTAGAAGTATATAAGGTAGTTAACGTCAGCTACCCAGCAGTAAGAAAAGTACTTCAAATTAGAAGTATATAAGGTAGTTAACGTCAGCTACCCAGCGGTATATAAAGTACTTCAAATTAGAAGTGTATAAGGTAGTTAACGTCAGCTACCCAGCGGTATATAAAGTACTTCAAATCAGAAGTATATAAGGTAGTTAACCTCAGCTACTCAGCGATACATAAAGTACTTCAAATTAGAAGTATATAAGGTAGTTAACGTCAGCTACCCAGCGGTATATAAAGTACTTCAAATTAGAAGTGTATAAGGTAGTTAACGTCAGCTACCCAGCAGTATGGAAAGTACTTCAAATTAGAAGTATATAAGGTAGTTAACGTCAGCTACCCAGCGGTATATAAAGTACTTCAAATTAGAAGTATATAAGGTAGTTAACGTCAGCTACCCAGCGGTATATAAAGTACTTCAAATTAGAAGTATATAAGGTAGTTAACGTCAGCTACCCAGCGGTATATAAAGTACTTCAAATTAGAAGTGTATAAGGTAGTTAACGTCAGCTACCCAGCAGTAAGAAAAGTACTTCAAATTAGAAGTATATAAGGTAGATAACGTCAGCTACCCAGCAGTATGGAAAATACTTCAAATTAGAAGTATATAAGGTAGTTAACGTCAGCTACCCAGCGGTATATAAAGTACTTCAAATTAGAAGTATATAAGGTAGTTAACGTCAGCTACCCAGCGGTATATAAAGTACTTCAAATTAGAAGTATATAAGGTAGTTAACGTCAGCTACCCAGCGGTATATAAAGTACTTCAAATTAGAAGTGTATAAGGTAGTTAACGTCAGCTACCCAGCAGTAAGAAAAGTACTTCAAATTAGAAGTATATAAGGTAGTTAACGGCAGCTACCCAGCGGTATATAAAGTACTTCAAATTAGAAGTGTATAAGGTAGTTAACGTCAGCTACCCAGCAGTATATAAAGTACTTCAAATTAGAAGTATATAAGGTAGTTAACGTCAGCTACCCAGCAGTAAGAAAAGTACTTCAAATTAGAAGTATATAAGGTAGTTAACGTCAGCTACCCAGCAGTATATAAAGTACTTCAAATTAGAAGTGTATAAGGTAGTTAACGTCAGCTACCCAGCGGTACATAAAGTACTTCAAATTAGAAGTATATAAGGTAGTTAACGTCAGCTACCCAGCGGTATATAAAGTACTTCAAATTAGAAGTATATAAGGTAGTTAACGTCAGCTACCCAGCGGTATATAAAGTACTTCAAATTAGAAGTATATAAGGTAGTTAACGTCAGCTACCCAGCGGTATATAAAGTACTTCAAATTAGAAGTATATAAGGTAGTTAACATCAGCTACCCAGCAGTAAGAAAAGTACTTCAAATTAGAAGTATATAAGGTAGTTAACGTCAGCTACCCAGCAGTATATAAAGTACTTCAAATTAGAAGTATATAAGGTAGTTAACGTCAGCTACCCAGCGGTACATAAAGTACTTCAAATTAGAAGTATATAAGGTAGTTAACGTCAGCTACCCAGCGGTATGGAAAGTACTTCAAATCAGAAGTATATAAGGTAGTTAACATCAGCTACCCAGCAGTATATAAAGTACTTCAAATTAGAAGTATATAAGGTAGTTAACGTCAGCTACCCAGCGGTACATAAAGTACTTCAAATTAGAAGTATATAAGGTAGTTAACGTCAGCTACCCAGCGGTATATAAAGTACTTCAAATTAGAAGTATATAAGGTAGTTAACGTCAGCTACCCAGCGGTATGGAAAGTACTTCAAATCAGAAGTATATAAGGTAGTTAACATCAGCTACCCAGCAGTATATAAAGAACTTCAAATTAGAAGTATATAAGGTAGTTAACATCAGCTCAACACACACAATAATCATCAATAATTAGAATCCAATAATATCTGGTCCATTCATGTGAAATGGGCCATTCTGCACAATGAGTACTTTTACTTTGGATACTTTAAGTACATTTGGATGATGATACTGTAGTAAAAGTACATAAAAGTAACATTTGTAATGCAGGACTTTTCCTTGGAACACAGGATTGTAGTATTTCTACTTTTACCTCTGCTCGGTGTAGTAACATGTACTATAAAACCAACATGGTGGTAATAACGGGTCAATAGCGGGTAATAAATGGTGAACGGCCCCTTTAAGCCCAGAGGGTGACGTCATCGGCTCGGTTTACAGGCTTTGTTTGTCCGGAGCAGTTTCGGCCTCAGACTATCCGGAGACACCGGAGGAGACGCTCGGTTCGGACCTGCCCGCTCTGCTTTGTGACCGGGTTCTGTTGTAACGTTATCGGGCCGAGGGTGTGTAGTCACGGACAGAGATGCCGTCCGACAGACCCTTCAAACAAAGGAGGACGTTCGGTAAGAAGCCCGGTTTAACTAACGGTAACGGTAGCTGGGTGCTACCTAGTTAGCTAGTTAGCAGCCTGTTAGCCACCCAGCTAACCAGTCTGCTGACCAGTTAATGTTGTTACTGTGACTGGGTTTACTGGGTTTGAAACGGACGGGATTTTAAGGCTCAGGTCGGTACCAGTTTGGGACAGAAGCGTCTGGGCGTAAAATAGGAGGAGTATTTATTTCATACTGTACATGTCGAGGTAAATAATGGTTAAAAATATTAACTAAACTCTAAACTAAGCCGTACTCTAACAGCCAGCAGGTTCTGCTTAGCCGCTGATGTTCCGAGGCCATCTGGGTCAGTCCCTAGCTAGCCCGGCCTGCCATTAGCAGCTTCCCCAGCCCTGGATTAGCTGGTGCAGCCAGTTCAGTGTTTGCTTATTACAGGAAAAACAACATGTGCTGACACATTATCCCAGCACACGTGTTCAGGTGCTGATGTTGTAACCTGAGGCCAAACGGAGGCCCCTGAGCTGCGCAGGGAGGGGCCCAGGATCCATTGCATAACCTGAGCACACAGAGAAATATGGGCTAAAGGACAGAAAACGCTTCATTTGCTGTGTTGTAGTGATGAAGTTCAGTGAAATGATAATTAATGATGATTAATTAATAATTAGGACTCATCACTGAGATCAACACAGCTCTCCTCTGATAATCAATATGTCATGTGCATGTTCAATGTACATTTAGTTTCCATATTGAAGGATGGTCATGCACTATAATGTGAGCCGTCTGAGCTACTGTGTCATGTTTATTTATTTATTTTCTATTATTACATCATTTATAATGAATATAATATAAAGTCGTTATTAAAACTACAAACTTCCCTCCTGGGATCAATTCTCTAAATAACTATATACCTTGCATTAGTCAGTGTAGAGTTATGTTCTCTCAAGCAATAGTTACAGCATTAACAGTGCTATTGTACATATGAAGTCAGATATATCTTATAAAGTTGGGATACAGCATAAGAGGACTCAGGTTACTGTGTGGGCCTTGGCCCAAAGTCTAATTTTACTGCTTTGAGTCGCAGGAATGATGGAGCCAGTTCATCAAATACGACATTTTTAAAGCAGCAGATACTTTAACGTGCTGGAAAAACAGGAAACAGATCTATCTAAAACAGGATTTTAATACTGGATTGTTTTATGTGTGGTGGCTTTTAAATTTAAGGCCGATTGTATCTTTTAAATGTGTTTATAACGTAGTAATTAGCATAAAATATTCCTAGAGTCACAGGAGGAAAACCTCCCCACACCGAGACAAAGGAAGCATTCATGTGACTGGTGTGCTTTAATGCCGTCTGAGCTTCTTCTTTTTTTTTCTTTAAGAGGACAGGAGGCTCTTTAGAGAGAACAGGGCATGTTGTAAAACGAGACAATAAGGTGGCAAAAATATTGCAAAGTTCAAAGTCAAGCAGGTGAAGTGAAGAGAGAGGAACATTAGGAATAGAAAACAACTTTTGCACACAATTGATGTGTGAAGATGAAATGTAAACTGAGTCCATGTTGCTCTGCTTAGACCACAGCGGTAAAGACAAAGACATGAATGTTCTGCTAATTATAGTAATATAATAATGCAAGGACAAACAGGTGTGCTTCTCATGCACTGAAAACCAGTGGGGTCCTCTGCCTTTAAAAATATCTTTATCATCAGGAAAAATCAGCTCATGTTTTAATGGTAAATGAGTTTATTTTGAACGGCCTACATCCTGCTTGGATCTTTCTGCTAAAATTTGTTAGTCATGCCAGATAAACTGACCTGCGAGTACTCCACAGGGGGATTTTCATGTATTTTTCTGTTTACATAATACATTTTTATTTACAAGTATCACTGCGCACAGGCACTACATCATAAATTAAACAGATGCAGACGGCCAGGAGGCGGACGGTTACAGTGCACAGTGACCTCCACAGATCAGCGGCAGTGATAAAAGCGAACAGTTCGTTTCTTGGATCAAAATTTATTCTCTGCGAGTGCTGGGGTGTGGATAACATGGACACAAAAGAGGTTTCTCTTCCAGCAGACTCATTAAAGAGCCGAGCTGTGTCTGGACTCTGGTTCATCGGCTATTTTATTTACATCAGAATGTATGTCGGCCCCTGTGGACTTTCTACCAGGAACCAAACCTACAGTAGTTCAGGCAGACAGACCAGCAGCAGGGAGGGGACATTAGGCTTTTACATCTATATTTCCAGCAAAATTATGGTATTGAAAAGGGAGGAAAATGATTACCAACTCTCAGCTAAATTGTTTTTTTTGTATTATGGTTTCTTCTTAATGGATGCTTCAGACTGCTTAATTTGAATAAATTGAATTTAATTTTTACTGCATCAGGGCTTGTTTGTCCTCCGTCCTGAAAGAACTACAGTCTCTGTGATGGTGTTTTCTCAGGGTATAGTTACATGTTGAACTAAAAAAGCCAGGATCAGACTGTTAGCAGCAGCAGAGGAATCACAGCTTTTTATCTGGTGAAGTCAAGCTGACAGTGTTTTTCCTATTTAAGCTTCTTGTTGATGGATTGTGTCTTTTGTTACCCACAGCTGACCGCTGCAAAGAGGTCCAGCAGATCCGTGAGCAGCACCCCAACAAGATCCCTGTAAGCTGCCGTTCCAGTCTGAGTTCACCACACACACACACACACACACACACACACACACACACACACACACACACACACACACACACCTCACTGCCCCATAATACTGCACCAGTGATCCATGTAGCCTGTCAAACACTGCTGTGTGCATGGGTGCATTTACATACAGTATGTTCATGTTTCTAGCCTTGTGATGGACCTGTGGGTACTGAAGTGCAGGAAGCAGCAGAGCAAGACAGACATATCATGAAGTGACAATATTTACCAGTGAAATAGCTCTGAGTCGGTGTGAATTTCATTTTGCGTATCTATGAGGCCTGGTGCATCATGTCTATACGAGGTGATAACACTGAAATTAATTAATTGAATTAATCAAATAAGCCAAATTTAATATGGGCCATCTCTTAAAAGAAGATGCTTATTCATCTTCATATGAAGATCTAGGTAAGACTGATACCACTTTCTGTATATGGTGGTTAACTTGGCTTAGCTTAAAGAGGTGGGGAAACAAAACCCACTTACCAGTGTTTCTAAAGCCAATTAACACATTTTATCGCTCTTTTTTTATAATGGAGTCCCAACAAGACTCACTGTGCCCTGTTAAGTCCTACTCTGGCACCAGCCGCTAACCTAACCCTCTTAGGCCGTTATCTAAGCTACCCAGCTGCTGTAGCTTCACATTTAACATAAAGACACAATTCACATCTAACTCTCTGCAAGAAAAAGAACTGCATTTCTAAATATGCACTTCTCAGCTATTTCTGCCACTTACAATACAAATAGTAAGTACATCTACACGTATTATAACATATACCTGCAGCTGTCGTCTCATTTTAACAGTAGAAATAGAAGTAAAAGTCCATTCAGAATCCCACTTAAATAACACAGAAGTATTATTAACAAAATGCACCTAATGTGCATCATATAGCCAAATCATAAGTGCTCATTAAGGAGAAAGGCCTGTTCCATAATAATATTTATTATTGGATTAATATGTTCCTCACTTTAATGTTGCAGCAGGTGGAGCTAAATTTAGCTGCTTTAATTTCTTGTGAATTGTGCTCTTAGGACCAATACTGTCTTATTTTATATTACTCCCAATGACCAAAAATATTGTGCTGCTTATACTTTACGGTCATAAATGATTGATCTGAACCTGCAGAGTGATTTAAGTAAATGGACTGGTTGGGACAAAGTGTCCAGTCCAAAGCTAGCGTTAGCTGACTAAGGAGTAAATGTATGAGTCCAGTAGACGCTCTGGTTCCTGCTAATGTGACTCAAAGCACTAACGTTACCCAAAGCTCCACTTCCTCCCAAATCCACATCAGATTCATTCAATCCAAAGGTCCAATAATGACCATGCTAGGTGGCTAATGCTACCAAACCAACAGGTTAGCTTTAGATGCTAACACATCCAGAAGGAAGAAAAAGCCAAAGCCATGTTAACCAAGGAACTAACCTGTTGGCTCTGGCAGCCACTGGTTCCCACTTTGAGCTGCAGAAACTCCTCCATGAGACTCAACGCAAACACTGTGGAAACTAACCGACTGTTTTCACTGATGTGCTGCAGGTGATCATTGAGCGGTATAAGGGAGAGAAACAGCTTCCTGTGTTGGACAAGACCAAGTTCCTGGTTCCAGACCACGTCAACATGAGTGAGCTGGTCAAGATCATCAGGTAAACAAACATGCGCTGTCCCAGCATGTGTGTTTGGTTTGTGGGTATATATTTGGAGCTGTGTGTTAGCATTCATGCATCTTAACGCTCTAAATACAAGTAGTATCCTCTTACTTCTTGTAAAGTTACATGGATTGTTTAAGAGAAAACTGATGTAGTTTCATTAGAAGATTAAATTTTATTAAACTTTCACCAGTAGGAAAGTTCATGAAAATGTATTTATGAATACCTAAAGAAGCAAAAAAAGCTTTTCCAGGTCCTCAAATGTGACATTTATTGTAAATGGAACATTTTACGGTTCAGACAAAAATGGAAAAATGTAATGAACATGTTCTAGTTTCTAGATAAATCGTTGATGAGAAAATTAATGGCAGATTAGTGTTTCCCTGATGCTGAATGAAAACTGTAGTTTGCAGAGCAGGTTGTACTCTGCATGTGTTCAGGCTGCTCATTATTTCTTGCAAGTGGGGAAAAAAAAACCAAAACAAAAAATCTTGACTCTGGAGTTGAGGTGTAAATATGAAAAGCTGAATACTACCAAAGCCCTGTTATCTCACAATCTGAAGTGGAAGTCCTCTTTATTAACATTTCAGTTGTGTGATAGCTACAATGGAAGGAATCAAATTTAAAAGCAGCCTGTAGGGAGGATTGACCAGCGCCCTATTATCATATATTATATTCAGAATATTCACCAGTACAACATCGACCCATCATTGTGGTAAGTACATGGATATTAAATCACAATACGGTGGTTCTGAAACACTCACCTGCTGTCGACTGGAGGTGTGGCAGGGCGTCATGCTGCTGGTTCCGGTGTGTTCCAGCAACAAGCAGGTTTCTCAGCGAGGAAAAAGTATAAAACATCCACAGAGACTTCAAAAACTGATCCTGCAGAATAATCCACTTCCCCAGCTTCTATGTTATGTTCCAAACACTAATTCATCAGGACAAAGAAAGTTAAATATACAGGTTTCCCCTCTGCTCACACATGAGCTCACACAGGTGTGTGTTGGTTTGCACGTCAAAGCGCCCACTTGTCGCTCTTCCATTGGCCAGCACCTTTCTGTCCCAGCTCACTCATTGGCCATCGGTTTGAATTCCCGCTATGGTTTTCTGAACAAACACCCAGGTGCTTCATATTTGGCTAACGATGCACGTTAGCTGAACTGCTGCTTGGTGGGAACGTGTTGTTCCCGCTCCTGCAAATACTATCAGAACCCTGACATCCCTTTCAGGCCTCAGCTGATACTATAGGACTAGCAGTGACAGCCGTGTCTGTGTGACCTGTAATATTTTCCCTCAATGAGTCGCGATGCAGTGGGAACAGAAAATCTGAAAAGTGGAAGAAGTGTTTTGGCTGATGACAGAAAAAACATTTGTATTATTAGATGCAGATGAATTCCTGTTTCCACAGCAGCCTGACTGCTCATGTGACAGTTGCCGTTCTGTTGCAGAGGAGGAATAATCAGCAGAGGGGAGAGACCCCAGGCTCAAGGCAATCCAAACAGTCTGTCATTCTTTACACCAAAGTGCAGGGAGCAGGCAGGTGGAAGGTTCTGTGGTGCTGCTTTCTGTTTTGGCTCACAAACACTAGAGCTTTGTGAGAATTTGGTCGTAACATTTGCATCTTCAACACAAATAGTGGAGAAACATGAAATCAGAGTTAAAACCAAATCTGAAAAGACTGGAATAAAGAGTCAGACTGAAGTGGCTGTGGAATAAAGAAAGACCTGAGGGGGTCATTTCTGAGGACACAACACCTAACGTTTGATCTGACTTGTTCCCTCCAGGCGTCGGCTGCAGCTGAACCCCACGCAGGCCTTCTTCCTGCTGGTCAACCAGCACAGCATGGTGTCGGTGTCCACCCCCATCTCTGAGATCTACGAGCAGGAGCGTGACGAGGACGGCTTCCTCTACATGGTCTATGCCTCGCAGGAGACCTTCGGCTGCTAGGGAGGGAGTGGGAGGGCGAGCGGGACATCTTCGGGTGCTGGGAGGTCTGGGTGGGAGGGAGAGGATAGAGAGGGAAGCTTGAGGGGAAAAAGAAAGGATATGTGGTGTGAGAGCCAACCAGAAACCATCAGACCCCATGATCCACTCCACTTAGTCGCATTGCAGGCCCAAGTAGCAGCACCCTGTCAGTCAGTGTACATGTAACAGACCCCCCTGTCCCTCGCTCTCTCTGTCATAGGTACCCTCTTCACATTGGTCAGTAAGTACAACACTAGCTACAAACGCCAGAGGACATCCTGTGTGTCTCCCCCGCCTAGAAACCAGAATCACAGCTGCAATAGTTCGGACTTTTATTTTCTCTCTTCTTCTGGCCCCGTGCAGACTGAGGTCTCTTTATTTTGAAAGGGTGGGACAAACCAACCAATGACCTTGGAGTTTGGATGCTGTGTGTAAAGTTCCACAACAGCGCTATTGATTGATTGACTCATTTTCATCTTTAAAACTACACATATACACAACGAGCTAAACTTGAAACCAGGCAGGCGCTTGTCAGCCACAGGTCAGGATGTAATTTGAGGCTCAGTGAGTCAGTGGACACAGGTGAAAGCACAGCACAGTTTCGTCAGAACTCAGTAATTCAGTGTCAGTCTGTACTGTCATTATGACGACAGCAGTAGTACAGTGTAGAAGAGTCGCAGTGATTATTGTTTTTTACCTTCTAATGTTTTTTAACTCACATTTGTTTTGTTTTTTTTGTTTGAGACATTAGCAGTAGTTTAGTGTGTGTGTTTCATAGCTGGTCCTGAGTTTGTTTCAATCACACATTTACCATCAGCCTGATGCTCAACTCGCCAACTCGCTACTGAGTAGCTGGCAACCAGGCTAAAAATGACTAATATTGGAAAGTTATTCACATTTACACTAATTTTACATGTGCAATATTCATCCCTTCATGCCTCTGCAGGTTTGAGCAGCAGCACTGGTGGCTAACGCTGTTCATCATTTATCATTTGTCGGCTCACTGCTGCGCCCCCTCCCACCGTGAAGCTGCTGTGATAAACTAAACTGCACAGTGTCGGGCAGGTCAGCAGCACGTCAACAACACCTCATAAGCACAGTACACCTGTAGCATCACTACTCACCTGTCTTCCTGCACAAGGCTCCCCACACGTTTAACCACAATCAGGTGACGCAGATTTAAGGGCCAGTCCAGTAGATTTTAGGCAGATTTGAGTGAAGACACGAGGGATGCCCTCTCCAGCAGGCGTAGGGACAGATGCCTGCTTTTCATACTTCCAGAAGAAGTGTGTTTCTAAGAACAAAATCAATGCGGCACATGAGAACGTGAGCAGGTATCTGGCTTAAAGCCGCTGGTTATGAGTGGCAGCACAGGGGGGGGGGGGGGGGGGGTTTCTTCTCTGCAGAGGCAAACCAGTCATTTACACGGGGAGGATCACAGGACGCTTCTGTTTGATACGTGATCTTTTTCTTTCTGCGGGCCTGGACAGCACAGGGAAAAGCCAATAAATGATTCTGTGTATTGAGCAGAGCTGAGGTGAGCTCTGCTGGAATGTCATTCCTCCAGCGAGAGGCCGAGCTCCCCTCCTGCCTCGTGTCCCACACACTAAGATCACAGCTGTCATGGTAGAGTCCAGCGTTAGACATGAGAAAATGTGTTTCATGTAGGAAACGAATGAGCTTCTTTTGCACATAAATTAATACCAATATTAAAAAAGTTGGCATAGACGTTTTTTTTAGGAATTACTGTATCTGTATAACTTCTCTCTTTTTGTATCTGCTCCTCTTCTCCGTTTGTCTGCCTTTGTTTAATAAGACAAAAAAGTTGCGATGCACTACAAACTTTGCATGTTTTGACATTTTTTTTAAAATATATATTGATTTTATGCTATAAATATAATTGTACTGTTTTATTTAGGGAAAAAAAAATCATTTTAAATGTCTCCCAAACCAAAACTGAAACAAGTGTATGTGTATGTTTGAAACAAAAAAATGTGTGTGCGTATAAACGATCGTATAATCGAGCTGTATCACAAAGTGTGTTTTCTTTAGGCTTCCTCACGTCGTCTTTGTTTGGGGGGTGTGCATAGACGCACTGCTACAACCTTACTCAAAGTTATTTGCCAATAAATTCAGAAACGTTGCCTTTAATGTGTTTTTCTTGCCTGTTCTCTGACGTGTGAAATGACGTGAAGCTTGTATGAGAAGGAAAGTGCATCTCAATAAATTAGAATAATGTGAAGTTCATTTATTTCAGTAGTCCAATTGAAAAAGTGAAACTCCAGTAATTTATTAACTCAATACACACAGGTACAGAAGTATCAGCAAATTGTAAATTGTAAATTTAAATACTTGAAAGTACTTTGCTTCTTAATGTCCCCTGTGACTGGGGGTTGGGTCCCACTAAAGGGTGTCAAGATAAATCCTAGGGGCCCTCAGATGATTGAGAAAACTAAACTGTCATATACAAATACAAATAAAATGAATCTGAAAACACTACAGTTGGTAAACAAATGTCATGAGTAAATGTAATACTTCAGTGAAAAGTAGCATAAAACATAAGTACTAAAGTACATTAAGAATGGTACTTTAAATGGACGTTACTTTCTAATACTGTTTACATTCTCACATTACTGTATATCAGTTTAATCTGCAGGTATTTTCTTCATGAGCCCACTGGTCTATAAAGGTCAGAACATGAAATATGGAAATATGCTGATCACAAAACACAGAAGGCTAAGGGCAGAGACAGGCTGGAGCCTGAGAAATCATTGATTTAGACTGAAAAGATCAATCAATTAATCGTCACGTCTTCATTCCACCGCGATCGTTTCTGATCGGACTGGACATCTGTAGACACCTCAAAAGAAAATCAAACCAGTGAAAAGAGGGTGATTTATTTTATTTTACAGTGAGATCGTACAGAAACATTCACGGAGAAAAACCGACGTCTCCCAGTCTGAAAGACCAGAATCACATCAGATCTGCTGCTTTTCCTTCAGACAGGCCCATGTAAACACCACCCCCCTGTGTATTGATCACACTGTGCTGTGACTGTCAGCGTGTTGGACATCACAGCATCAACTCAAACCTCAGAGCTCAAACTGCTCAAAGTTCATCAGGTGCCTCTTCAGACAAAGTGTCGCTCTTAGACTTTCACTAAGTTTTAAACAAACCGAAGCTTCAGCTCATACACTTTGACAGAAAAGCAGCAGCAGGTCCTGTTCCTCCTGCAAGAGGGGATCCAGCTGACCCCCTTCACCCAGCAGGGTTAACGATTAGACCCAGACCAGAGTTTAGACATGAATAACTTTCTTTAATGACACAGGCACAGAAATAAAAGTGACTGGATTCATTCTCTCACACACACACACACACACACACACACCATCTCATTTCTGTAACTGTTTCACCTTCTAGCAAGACTTCAAAGTTAGCAGCACATGAGCAACTTCTAAGTTTCTGGACAAGTGATGTTCTCCACCAGTGCCAGCTTAAACCAGACATGAGGTGGTGGATGCACAGCTTTGTTCTTCTTGCAGGAAACATGAATGAGGTGACCAGAGGAAACGTTCTAGAGATTAAACCAAAAAAAAAAACAACACAAAACAAAAGGTAGAGAATGAAGAGGCTGCAGGAGGGCGCTGTGACCTGAAGTGGGAGAAAGGTGTTTGTGCAGATGAATTTGTTTCAAGTTGAGAGATGATGTCCAGCAGCTTGTTGGCTTCATGTGTGAGAGCAGGCGAACCACAGCAGAGCTCCTTGGCGGCAGGAAGCTTACGACATGCTGAGGAGAAACAGAGCAGAGAGGAGACGTTCAGATCACCGAGGTTTTCACGGTTTAATGTTCCTGTTACTTCCAGAGGAGACAGAGGACACACTGACTGTTCTCCTAAATGAACTGATTTTAGTTCCGGGGAAACAGAAAGCAGAGGCAGCAATGAACAAACAGAGCAGTGGAACATGCAGCTGAGTGAGTCTCAGTAACTCATCCCCGACTGAAGCCCACAGCGACACAGACGATCAGCCTGCGTCTGTTTTAAATTCCTACATCGTTCCTTCGACACAGGTTGTGTAAACATAGACAATACACAAGTACCACAAGTAAAGAGCAGCAAAAGGGCAGATAATCAGGTGTGTGTGTGTGTGTGTGTGTAAAGGTAGTAAAACGAGTGACAGCGGTGGTGAACCCAAAAGATGATGGGCCTCAAACTGCAGAGACACATTTCTCAGGCTGTGAGAAAAGTGTGTGTGTGTGTTGGCGGTGTGTTATGAAAACGCCCTAATGAGTCACAAATGTTGCTAAGGATGAGTGTGAGTGTGTGTGTGTGTGAGTACAAGAACAAAAGATGTGTTGTTACAAATTCTGTTCATTTAATCGACTTATATTGTGAATGAACCAAACACACACAACTGGTTCATCAGGCGAAAGGAAAAAAAGATAATCTGGGAACAATTAATGTTCTCAGAGCTTTAGAACTGGGGTTATCCAGATTTTGATCACCTGTCGATGAGCGAGTCCCTCATGCTGGTGGCGATGGCCGAGGGCTGTGCCGTGTCGCTGAGCCTGAAGACGCTCTCGATGACCGACAGCTCGGTGCTGGTGGTGTCCAGGCCACAGAACGCGCACCAGTCGTTGACCACCATCCCCGCCGCGATGACCTCACTGCCCCGGTTCACTGTGCCGGCCTGAACAGAAGTCAGCCTTACTGGTACGGAACAAGTTCGCCTCATGGTTACCAGCTGGTGTTAGCATGTTACAGTGGTGCTGCCAGAGCAGCTGCAGACTCCTCATAGAATAAACAACTCATTTTGTTGTGTTGCTGACTGATGCAACCAGACGCTGAATAACTGGGTTTACTCATGTCCAGTCTCCCACTGGTCCAGCACTGTGGACTGTGTGCAGGACGCCCCACAGGCTGGTCTTTGTTTTTGTTTAGAAAATAAAACAGACCGCCTCCTTATGACACCCTGGTCATAATTTCACCAAAACTAGAGAAGAAACTGAAAACATTCCTGAGACTCACTTTCTTAGTGTGAATCCTCAGACTTAACCGTTTTCGACTGAGTAAATGTCTGACCCACAGACACATCTGGCTCATGGGACACTGAAACAGAAACGTGTCCAACAGGAAGAAAAAACAAAGTGCACCAACTGGTTCTCAGCAGGAACGCTGTCAAACCTGTCACTCACCACCAGAGGAACCTGCAGCAGAGACGACAACTCGTCCTGGTCTTCTATGGACGTCTTCGGGTGGACGAGGCCTCCCTGGTTGCTGAAAGCGCAGTAAGAACCAACCAGGACCTGCTCTGCTATTGTCTGACGGAAAACCTCCACCTTCAGAGTGTCTGCAAGGATCTCCTCCGTCTCCTGAAGGGACCAAGAGGAAAAGTCACATTTCCCACTGAAGTGGCACAAACCAGCTGTTCTCAGATCAGATCTGGGCCACTTGCATATGTGGACCTAGATCAGATTCCCATCCAATGTGTGATTGTGCCTGTCGTCGGTTCGATGAAGGCACGGCAACTAATTAAAACAGACACCAGTGAGGCTGAAACATTGAAATGTTTGATATTTCAGTGGTTTAGCAAAATGACGTGCGGGTCAGCTGAGGTGCACAGAGGTGTCTCACCCTGTCGAGGTCGGGGTGGACCAGGGCGACGTAGTCGTTACAGGCGATGACGTTACCCAGCGCAGACAGCCTCTCCTCCACCCTCTGGAGCCTCACCGTGTCCGGCAGGCAGTTTCTGATGTGCTGCAGCTCCTGGTCTGTCGTGTTGACGGGCACCAAGAGGCCGTGACGGTTCCCTGATCACAGGATGAAGAGAAAATGAACCCAGAAGAGACATTCATGTATGTGTGTGTATGTGTGTGTGTGCGTGTGTGTGTGTTCCAGGTGGTACTCACCCACACACATCCTCCCTATGATGCGACAGCCTGCTATAGATGCATGAACCACTGGGATGGTTTCTGACAACTCTCCTTCAAACACACTGCAGTTACACAACAACACAAAGAGACAACTGGTAAATAATAAATCAACACATTTTGTTGCAGTGACAAAGAGCATCTTCACTTTACTTCAGTCTTCACTGGTGGTTATGGATTAACGTTCTACGGAAGCTCTGAACGGACAATATTTCTCTCACTCCTTCTGATACTGTTTTATAACTGTTTATTTATTGTTTTATATTTATTGGCGCTGTCTAAGGATGAATCCAATTTCAATGTACATGTTACAATGACAAAGATGTTTCTATTCAAAGCAACAGACCAGTCTGAATAAACATGTTCAGTCCAGGTGAAGGAGAAACACCTTAAATAACCGATGTGGTCCCATCGCTCCTTTCAGAAGGTTCCTGCTGAATAAATCCACCTGCTGTGGATGTGGGGTCATAGTTTAGAAACTGGACCAGGCACAGCTGGTTAACCCATCCTGATAGTTACCCATCCGGCCACAAAGCTGTGCTGCTCTAATGGATTAACATTTGTTCTTGACACCAAACTTGAACCCTCCTGGCTCTGTAGTCGGCCTGTACTCCCTAATCCCACTTGGCCCCCAGGATGTTTGTTCTTGCCTCTTTCTTCCATGTGACACATGTTACACCGGGATGGCATCAGCCACCGGAGCTTCAACTGGGATCAGCCCAGCGGAGCCTCGTTTTTAGCCTCCATGCTACCCGAGCCGACTAAACCAAGCTAAAGCCACGGGACAGGTGTGTGAGGAGCCAGAACGCACCTGTAGAAGTTCTCGGAGCCCCCGATGGCCACCAGGCAGTACGTGTTGGTCAGTTTGGCGAAGCAGCCGATCTCGTTGTTTTTCTCAAACGATGCTCTCACAGCCATGATGACGAAGAGGAGGGTTCACTTCTGATCCTGGAACAGAGGAACAAGCTTTATTTACCGAATCGTTAGCGGCAGCTAGCTGGCTAACTAGCTAACTAGCTAGCTGCTGACTAAAAGTTAGTTGTTGAGCAGCCTGACAGTCCAACGTGTCAGATTAACACACGTGTTATCACCAAAACACAGACGTCTCCTTTTTAACCGCTCACATTTAGCGAAAACAGAAAATTACCTGAGAGACGTTCGTGGCCTCCGAACACGCGTGCTGCTTCCTTCACGTCCTTCACTTCCGCTTCAGGGTCAGCGTGATGACGCAATGACGTACATGCGTATTATTTGTTTATCCCTCAAAAACTTTTACTGAGTATAAATATGAATCAATATCCTACATAGATTATATAGGTTGTATCAGAACACATTAAAACAGTCGTTGAATCAGTTTTTTACCTTTTATTTTTTACTTTTATTGCATCTTTTTAATGTTATTGTTTTCAGTCAAATAACAAAATGAGGGAGAAGGAAAAAACAAACAAACAAAAACAGATTTTTCTACAGACAAAATAAATCTGTTGTCCATTGTGGTTTAGAACAGAAAACTACAGTAAAGTAGTAAAACTGCAGGGCAGGAGTGATCTGCAGCTGCACCAGAAAGATTCTTTTCTTTACCTATTTATTATTTTGGTTGTTATTTCATTAGTAGTCTGGGGTGTGACGTTAAAAAGCACATGGTCCAAAGCTCAGGGATCTTGATCTTGACACTAACTAAAAACATCAGGTTTATAGATAGACTACAGAAAAACACTCCACTTGAGAAGTTATTACTGATTACCAACATTTCCAATTAATACAAAGTGTTTGTTGACCCACTAAGTGATTGATCGTCTAGAGTAGCTGCTTGGTTTCTGAGAAGTAATGAAGACCAGAACACTGTTTCCATTGGAATCTGTTGACTGTCTGTTCCACTGTTGCCCTGACTGCTATTACAGGCTGTTTGTCTCCAGGTTCTTTCCTGCTGCCTCCTCACATCTGCTGATGTTTTTAACCCAGATGCTCAGCGCGTGCGTGTATCGGTGCGCGTGCACGAGCCGTGGAAAACATCTTAAAACAGCCCAGACCTCCTTCCTTCTTCAGGGACCTGCATAGCAACTGCAGCCGCCGCCTCCTCCTCTGTCCCCCCGCAGCACCGGGAGCGACGTTGTGAGCCAATCACGTCGGCCGCTCCGCGTGACGTCTTATTTGTTGACACGTCCATTAGTCCTCCACCTGTGTGACGTCACTGCAGCAGGTGGGAGGGAGGGGGTGACGAACCAGAGTGGACCAAGAGTGTGTGAACGATTAGGAGGTATCCCTCCTTCGTGTTTTTGCTGCCTCACAAGCAGGATAAGCTACTAAGATATTAATAGTTATAACATTAGATTAGTACTTTTTAAAAACTCCTTTTACTTTACTTCAAGTACATTTGGATACTGATGTATTTGACTGCAGTAACATTTTGAATCCAGGACCCTTATAAGATATTCATTCCCTTTTTGTTGTATTACTACTTTTACTGCAGTAAAGGATCGCAGTACTTCTTCCACCTCTGCTGAACCAGCCCTCCACGGCCATACGGTGGCGGCTGGGATATAACTAACGGAGTGTTCCCTCCTCATACATAAACGATCTTTGCGGGCGTCGAGTCGCAGACACGTCGCTCCGGAGAAACTCTGCCTGGAAACACCGGGACTGACCGGGACCTGCGACCGACAGAGGCGGACGGGACTCATAGGCAACCGGGGGGTCGATTAGGTGGGATAACATTGATTACTGTTCACACACACACACACAAGCCTGTCTCCGTCGCTTCCTCTTTGTAGGCGGAGCTGTCGGTGCTGTAAACAAGTCCGGTAACGGTACTGAGCTCGACTGACAAGAACTAGACCGGATCAGACTAAAACGCTGCAGCAGCTCGAAACGTTTCAACAGCCTGTGACACACTCAGGTCCCGTTAGAGCACAATGTCAACAAACAGCAGTTTCTGTGTGTGTGTGTGTGTGTGTGTGTGTGTGTGTGTGTGTGTGTGTTCCTGAGTCCAGATCTCATCCAGAGACTGACAGCACCAGTGGATGTGGATCCAGAACCTGGTTCAGCTTATTGGCCTCTGTTCCTTCAGAGCCTGTAAACAGTGACGGCCGTTCTCAGAGTCTGGAGCTGGTTTTTGGAAACAGACGGGCCTCCCATTGTTGGTGAGGAAGAACCATGTGAGCCAGGTCAGCGGTGTGGCTCCCTGCTGGGTTTCTAATAGTTTGTGGACAACAGTGGAGGTCTACGGCACAGACCCATTAGCTGAACCAGGTTCTGGACTCACACACATCCATTGGTGCTGTTGGTCTTTCAATAACACCAACAGAAAATCAGTGGCTGCTTCCTTTAATGAGGCCGATCGGATCAGTGTTTATGGTTAATCCATGAACCTTCATGGTGCCAAAGACTAATAAAGTCAAAACCTCTCCAATTAAATGTCATGTTGTTGATCAAACCAATCAGATCTTCGATCAGGTGAGAGCCAGGTCTTTCCCATCATGCCCCAGTGGAGACTAACCAGCATGCATTGATTCTGCACGTTCCTAAATAATCTATTCTCAGTCACAGGATTAAACGGTGTGTGGTCAAGACCGGGCCAACATCTTACAACAAGACCACGTCTGCAGAGTCTGATGATCTTATTCTCCTAAGTGCTCGTACGTTAGTCTCAAAAAGCTGAATCATTCATGGCACTTTTGCTTCTTTTACAATTTGCTTTAAATTAGCTGCGATTACTGCAGATTTTCTGCTTCTTCAGATTTAATATCACAAATAAAATAGCGATTGGCCAAAAAAAAAAGCACAAACTTCACGTTTAAGAAGCTGAGGGCAGCAAGTTTTCTGCGTTTCTGCTTAAATCAACTATTCAATTAACAAAGTAGTGAGCCTTTAACTTTCTGTAGATCAGCTAATCAGTTAATTGTTGCAGCTCCACTTGGTGACGTCCAGTTTGGCGTCCAGCAGCTGATAACATGCGGCCCTGATTTAGTGATACTCATTCCTGAAAGTGGAGGAAGAGTAAACGCTGAGGCAAACTCACTCCGGGTCTAATCAAATCAATACTGCAGATAGGGTGTAATTAATCTGCCGGAGAGAGATTATTTATCTTAATTATTTCCTAGCGGGCGGACTCCACTCATTTACTGAGGGAAAGAAAGATAAAATAGACACACAGGGTGTTTGTTGTCGGTAAAGTTTTCCCAACATCTGAAGAAGAGTAAAGAAAGAGGAAGACGTGAGGAGGCGGAGCAGTGTGGGTCACATGTAGGTCTGTGTGGAGCTGAAGAGGGCAGCGGCGCAGATAAGAGGCGCTCGAGTCAAAACCAAACAATATCTGAGAGAAAGAAAGTGGAGCTATATTTAGACCGACTCGCTCTCCGGCTGTAACCGCACAGACGGCAGGGGAGGAAATGAGGCGACGCAACTGAATGCTGATTGGGATGAAGCGTGAAGGAAGCAGGTGTAGCTCAGATGAAGCCGTACGACCACGTATCTGTTGGGTTTGAACTGCTGGGGACCACAGAGACATAGAACAACAACAACAAGATCTAAAATGACCACAGACACATAGAACAACAACAACAAGATCTAAAATGACCACAGACACATAGAACAACAAGATCTAAAATGACCACAGAGACATAGAACAACAACAACAAGATCTAAAATGACCACAGAGACATAGAACAACAACAACAAGATCTAAAATGACCACAGACACATAGAACAACAAGATCTAAAATGACCACAGAGACATAGAACAACAAGATCTAAAATGACCAGAGACATACAACAACAAGATCTAAAATGACCACAGAGACATAGAACAACAAGATCTAAAATGACCACAGAGACATAGAACAACAAGATCCAAAATGACCACAGAGACATAGAACAAGATCCAAAATGACCACAGAGACATAGAACAACAAGATCCAAAATGACCACAGAGACATAGAACAACAAGATCTAAAATGACCACAGACACATAGAACAACAAGATCTAAAATGACCACAGAGACATAGAACAACAAGATCTAAAATGACCACAGAGACATAGAACAACAAGATCTAAAATGACCACAGAGACATAGAACAAGATCCAAAATGACCACAGAGACATAGAACAACAAGATCCAAAATGACCACAGAGACATAGAACAACAAGATCTAAAATGACCACAGAGACATAGAACAACAAGATCTAAAATGACCAGAGACATACAACAACAAGATCTAAAATGACCACAGACACATAGAACAACAAGATCTAAAATGACCACAGACACATAGAACAACAAGATCTAAAATGACCACAGAGACATAGAACAAGATCCAAAATGACCACAGAGACATAGAACAACAAGATCCAAAATGACCACAGAGACATAGAACAACAAGATCTAAAATGACCACAGAGACATAGAACAACAAGATCTAAAATGACCAGAGACATACAACAACAAGATCTAAAATGACCACAGACATACAACAACAAGATCTAAAATGACCACAGACACATAGAACAACAAGATCTAAAATGACCACAGAGACATAGAACAAGATCCAAAATGACCACAGACACATAGAACAACAAGATCTAAAATGACCACAGACACATAGAACAACAAGATCTAAAATGACCACAGAGACATAGAACAACAAGATCCAAAATGACCACAGAGACATAGAACAACAAGATCTAAAATGACCACAGAGACATAGAACAAGATCCAAAATGACCAGAGACATAGAACAACAAGATCCAAAATGACCACAGAGACATAGAACAACAAGATCTAAAATGACCACAGAGACATAGAACAACAAGATCTAAAATGACCACAGAGACATAGAACAACAAGATCCAAAATGACCACAGAGACATAGAACAACAAGATCCAAAATGACCACAGAGACATAGAACAACAAGATCTAAAATGACCACAGAGACAGAACAACAAGATCCAAAATGACCACAGAGACATAGAACAACAAGATCTAAAATGACCACAGAGACATAGAACAACAAGATCCAAAATGACCACAGAGACATAGAACAAGATCCAAAATGACCACAGAGACATAGAACAACAAGATCCAAAATGACCACAGAGACATAGAACAAGATCCAAAATGACCACAGAGACATAGAACAACAAGATCCAAAATGACCACAGAGACATAGAACAAGATCCAAAATGACCACAGAGACATAGAACAACAAGATCTAAAATGACCACAGAGACATAGAACAACAAGATCCAAAATGACCACAGAGACATAGAACAACAAGATCCAAAATGACCACAGAGACATAGAACAACAAGATCCAAAATGACCACAGAGACATAGAACAACAAGATCCAAAATGACCACAGAGACATAGAACAACAAGATCCAAAATGACCACAGAGACATAGAACAACAAGATCTAAAATGACCACAGACACATAGAACAACAACCACAAGATCTAAAATGACCACAGAGACATAGAACAACAAGATCTAAAATGACCACAGAGACATAGAACAAGATCTAAAATGACCATAGAGACATAGAACAACAAGATCTAAAATGACCACAGAGACATAGAACAACAAGATCTAAAATGACCACAGAGACATAGAACAACAACCACAAGATCTAAAATGACCACAGAGACATAGAACAACAAGATCTAAAATGACCACAGAGACATAGAACAAGATCTAAAATGACCATAGAGACATAGAACAACAAGATCTAAAATGACCACAGACACATAGAACAACAACCACAAGATCTAAAATGACCACAGAGACATAGAACAACAAGATCTAAAATGACCACAGAGACATAGAACAAGATCTAAAATGACCATAGAGACATAGAACAAGATCTAAAATGACCACAGAGACATAGAACAAGATCTAAAATGACCACAGAGACATAGAACAAGATCTAAAATGACCACAGAGACATAGAACAAGATCTAAAATGACCACAGAGACATAGAACAACAAGATCCAGAATAACCACAAGGACACCCAAAATCGTCTTTAAAAGAAACCAACATTAGAGACCCTAGATCAGTCAGGGCCTTTTTAGTTGTCCCTGTCCAGGTCCTAATTTTCTCAAAATCCACCCAAGCTGGAGCTGAAGGCCCCAAACCATCTAGTTCTATAATGGACTTCGCTAATATTGAAATGGGGCTCACTTGCATCACAGTCTGTTAAAAAGTTAGAAGCCATGAAAAAAAAAGATCAATTCCCTGATAGAGAGTCCTCATTAGGCCCCTTGGCTCCAGTGCTTGGAATACATATTTGTCAGTAACACTTTTTAAGACCAGATCCTCGCCCCTTCCCTGAGAAACCTTTTCGGATCACGCTAGACTTGATGTTCATGTCATCGTTCGGGTCACTGCATCCGTATTTTCCCCTGGCCTGAGCCCCGCTGTGGTTACGGTTCCATGTCAGTCCAGCAGACGGTTTCCCTCTGATGGTGTGTTTAGGTCTGGAGTGCAGGACAGGCCCATAATCCATTTTTATGTGGAAATGATCACAAGTTATTGCTTCGCAGTTTGGCCAGAAACCAGCAGCCATTACCCATTTGTGAGGCAGTTAATTTCTCATTTTAAAAGGCATGCTCCCTACTTTACTGCCACCCATTACTTCTACTAGTTTATTGACACTCGGGCTACAGTCTCCATTTGTCACTGAGCTGCGAATGAAATCAGTTTGGGAAGCGTGAAATTATTCAGCAGCATTTTGTTCCTGTTTACTCCAGAAAGGTCCCGGCAGACGGATAACGAATAATGAAATGGACACACACAGCAACGCTGAAGTGATTCATTGATTAGCTAATCAGTTCGGTCGGTGCGTCCCCTGACCCCGAGGCAAATCTGAAGACTGAAACATCATCTCTTACACAAAATTCTCCTTATTTTTTGTGGATCGTCTCAGAAACAGCAGAGTAATTAGTCAGCGAGTCACAGATCTGCACCACGATAATCAGAAACCATGATTATGATCTTTATTTGTTGTGATAAAATGATCGTGTTGTCGTTTGGGCTTTGGGAAGTTACAGCAGCACCTTTTCATTTTCCTGACTAACCAATCAAACTCACCTCCAGACTAGTTGATTGACACAAATGAATCAATAGTGATAATCAATTGCTTTAACTAATTCAACTAAAAGTGTCAGTCCCGTACCCTCCGGCTTCCCCCCGTGAAGGTTCGCTCCTTTCTTAAAGTCACTGAACCTCTCGGGGTTTGAGCTGAGACACATTTGTCTTCGTCTTCTGGCGTTTTGTGAAACAGATGAATCATTAACGAGCATCAGTCGTTAGTTGAGCCCTGTTTTCTTCTACTTTCCGGTTTTGCCTCAGAGTGAAAACAACTAAAAGCCTCCTCGTCATGTGTGATTTCCCAGCATGCATTACAGAGCAGCGGGAAAGCTTTCAGGGCTCGCACTCTGATCCTGCAGAGTGTTGAGCAGAGTAAGATGATCCCATCGGCCGTGTCGCTAAACTGATTGTGTTGTGTTTGATTGGATTGGCGTCCTGGATGGATCATTGTGGTCGGGATTAGAGATGTCCGGGCCGATAACCGGCAGAGGGTGTGATCTCGTCCGTCTGCATCAGTCTTCCTCTCCGTCAGGCCTCTCCTTCTCGTTTCACCCCCGCTGCACACATCCGGACCAATTCGCTTCTTTTTCTTTTTCCAGACAGAATTCAAAGAGACAGACTCCTGTTCTGTCTGAGGCCCTGGGTTTTTCTTCAGGTTCTGTAGTTTCAGACTTTCCTTCACATTTGTTTTGACAAACACATGTTGTTTTTTTAACACATTAAAGGGTAATGGTGGCATTATCCTCTATTTGTTTAGTTTTTTGAACAAATTGCCATGAATTGGTCTGGGAGTCCTCTCTGGTCTGGGAGTCCTCTCTGGTCTGGGAGTCCTCTCTGAGCCTGTTAAGACAAAATCCTTAAAAATAGTCTGGAAATAAAAAGTGCTATTTCTTCAAAATGCTCAGTAACTCAGTTTTTCATCAGACGAACAGGAGGAAAGTGCATTTGTTGGGGACTATTTTCAGCAGTGGATGAACATTTTCATAGTTTCTGGAGAAAGAAGCTTCATCAGGCTCTGATACTCACAGCGGTAAGAGTCTTTTCGTGGGATTTGTTGACAATAAGAAAAACAACTTCAGCCTCATCCTTTAATCAAGAGTCTTAGCTCACACGTGCTGCAGAGACTTTTCTGTGCCAGCTCCTGCTCACATTAAAGGACTCGTCAGAAAAGCAGAGTTAAGGGTCAACGCCTTGTTAGAAAAAGCAAAGTGAAATCTTATCTGATGGGGATTCATTGGGCGCAAAAGGAAAACATCACACCAGCGTGAGCTGTGAGCTGCTGTCTGAACCCTGAGTCCTTATCAGACGCCAAGTCTGTTCTGTAACTGTTCTGCTTATCCTGAGAACAGATCTCAGAACCGTACTGTAGGACGAACTCCACAGCCTGAAGTTTTGCCAAAGCTGAAGTGAAACATCAGCAGTTTGTCATGTAAAGCAGCTATTTTCTCTTTTCCATTTTCTGCTTACGTCTCGTCACCGTCTCAACAAAAACAGATGCACTGAAACTTTTGGATCTTGTCTCCCGTCACTTCCGTTAGAACTGTATTAGAGAGCCAGTACGAGCAGGAACAGTCAGAGACCAGTACCTCTTGTACACAGATGAAAATGTATGAACCTCTTCTTTAAAACGGTTCCAGCAGCATCTCAATTTCTGAGCTCCAGAATTTCTACTGTAGTTTACTCTCTAGACATTTTCACAAAACCTGCAGCAAACACACAACCCAACAGCCGAAGGTACACAGGCTTAAAGTGGCAGATAAAAGTCATGCACATTTCCAGCAGCTTTTCAGTCGGTAAATTACTGCTGCCAGAGAATCAAATGAGTTTCGGTTCTTCTGCAGAACAGTTCAGTAAACAGTTCTCAAAATCTTTAAAAATACCTTTGTAAAAGAGGCTTAAGCTCAGCAGACGTTGGCTGATACACAACCTTCAGACACACTGCCTCAGATTGAAGACAACAAACTGAAGTGTTTCCTGTTTAAGACTGAACGTTTGTCCCTGTACCTGTGAGCAGGTGTGACCTGTGGACGATGGGAGGAGAACAGAGCCACGAGAGGAAAAGCGAGGAGAGAGAAGAGGAGACGCAAAAACCTGACGAGCGTGTGGAGAGTGACAGCTCCAGGTCTGAAGGTCAGTGCTCATATGCATCGTGTCGGCTGGTGGCTCTTCATAAACTAGAGCTGTACATATCTGTGGCCTGTTGTCACATCTCTGATGTTTGAGTTGTCAACGTCAGGGAAATATTTTGTCCCTAAACACTTTTAGATTTTTAAAGTCCCAGAGAAGTTAAATTAGTCCATATTTCTCACAAAAGTAAAGAAAATAAAGAAAAAATCCAAAAATGAAGATAAAAGCTGATTCCTCTTCTTCCATGTCCCACTTTCCTCACTTTAATTCTGTGACCCTTTGAAAGGGCCCACACCTTAGGTTGGGAACCACTGCACTAGTACTGATACATCAGTTTTGACAGTTTTCTGCTGAACAATACTTTTAAAACTTTGATTACGTCAGGCTGAAAAGATGTCTGCACTTTTAAGTACTATAATAAAAGTATTTATAAAAAGTACCTTTGCAGTACTTTTACTTAAGTATCCAAATACATCTTCATCTGAAAAGGGAAGAACATTCATCCAGAATCTGTTGTAAGAAATAAAAACTATTTACCAATAAACACTTTGAAAATGAGGTAAAATGAACTTGTCTTTTTGAGGATGATTTCCTCTGAGGGTAGACTCGTCTTAAACCACTAAAAATAAATGTCAGAAAAAACAGAACGTTACTGCACTCGCTGTGAAAATGAGGCAAATTGCTGCATTTCAGTAAAGTACCTTTGTTCCACAGACACCCCAGGGGAGCTGCCCCAGTGCAGGATGGGAAACAGGAAAGTGGACAACATGTGTTTCATGATCGCATGCACCAACTGGTACTAAACAGCAGCTTAATAATGGGACATAAGATGTTAACGTGCACGAGAAGGTGTGAAACCACGGGTGAGGTTGAATTGTTGTCCTGTGACACCAGACGACGCGTTCATGGACCCAGCGGAAGTCCAACATCAATCCCCACGTTCCTGCTTCACCGTTCCACTGCAGCGATAATGAAAAGTTAGAAGATGAGCAAGTTGGTGTGAACTGGATTTTACAGCTCAGTGAATGTCCTGCTGTTTCTGTTCTGACAGGAAAACATGCAGCAATAAACCTAAAAGCCACATTCAGTGTTAATCATCACAGAACTTGTGTTGCTTTGGAAGAACTTCTGCAAAAAAGCCTCAGTGTTTGGACTCTGGTTCAAAAATGCCCTTAAATCCTAAACAAAACTTCAGGGGAGCCAGACCCAGACTGCTTCACCTGTTGTCAACTTCCAGACAGATTAAAACTAACCGTGCAAAGATGGGGGAGTCTGGCAGTGAAAACATCCACTTCAGGAGGGTTAGCTTGAGAAATACTTCCAGTGTGTAATTTGCCATAAAATTGGCGGCTGCTGCGACTGCACCAAACACTCCCATTTTAAAGCAAAGTGTCCTCAGAGGACCAGGGCTGGAAGCACGAAGCTTCTGCAGTCATCAGCAAAATAACAATCAAATTAGACAAAAAGATGAATATTGTGAAAATATAATGTTGCAGCTGAAATTGGTTGTATCCACCCAGCCAGGAAAGCTGGAAGGTGTCGCTTGGTCTTTGTGACTTGGTAAACCTGTGCAAAACAAACGCACCAAACTCACAGAGAAAAATGATTAAAAAATTGCTAAATTTGGCATTTCATGATTTGACTGATGGATTTAATGACCAAGAGGTCGGGAGGATGAGACGGCAGCAGTTTAAAGCTGAGTGTGAGAAGAAACGACACATTTAACTGTGTGTTTCTTCGTCTGCTCTAAACAAAGTGTCACTACAGAAAGTAGGTCTGCTGATTACAGCTGTGTGTTTGTGTTTCTCTTCTTGCTTTGAATAATATTTGGTCTGATTAAAATCTCTGCATCGACTGTTCACTGAATTAATGAGGCTTGAGTTTGAGCCACATCAGTTGTTTGATTCCCAGAGATTAATGATGTTTGATTTTTGTGTCTCGCTGAAATTAAAGTGCACACCAGGAGGAAAAAAAAACAGATACACAGAAACGCCTACTGAATTTTTCCATTTTCTCTCCCTGTAAATGTCTCAAACATCCTACACACTGGATGGGACCTAAAAAAAACCTGCTGACTGTTTCTAACCTCATGGGAAATTTGCAAAAAGTTTTGCTGACGTTTGCAAAACAACCTTTTTTCTTGTTTACCACCACCTGTACTGTTGGCAGATCCCGTGCTGCCACCGTGTAGTGGGCACCGAAAACCAGCCTGTGCAAAATAAACGTCATATTTATTAACAAACATATTCATGAAACGGATAAAATCAACAAGACGCTGACATATCCAACGCTGCTGCAGCTTCTGCACGCGCCTTTTTCTCCTCGGCCCTATTGTGGTTTGTCCTGATGTTAAGAAGACAAATCATGTTGTCGCCATAACTCAACAAGCTTGTCCTCTGTCACAGCAGGGGCCAAACTGGGGCCAGACTCAGGTGTAAAATGATCGTGCGTCACCAGCTTTAGTGAATCAAAGTATAAAAACGAGGTTAAACAGTGTGAGGAGCATGTCACAAATTAAACTACACACGTTAAACAAAGCTTGTGTGTGGTGATTTATATAACCTGGTTAATTTAAACAGCGTAGTGAACAGGGAGAAACCTGTGTGCAGCAGATCCGTGTGCACGTGATGTGCACGTGTGTCCTCGTGCTGTTAGAACAAACATTATTGCGGCGACTTATTAAACTGTATAGAGACACTAGTGGTGGGAAACCTCCACAGGGCCCCTTCAGCTCCAGTAAATGGTGATGCATTGGCCCATTTAGAACAATTATATTTCCAGACATACGGTCTGAGGACGAAAACGCATGAAAGAGAATCCAAATGATCTATTTGACCAAAATAAAGGAAATAAAATCCCATGAAAGCTCCAAAACCACATTAAATTGCCATGAAACTGAAATGGTGTTGGAAGGCATCGGTATCGGAGCCGTGCTGTCCAGTCCCATTACTGGGCAGGTGGTTGAACATATTGTATCTCACCAGAGGAGATTCACATATATATATCCCTGAAGGGCTATTTAAGCAAAATACCACAAGGCAGATTTATTATGCACATCTGGTGGTTTTATGCAGCATGTAATCTCTCAGAGGCCTCAAAACCTGCAGAGTTTGGTTTAGGATCAGGACCAGTGAAAGACACAGCAGCTATGATGTGCATGTTATTTTTCAGCACCACGAGGGAAAACACCGGTAGCTGGGTGGGTGACAGAACTGAAGACTTAATGCAAAGGACCCGGCTCTCATCAGAAAACAGCAAAACACAAATGTAGAGACAAGTCGGGGCCGATATTAGATATAGTATCATTTAGATCCAGTCAAATCAATAATGTGTGTGAGTGTTTAACTTGCAAAAAGAAAAGAGCTGCTATATGAGATTTTAATTTACGATACAGTATTTGTTCAGAAAAACACATTAATGGGAACCTTAATGTAAAAAAAAAGAAATCCTGAGTGTAACTGTGGCTGTAACTGTAAATGTTCATATTAATGGATTTTGTCCCTCCAGTTATTTGTTGTTCTTCAGTTTGGGTTGTAAGGTTGTAATCACTTCGCAACTTTGGGAACTGCAGATTCTCTAACTTGAGCCTGTGGGGGGTGTAAACAAGAACACTGTTTGTGAGTCCGTTTGCTGTGGGCTGTCCTGGTTTTATCGCTTCTATCGGTTTAGGTTTTAGTAATTTAACAATTAAAACTATGCAGAATTAGTGATCAGCGGCTTCTGTTTGCAGTTTAGCCACAGGAGTACAAACAACCATCAGTGGTTAAATGATACAGGAGCAAACTTAGAAACGTGCAGGATCTCAGGCAGGTTCTGCACCTACACGGTTCATTCATGGACGTTTCTTTGCAACGGACACTGACGCCTTCCATACCTGCAGAATCAGATTTGAGTCTGAGCTTTGATGCAAACTGCTAAATTCAGGGTTTTAAAACAGGCGACAGTAACATTAGTTCTGTGGTGTAAGACGTGTTTGGAAAGTAAAGCTGTGTATTAGAGAAGAAATGAGCTCAGCTGTATCACCCACACAATTAAAGACGTCTTATAGGCAATGAAGTTTCCACTTTTATTGACATTTCATTGTTAACAGAACATGGTGTTATTCGTATAGAAGTGGTGTGAGACAGTAAAACCAAAAGCAAACGTAGAAAAAAAAAAATATATCTGTTCCAGTCATGTTAACATTTTAAATCATAAAACTTTCTCTCATAATAATAAAACTGGAATTATAGAATAATATTTCTCAAGTCATGAATGTAAACATGCCTATCAGATATAAGCATCATCATAAAAATGGTCTATGTGCAGAGGATGATGACTTCCTCCTTAAATTCAAGAGAAACCAAAATACAAAAATCTCCAAAAGCTCTTCTGTCTTTTTATTTACATGAGCTGAAGTCTGATCTGACTGGAAAGGACTACATGATGACTCAATGAAATAAAAATCCACAAACAAAACGAACGGTGCATCATTTTGCATCTAAAGAAGTGAGCCAAGGTCTTGATTTTTTTCATTTTGATTTTATAATCAACCCATTTAGTCAAAAAACCCAAAACCAAATTAAAATCAAACTGTATTTACAGAAGACGTCTTTTTTTTTTCTCTTCTTAAGAAAAACAAACTGAATTGAGTCTCTCTTAAAGCTATAGCTGATAAAATCTCCCTAGAAGAAGCAGTTGTGGTGATATTATCCAAAGAACTTCAGTATATCTTCGATAAGTCTGTCCAGACTACTTCTGATATGTTTTCATTCACCTACATATATTAGTTTTAAGAAAAGAGAACATTAGAAACTAAAGGCAACAACAGGCAAGTTAAAGGAAGACTTAGCCACGTGAAGCCACGCTCCAAACTGGAGGTAACACTTGCCAGAGGTCGGTTAGTGCTGCCTGGTACTGGTTTTACTGGTATTTGTCCTGACACGTGAGAGAGAGAGAGATCTGGTTTTAGTTGTGGAACATTTCTGGAAGTAGTGGTCTGGACCAAAACAACCAGAGAGACTGGCAAACGTGAAACCTGTGGATGGTTTGTAACAAGTCTTGGTAATGCAGTGATTGTGTGCCACTGAGTCCAGATCCCATCCAGAGACCGACAGCACCAATGAGTGTGGTGTCCTCAGCGTAATGTGTGTGAATCCAGAACCTGGTTCAGCTTATGGGTCTGAGCCGTAGACCTCCAATGGTGTGTGCTCACCTGTAGACGACAATGTTGGCCGTCACCGTTTACAGACTCTGAAGGACCAGAGAGTCCACTGGTCTTTATGTTCTGTATATGCTACGCTGAGTACACCACATTCATTTATAGTTGGGTTCCAGTGAGTCAAAGACAAATCTGCAGCTGCTTCGTTGTTTCGCTTCACTTTTTTGAAGCACCAACTCTGGCAAGTGTCACCTTATTGGGGGTGGAGATATCAGATCACTAAGTCTCCCTTTAAAGGCAACTCACTGTTGTCCAGACCCACCAGAACATCACCAGACCTGGGACAAAACGAGCTCTGAGCAGAGATCAGCTGCTCCACTGTATCATCTTTTTTTTTTTTTTTTTTTACTGGAAAATGAAGCTAAACTCCAGCAGCACTGAGATTCTCTGTGTTACAGACAGCTCACTGACAGTGACAGACGTCCCTCCTCTTTAAACGTGAAACAGTAAATGGTGTGAAATGGTCAAAGAGGAGGAATCTGACGCTGAGAAACACAGAGTTTATCCCAGGTCTGCGTACAATATCCATAAAAAGAGGCATATTTTCAGAGGACCCTTTGCCCTCTGTGACAAGTAGAATAAATATGTTTCAAACAGAAAAGCAGTAGACAGCAGCGTCCACCACGTCCTTTAAAAACCTCATGTACATATATTTTGTCTTTATGTGTTCCATAAGCAACATGAATAAACAACAATGCAACCACTACAGTATGTTTTACTTCCAAATACCCCTCTTCTACTTCCACAGACATCTGCTGAAATACACTGCATTTTTGGAAACTGCTCCTCTTCTTTAAATCTCAGTAAATATATTTACACAGACTCTTCTCCCAGAGGGATCCAGGGGGTGGAGGTGCCTCTTGACTACAGAACATATGACTTAAATGTGTAAGTGCTGTTGTTTTTTTGTTTTATTTTTCCAGGTAAAACGTGATGGAAGAGAAGGTTTTACCTGTTCAAACCCCCGACCCCTTTGTAAAAGTCTGACAAGTCACTGCTGCTGTAAAACACTGCGACCTGATGAGGATGATGGGAACAGGAGTCTTTCACTGTCAAAGCAGCCTGGGGTGGTGGTGGTGGAGGGTGGGGGGGTTAAAGCATTAACGCTTAGGATTTAAAAAAGCGAGCAGCCAATCGGCTTCAACGCCCCCGAGAAGCTGCATGAACTTCTCTCAACATCAGCATCCACCGCTGAAGTGCCCTGGAGCAAGGCACTTAATCCCCGAGTGCATCAGTGCAGAGAGTCGGCGGCTGCAACATGAGGAGAACAGTTTAATCTGCCTGTTCCTGTTAAAACCAGCAGAATGTACCTGATAGCGACACTGGAGTTGGCACTAAACCTGCAGCTGCTTCCAGCTGCTCCTCTGTCGGGTTTTATGAAAGAGCACCGAGAACGACAATGACGATGAGGCGGAGTGAAGCGGATTAGGAGAAGTGGGCTGGAAACCCCTCGTTAGCTCGGTGGAACACGCCCCCCCCCCCAGGGGAGACCACACCGAGAGAAAGCTACAAATCTACCTCACATCATCGCACATGTTAAACCACAGCGTAACAAAACAGCCAACCAGTGACAACCTGTAAACCAGCCTGGAGCTGCACTGTCTGCAGAGCACACCACACAGGGTCAGGTGGAGACGCCTTCACAAGCACAAGGACCCCTCACCTGGCCTCTGCTCCCCTGGTCCACACCTGACGTGTTGTTCCTCAAAAGTTTCATCTGAGTAAATAAACCAACACGTGAGACCCAGAGCTGGACCTGCAAAGTCCACAGAAAACTAAGGAAGACCAGTTAAAACAGGACTCAGCGGTACAAAGACCAGGACAGCTCAGAAATCAGTCACGGATAAGTAACGGGTCCAGCTCCCAGTGCCACCACACAAAGGTCTGTTCTAATAGATCAGATCATCGATGGTTCCCTCCCAAAACGACAAGAACATCGTTCACCAGCATCAATATTAGAACTCAATAGAACCTACTGAGGATTTTTCCAACGTTCACGTGATGCGCACGTCCTGTCCAGTCACTAGAGCTGGAATAAATAATTCCTCCTCTGACAATATCAACTATTATTAACTAATATATACTATGTTCATGCAAAAGTGTTTGTTGGTTCCAGCTTCTCAGACACGAAGATCTTCTGCTACTTCTCTGTCTGATATGACAAAATAACAATAAAACAATAAAACCTGTCGTGTTTCAGCGGGTTGGTCAGTAAAAGCAGCATCATAAACGTCACAGTGGCCTCATCAATCGCTCTTCTCTGAGATAAACACTGATTATTGATCCTTTATATAATTCTGAAGCTGGAAACCTGCAACTGCAACACTTATTTTTTGTTTGTTGTATTTTTTTTACTTGAACCAGGCAGTTCTATTTAAACTCTTACACACGAGCTGGAAAACACAAAGAGAAAGACAAGTTTGGTCCAAAAGGCAATTTTCTTTGAATCGACATTCATGTTTCCACAAACTTACACGAGGCCCCGAGCAGACAGAGGCCCCCCCCAGCGGACAGAGGCCCCCCCCCAGCGGACAGAGGCTGTGCACTGTGTACAAGCTTAAGGAGCCGAGTGTCTTGTTCCATGTTTATTGTACACCCTGAAGAAACAAACATGCGTTTTGTTTTTTCTCTCCCCACCGAGTCAAAATAGCGCTGCAGGATATTGAACACCATCGATTTGTGCTGAATGCTGCGTGTGCTGAATTGCTCTCGACAGCAGCGAGTAATTGCGCGGATATGCGGCGTGAACACATTCAATTACTGCAGGACAGAGAGCTCAGAGAATAAGGTTCAGAGCTGAGCGAGAGAGCAGGGGCGAGGGAAGGAGAAAGAGATGTAGAGAGGCAGACGGTACGTTCCCCTGTTTACGTCTGGAGTCTCAAGGAGTTTTGGAAAACACGCTGCGTCCGCCCGCACTATTGTTACTGTTACTGTGGATATGGATGGTCCAGACAAACACTCCTAGAAACAGGGACGTTCGTCTGCCTGCTCGGAGGCTTTTTCACATCATAACCGCTTCTCACCCACAAACACTGGCATTTAAATCTGCAGGATTATATAAAGAGTCTGGATAAACTGTGACTCACTCAGGCTGTCCCAGATTGGCCTACCACAGCGATTTCCAGCCTGAGGTGGGAGGTCATGGATGGGAGAATCCAGAGGCCCCTGGGGAGCTGAATATCCCGCAAATGATTCATTATGATTCGCTTTAGGAAGTTAATAACATTTAAATGAGCTGCTTTTGTATTTAAATATGCAGCGCTGCTCTTTCAGACATATTGAAGATCTGAGTGTTGCATTACTCAAAAATCACACGGTCACTAAAAAAAAAAACAAAAAAACAGCAACTTCACATCCCAAAACAGCAGCTGTTCCAAAACGGGCCAGGAAATGCTCCGTAAACCTTCAGCATCAGCAAACTGCACAGCTTGGCCTTTTCAATCCATCATGACACCCGGCCTGTCAGAGGCCAAAGGAGATGTTCTCTCTGGTGGATTTTACAGAAAGAGTGTCGCCTTTTGCAGGTTGTTGGACTTTATATCCATAAATTAATGGAAATATCTTCAAATGACACCTGAATGATCTCTGCGGTGACTTTCTGACCACAACAAACACATTTAGCATTTAAACTTGCTGCCACACAGCTGATGCTGTTACAGTGTCAGTTCGTGGATCAAACCAAGTGGATCATCCAGAATCAAAGACGAGAGATTTATTTTGGCACTTCTAACTAAAGCACTTTCTAAATTCCTAAATGAAAGCAGCAGGATCGTGGATGTACATGACATTGACTGAACGCGGACAAGCGGCCTGGGGTGTTAAGCAAACTGGATACAGATGGTGCTTTGATGTAAAAAAAACAGGGATGTAAAAAGAGGTAAAAAAGCTGAGGTAAGTACAGAGGGAGAGCAGCACAGATGGACAGAGGAGGAGGTAAAGGGGGAAGGATTCTGGAGCGACTGAGCCGACGGAAAGACCAGAGGCCAGATGGACGGGGAGACTTACAAGAGGACAGTGAGAAAAGACAGAGGGAGGACAGCGGGATTAAAGTGAGGGATGCGGAGGGCGAGTAGCTCCTATTAGAGCTTTGTGAACAGAAGTACTTCATTAAGCTTGGTCGATGTCGCCGAGCCGCAGCCAGAATACTAATACATCCCTGCTCTGTTCAAACCCTGATTTAGTCTGTGTTTCTGTCTCTCTGCTCTCCGTTTCCTCACTGTTTGTACTTCTTCCTCAGAAAGATAAAAACACAAAGACTCAAGGGACAAAATAACTGGCTCAGCTCTGGGCCCATAATTATCAACTTGCGAAGCATTTCAAGAATAATCTAAAGAGCTAATTCATTCATTCATATATTAATTCTTTGCTAAGTGTGAAAACATTAGCAATTATCAAGCAACTTACTCCTAATTACAGCAAGTGATCACATGGTTCATCAGATGTATGTTTGGAGACAAAAGCATCGACCCAGACCCTGGTGGACTGTTCTGCAGAGACATTTGTCTTTTTTAAAGGTTTATTCAGTTGGTGTGAAATTAAATAATATAAACATGGTGTGACATTACGTCACATGTGAGTGAAGTTGCCCTTTTCCTTAATTACACCACTCCAGCTAATGCAAATGTCATCATTAACAAGGTGTGTGCTCACCTGCAGACCTCCCTGGAGATTAACACTACATTTGCAACCAGAAGTGAAGTGAATGATTTTTACTACTTTTGTTCAAGTTTTCACTTTTAGCAGTTTGATAAATACAAGTCCTGCTTGTGTGCAGCTTGTTAAAATATGAGCCGATGTGTTTGAGGCAGAGATAAGGCTGTTGGAGCTGTTGTTCTATCATTGTTTGCTGATGACTAGCTACTCTTCATCAACGCCTGTGACCGTTTGATGCCGTTTGAGTGATTCAGTGATGATGTTTTATTGTGTATTACAATGAAAGAGAGAAAAGGTCCTCTTCTGACAGTTTCACATCTTCTTTCAACTGAAATTAAACTAAAAATTCAGTAATCCTTGGTTTTCTTTTCATTATGGCCTTGCTACCTACATTTTATTTTCAAGTTTGATATTTTTTAAACCATTTTTTCTTTTTTTTTTTTCATTAAGTTACTGACTAATAATTGAAGAAGTACAAGCTGTTGTTAGAACAAACTTGGAGGTGGCTTAGAGGAGCATATCCTGTTCCTCTTCCTCTTCCTTTTTATTTTCACTGAGAAGGAAAGTTGTGTGTTGTAGGTCCCAGAAGAAACAGATCATGTTCAGTATCGCTCAGAAGATCCCATTTCACCCAGCCAGAGAACTTGTGGGCAAGACTGAAAATCCCACCATCTAATCGTGTACTTGTTCTCGCCATCGTCAGCCATCTTTGTTTTCACCGTCCTTAAAGAGCCAAAGTCAGGGATCTTCCTGTTTTGCACTAAAGTCTCACACAAACTCCGAGTCAAAGTCTAAATCTAGTCCCACAGAACGTTGTGCCCCTCTGGTCGCATTTATCGCTAGTTAGCCAATTAGCATCTTTCAGCATCGGCCTTCTGTTGTCCTTTCTGTGTTTTTACCCATTAACCAACATTAGCTAGCTAACAATATGATGCATAAGACCCCTCAACCCATGAGCTCTGACCTTCTGAAAGGGCAGTCGCCTGTCATACCCACTCCTGAACGGGGTATTTGTAGTAGTGCTGCGTCATGGTGTTCTGCTGCACCCCTTTGTTTTTAAACTGGAAAATCGTGTACACCAAAACGAGGATGCACAGTGACAGGATGCAGGGGATCACCACGGCGATGGCGTTGACTGTCGTCGGGACGTCGTTGATGGTCACCATGATGTCTACGTCATCGAGGGGCAGTTGGCGGTCTCCGCGGTTACCGTTTCCACCAGAGCGCTCCATGTCAGACTGGTCGCAGCCCATCCAGTCATGCAGGATGGACTTTGGATATCCCGGTTCCACCGTCAGCTTCTGGTTGTCGAACTTCCAGTACTCCTTCCCCTTGTAGAAGTAGGTGAAGTCTGAGGAGGGTGAGGACGATGGAGGTGGACGTAAAAGAGAAAAGGGGGTAGGTGGTAAAGAAAGAGGAGACGGAAATTAGCGGGTTGACCTTTGCGAAGGAGACAACACAATTAAAATTACTGCATTATGAAAAGAACAAACATACAGCTCACATTACACACAAGATGGAATATATATACCCAGGTGAACCACATGGAACCAAACACAAAATAATATCAATCTAGTATTGCAGCCAGCCACCAGGGGGCTCAACATCTGGAAGCTGGGACAGATATCGATATACATAAAAACCAACAAAGGTACTAAACATGTATTGTTTTTATAACTGATGTGGGACTAACCAGTGACAGGAAAAAAGGGGAGGAAAGTAAAAAAAAAAAAAAAAAGTCTGAGTTGTTGTTTCAGCAAATGTTTACGTCGTCGTGACAGTGAGACCTTCAGGGGTCACAGTGATAAAGACTATTGTTTGTTGGGAACACAGGAGCAAAGACCATAATGTGACTTTGACCGAACCAAATTTCATGGCAATCACTCCGGTGACTCCTGAGATTTGTGTCATTTTTGTCCTTAGCGTCTGATACGACCAACAGGACTGTACCAGTTGCAAACCACTGGACCTTCATTGTCATGATAAAAAAAAAACCTAAAAATCACCACGTGGCTGTGGTGTCCAGGTTATGGGTCATGGATGGTTCTGTTTAGCCACAGAAAGTGGTTCAGTTTTGGAAGAGATTTGAGGTTTGAGTTAAAATAAGTACTTCTTACAAAGACTTACAAAAATAAACGGGGTTAAGGTTGCAGCCATGCTGCCACATGGCAAAAAGACACAGTACAAAGGGAGCGAAAACAGTTTATGAAAGACGCTAAGTTAAGTACAAACTGGGCTGTGCACACCTCTTATTGTGGTCCAAGCTTCTGTTTAGAGCCATGAGATTACAGAGGGAAAAAATGTTGCTAAAAACAGCGTCACAAGAATAGAGGTCTGATACCATACGACTAGTACCGGGAAACTACAGTGTTTACTAAATTCCTCAAAAGTTCATTCTCAGGAAACACAGTCACATGCACAACACTGACAAATACAGTCTTTAAAAAAAAGCCTTCTGAGAAACATCCATATTCAGTGTCCTGAGCTGCCTCTGTTAGAGCCCTGCAGCACAGAATCTCATTAGAGGCAATAACATTTCTACTGTGACACGCTGGTTATAGGCAGATACAGTATTTTGGTCCCAGCAGTAGATGTTTTCATTGAAGGGCGATATTATGTAAAGCCTGTGAGACAAATGGGACGGTATGTGAGACAGAGATACAGAGGGAGGAAGCAGGAAAACAAAAAAGGAAACACCCTCAACAACAACAACAACAACAACAACAACAACAACACAAACACACAGATGGAAAGCTACATGTAGCTAATGTTGGCTATTTTACTCAGTTCTAGCTGGTCATGTTTCTACCAGATGGTGGTGAAAGACATTCAGTGCACACATTTTGTTGGACCAGATAACACACCAAGCCAACGATCGGTGAGTGTCTGGTCTCTCCGCCCTTGGCAGCTTTCAACATGTTGAACTGGCAGCAAATCTGTCAGTGAAAGTGACCTGATAACTGCCTCTTCCTTCCTTCCAATTGGCTCATCAGCTGGTTTTAGTATAAATTCTGTGCAGTGTCTCCTTATTTTTCTCCTCCTCCTCTTCCTTCCTTCTTCTCCAACCAAAGACCAAGTCCTGCCAACAGCAGCTCCACCTGCAGCTTCTTCTCAGACATGTTCTGGATCAGAAGCAGCTACAAACCGTCTGTGGTGTGAAAATGGTCGGCAAACTCTGAACAATACAGACTGTGGTGCGTTCAGGGACACTTTTTGGTCAGCATCTGACCCTCAGCCCTTATGTACTTTATGCTCGTCCATGAAAGATCAGGAAAAATCCATGATGTATCCATGTTGGAATTTATGTTTTCCTCCAGGTGTGTTCAAATGAATGTTATCTTAACATCCTGCCTCTGATTTCTGCAGAAAGAAAATATTCAGATTTCTTTTCTTACCTATCATAAATAATCAAATGTTGAATATTGTGGCAAAATACCAGATCTCTGCAGTGCTAACAAACACACCCACGTACACACACAACTCACCAACAGAAAAACCCAAGACAGTTTCTTCAAAAGCAAACTCTCTGCTCCATCGCCTCCAAGCAACCCAAACACACATTTGTCTGCTGCCTCCAGAGTCCCTACAGGACAGCTTGTCATCTAACACCAAAACACCACGCTGATCAACCGACACACACACACACACACACACTCAGTCACACTCAGTCACACTGCCCTCTGAGGAAGCCACAAGGTCACGAGGTCTCAGCTCGAGAAGCAGAAGTGATGAGGGCCAGTTTTCTTCTTGCAGACAGTGCGTGCATGTGCGAGACTGGCGCCTTTGCTCGTGGTATTTTATACGTCTGTACCGTCAGCACCGGGCTGAAGGAAACGTAATTCGATGTGAGTAAACTGAATTGTCAGGAGAGCGTCTGACTGTCTGGCAGTCTGTCTGGCAGCTTTAATGAATGAACAGTTAGTGGACTGAGCAACAGGGGCTGCAGTGGGAATAAAAATAAAATAAAAATAAAAAAAATCACCCTGGGACTCCTGACTCAGCCGCCCACAAAAGCCCATCTGGAGACACCAGGCACTTACCAAAAGGACGTTTAAACAAAATGGAGAAGGATCGGACTATCACAGGCTGCAGCTTCTGAATTCCCAAGTTATTGGGACATAAAAGACAAGAAGGATGTGTAGAGACAGAAAACACCTGCCCGGTCGGAGCTGAGGATGAAAGTGATGAACACATGAACACAGAACAGCCAGAAACCAGAGTCATTCCTGCAGGACACTCACATCCCTCCCTGTTGATGAAGGCTCCCTGCGGTGCGTTCGGTATTCCCTTCCACACGGTGATGGGTTTAGGGTACCCTGGGTCCACCGTGCGCTTCTCCTCGTTGAAACGCCAATACTGGTCCCCTTTGAAGAAGTAGGTTTTCCCGACCGGCTCCCAACGCAGTGCCGTGTCGATGCCGTCTTTGGGGAGGCAGCTGCCCAGCTCCACCAGGCTGTGAGGGTACCCCGGTTCAGCCGTCACTTCCTTAAACACCCAGTACTTATCACCTGCAAACATAAGGAGAATTGGGTCGGCACTATAAAGATACTGCAGATATTTTTAGTGTTTTTAGCTCAGGTTTATTGTCAGGTTCTGTGTTTAAACCTTCAACCTTTAAAGCTGAATTGATTTCTTTCCCTCACAAACAAACCATGGGAAGTGTTTAGGTCTGTAGGTTAATATTTACAAATGAGTATTTAATGGGTGAAACCTCAGACCTGGACCGTCACTAAAATCTTATCAATCGTCCCTTGGCCCAAGGCCGGCCAAAACAACGGAAGTGAAACTATGACCAGTGTGAAAAAAGAACCTTTCTAAATAAATGTATTTATGTTCTAATAGAAACAAGTTCAACAGGATTAAACACTCCACTGGAAAAGTTAAAGAGCTCCTCTGCAGCTGTTAAAAGGCCAGTCCTTATTGTTTAGGAAGAAGACGCAGCAGAGGAAATGCAGCAGGTTCAACCATAGAACAGTTCGATAAAACCTTTGAAATAGTCCGACTGGACAGCAGCAGCCTGAACTCATCACCTAAAAAAAGAACACGTGGGAACAGTGAACAGAAACGAGGACTAATACAACCACAGAATCCTAATTTTGTCCTTCACAGACACTAATAGCTTTGCACCGGGCGTTTAAGGCAGAACAGACTCGAAGTTAAGAATTTCCAAAGCATTCTCCATATTACCGGGAAGATAGAGACAGATAACTGTGACCTTTAGCAGGTGTTTTTATCGTTACAAACACCTTGCAGAGACACGAGGACACTCAGCTCTACTGTGAGGCCCAGGCAGCATCTGAGCACTGAGCTGCAGGCTGAAGTCGTGTTTTCTTGCTGTGGCACTTTAAAGGAATTTTTTCACTTCTTCTTCAAACATTTTCAGAGCCAGAGTTTCACTGTCACATACGTGGGTGTGTGGTTCGGTTGGAAGCTTTGAAATTCAGGCTGCTGCTCAGTGGAAATTTGTAAATTTGCCAACATCAGTCATCCTTATGTAGCCTGTGGAGCGTTCCTGCCTGCCACAGCAAAATGCCAGAAACAGGGAATGGACAGGTAAGAACATAGAAACACACCGAAAAGATTCACTACACACGACACATTTTGGTGGAGGTAAACAGTTTAACTGACGTTTAACTGGTTCACGGGGAAGTCGTGTTGCTCCTCTCCACAGTCTTCATCTGTGTATAGGTGCAAGCTGAGATCTATCTTCAGTTTTTCAGATAAAAATGAGAATGTTTGAAAGTTTCAGTCGTTGCTGAGCCGCAGGACAGCAACAAAAACAAAACTCGCCCTAGTTTAGTTATTTCACTCACGTCAGATATTAAATATGGCTGCACTCAGGAATTAAATGACGCACATAGATATGACAGTGGATTTTAACCCCCATGATTTACCCTGAGATGGTTTTTAAAGTGGCTATAATGGAGATTTTTATAACCTCAATCCATACATCCATTATCTATACTGCTTAGAGGGGGGTGGGCAGGGTGGAAGCGATCCCAGTGGGCGAGAAGTGAGGTACAGCCTGGACGGACGATCTGTCGGTCAGAAATATAAACATGAGCGGTGTGAAATGTGTGTGTGGCAGTGCTGAGCCTCCAGAGAATCATCAGCTGAACCTGCAGAAGACTGATGATCATGGGAGAGCTCACACCTCTGCTGTTTTCTAGGAGCTCCTCCATCATCGCAGACAGGAGGTGAAGATTCTGGTTAATTTGTTTGGGTAACGAAACGTGGGCCAAAGTGCGTCTTTCCTTTTTTTTGGCGTATTTGGTTTTACTCTTTATCTGAGCCAATTTTCTCCTAACAGAAAGAATAAAAAGTGAGTGTGGAGAAGAGTAATTTAAGTGACCAACAGTGTTTTCAGTGTAGCTGAATGTGGGAACATCAGCACCACAGCTGTGGAGCTCCTGAGCCTCTACCTCATCCACACTCAAAGACTTTTATATGAAAATGCTGCTTTTTTTATCCTCATGTCACCACCTGTGACCTGTGCAGGAGAATATTACACACACACACACACACACACACACACACACACACACACACACACACACACACACACACACACACACACACACACAATCCTTCTGATTCTGTCTGTTAAAGTTCACGTGTCCTTGTGTTCGCCTAAATGTGTGTGTGAAACATCACATGTCACTGTGTGTATGTGTGTGTGATAGCCTGGTTAAGCTGTGTCATTGTGCATCCGTGTGTGTGTGTGTGTGTGTGTGTGTGTGTGTGTGTGTGTGTGTGAGGGAGTCTGCAGCCTAGAGCTATGACAGAGCCAAGCTATTAATACCTGCTCCTGGCTGGCCGCGATAGCAGGACACTCCGTCAGAAGATGTCGGTGTGTGTGTGTGTGTGTGAGTGTGACAGAGAGAGAGAGAGAGTGAGTTACAGTGGAAGAGAGAAAGAGTCAGAGATGGAAACAGAAAGAGAGATGGAGGGAAGAGTGACTCCGGCGTCAGCAGGCAGGGGATGAAGGAGGCTTCATACATAGCGACTCTATTACTTTAGGCTGAGTGCTCCCCACTGCCTTGCCATTCTCTATTTCACACTTTATTAAATATATTTTCAGGAGGAGGAGGGCACGTAGAGAGCAGGAAAGAGTCTAATAACAGTGGAGCAGATGGCAGACGGAGATCTGAAGGTTTTCTGCTGGAGACTTGGAGCAAAACCGACTCAGAAGCAGTTCAGGTGAGAAAAACTCCTATTTGGCCCGAGAGACTTAGAGAGATTTGTATCGAGGAATCCACAACAACCCAAGCGGGTCAGTCGGTGAGCTGTCACTGAAACCCATGTAATAATACTAATACAGAACAATGTTAGGATGCTCACACTGCAGGTATATGTGCTCTCTGTATGATGCTTGTACCACATGTTTTCCTACTTTACCACATTAAACATCCTGATGCTGCTCGGGGAAGATGCTTCTCCAGATCTTTGTTCCTTTTCATTCATCCACACATCAGAACCTTTCATTGTTCTGTCGCTCACAGCGTCTTTGCCTGAGTATTTGTGAAAGAAACTACCCTGCAAAACAGCTTCTGGCAAGACACCATTTATAAAAGGCTTTACAAGCTGTAATCAGTGGCTCTATTGTTGATTAGGTGTAATCAATAACTTACTAATAATCAGTCTTTATTGATCAGGGAGATGTCAACTGCTGGACCATTGATCCTCTGGAAAAAAGCTGCAGGACATCTGGACCCAAACCATTCATGAACTCTTACTAACATTAACTGCAGACTTAGTAGATGATTAATTAATATAATTGATTAATTAACATTGACTGCTCATTAGAAACTAAGAAACCATAAATACAGAAACACGCAGACCTGAATGCTAAGAGTCACGTTCTAAACAGTTCCCTGATCAATGACAACCACTGGTTGTTCCCTTTTAATGGCTTATGAAGCTTTAGTTCATTAGTTATTAACCATCAGTGAAGCCACAGCTGATAAAACCTTTATCAGGAACTTCCTAATTCCTTACAGCCGTAATCAAAACAGAAGGTGAGTTGGCTTCTTCTCAATATGTCCATACGTCTGGTTCCACGAGACTAAAACGTTCCAGGCAGAACCGGCACATCGGTTAGTGACAGAAAGTGGAAAACATTTGTAAACGTCTTATTACATGTCGGATTTTTCCTCGTACCTTTGAAGAAGACAAATTTCCCATCAGACCTCTCGTAGGCTGCGTCGATGCGTGGTGGCAGGCCTTTCCAGAACTGATCGATCTGCATGGGATATCCCTCCTGCACCTTGTTGTTCCTGAGACGCCAGAACCACCGGTCCTAAAACAAAGGTAAACATTTAGATACTCTAAACCTACAGCAAGTGTCTAAACTACAGCTCCAGGGGGAAACTATAAAATGAGTCAACGTACTGTAACTGGAAAGCAGGAGAAAATAAAAACATTATAGGCTGAAAAACACAAATGCGAGTAATGAGTCCATATGACTTAGAGCACCACAGTGAGGTGAAGAAGTCCACACACGAGTGAACCTGGAGGCACCTGGCTGACCCTAATCCTGACCCTCTAACCAAAACACCCTAATCCTGACCCCCTAACCAAAACACCCTAACCCTGACCCCCTAACCAAAACACCCTAACCCTAATCCTAATCCTGACCCCCTAACCCTCACCAACAACTTCCAGTAAATATTGCCAACTTCTTCCAAGGTTCCAGTCCTCCATTATGTCTGTAACCTGAGACACAAAAGTGAGATTTATGTGAAGCATTTTCAAACTGTATTTTTCTGTTTTACGAGAGAAAACATCTCAAAGACCAGCGACCACCCAATTTCCTCGGGGCGCCCGTCTGAGACTGTCGCATGGTTTATTCTCTCAGGCTGGCACTTTCTCCCACATGCCCTAGAAATCTAGACCTAGAGTTAGACACCACTAACTCTCACAGTCGCAGCTTCAGTGAAGTGACTGACCTGAAGTCAAGTCCATAATTCAGGAAAGGAGCGACATGGGGGGGAGGTGTGAAACAATCTGAAGAGGAGAAGGAAGAACCAGATGGAAACTCAGGAGGGGGCAGAGAAGACACATGGGCAGAAGAGGACAAGACAAAGAAATGAACAGTGAAGTGGTGCAAGGTAAACGGAGGGGGGGGGGGGGCAGAAGGCAGGAGGAGAGAGATGAAGAGAGAAGAAGAAGAAGGAAGAAGGCAGCGAGCATCAATCTGAGCTCATTATCATTTGGCTTCAGTGAATCTAGGACACAGCCAAGCACAGTCCCTGCTGAATGCAACACTCGCACGCTAGTACAGCTATCTTTGTGAGGACACTCACAGACATAAAGCCTCTCCAGCCCATAACCCTAAAACCTGGGTCTAACCTGAACCCTGAGACCAGGTCTGAACACTCAGATAGCCCTTTGAAGAGGCTGAAACCGTTCTGACGGCGATGGTTTCCACACAAACAGAAAGGCTCACACACACACACACACACACACACACACCAAAAAGTGCATAATCTCTGTCTCACCATCACGCTCTCCATCTCAAATGATCCGACATCATCCGTCGGCCACTAATGCTTTTCTGTCTGAACCCAAACAGAAAAAAGAGAAAATCGATGCTGCACATCCAGCTAAAGAAACCATGAGTGTGTCTCACCAAGGAAACATCCCATAATGAGTGTCTCCTTTCAAACGCCCACTGCCTCTCACTGCTAATATGCCCCTGCCCTGGAGTTAAAGGGAAAAGCGAATAGGCCTTGGTTTTCTGATCGATGATGATGAGGATGATGATGACACATTTTCTAAGTTACAGAGAAGCTTCTGTGTTTCTTCATGAGCCAGAAGTCTGGATGTTACTGCACGTTGGCTGAGAGCAAGACAAAGAGGAAAGATGCACACTCTCAACTCTGACGCAATTAGAGGAATTTTTTATTTTCCTATTTCCTCCTCCCTTACAGCACCATCCATCCATCATCTAGACCCCCTTAGTCCTAACCAGGGTCCCAGGGATCAGCTGGAGCCTATCCCAGCTCTCTTTGGGTGAAAGGCAGGGGTCCACCCTGGACAGGTCCCCAGTCCATCACAGGGCCACATAGAGACAAACAACCTCACACACTCACACTCACTCCTATGGGCAATTTAGAGTCACCAATCAACCTGACATACATGTTTTTGGACTGTGGGAGGAAACCAGAGTACCTGGAGAAAACCCACACAAGCACAGGGAGAACATGCAGACTCCACACAGAAAGGCCCCTGATGGGTTTCAAACCAGGAACCTTCTTGTTGTGAGGCAACAGAGCTGGCCACTAATACACAGTGCTGCCCTCAATTAATCCAACTGAACTTAAATAATGGGCAGGTTGCAGATCATTCACATTGACCTTGAAAACAACACAACAACTGCTGCTCTGCACATTTAACACATCTCATTATTTGTTGACATTTGCTATTTCGATAATTTGGGGTTTAAGTGGTTCAGAGGTAACGTCCGTATCATCCTGACCCACATGGACATTTATGGAACATACCGTCACAGCTCAACCCTGAACCCCAAAACATCCACAGCAGCAGGCTCAGCAGTAGATGAGACCCAGTTTGAAACAGCTGATGCACATAAAATGTATATACAGTATATAAACACACACACACACACACACACACACACACACACACACGAGCCCAAAGTATCTCCTCATATCTCACTGAGGCCCAGTGCAGCTGCTCAGTCCTCCCAGTCTGACAGTATCATCTCCTATAATGATCCTACAGTTTGCTGATGTTCTGGCATTTTATTGGTCTGTGTTTATTTTACAGAAACGCACCAGGGGTCGTTTCCACTTCCTGTCTGCACAGCTACACTAAACCTAAGGAGGGTTTTAGATGCAGGACGTTGACTCGTGGTTTTAGTGAAATCATCTGTGCTTTGTCTTCGTCTCACAGCTACATTCAGTGTTACAACAAAAAACTTTATTCACTGAGCAATTAGCACAAACGTCTAAAGGTAATACGACACATACGGACACAACAAGCAATGAAACCGCAACAAAACAAGCCGCTCATGTAAAATCAGCTAGAGCACTCTGGAAAACACACAGTTTTATTAGTGACAGCCCTATTTCCTCAGGCAGGTGATTCCAGAGTCCTCGCAGCAGACGTTTAGGAACGAGAACTCGTCAAACACGTGTTGAAACTTATCGATGTGACCAGTGAATCAACAGAGAACAGTGATGAGACCAGTGATGTCTCCCTTTTTACTGTAGCATCACTAGAACCATCGTTCTCTCATGCAGAAGAAGACAAGAACAATCCCCATGTCAGCCTGTCATCAAGTAAGAGACGGACAGAAATACGAGGAGAAGAGTGAGACAGGCAGACGGATGGACAGAGGACCGAGAGTGGCGAGGAGACAGACAGGTGTGGACAGGTGAGCTGACAGAAGAGAGAACGACACATCGGCAGGCAGGAAGGCGAACAGACAGAGACCTAGACGAGTCTGTGACCTTTTCTAACATTCAGTTTAAAGATCAGAGACATCAAAATGGATTTTTCTTCCTTCTTTCACGCTGCTCCTCAGTGTGAAGCTCTCTCTCATATGAACCTATAATATTTCTGTCTTTAACGTCGTGAATATGCCATTTGTGGACGCCTCATCATGTAACTTCCTGCCGTGTGTTGCTGTGATAGCACTAATAGAGCTGCACTGCACTGCAAACATGTGCCAGTGCTAATGATCCTCGAGCTAGATAGTGCCATATGCCACTGGGCTGATTCTTCCATCTGAACAGCCTGCTGGTGCTGTGATAACACATTTTTAGCACAGGCAGCCCTGGTGGGAATCAGACCTGTGACGTTAGAGTGACCATTACCTTCTGAGCGGCCGCGCCTCGCTAACAGCTGCTTAGCTCCCGCTTCCTTTCCACTTAATGTGCAATTAAGTTTTATCTAAATCCCCCGGTGTCACCCAGGTCTATACAGCAACCCACGGGTGCATGAGTCACCCTGTGTGGGAGCGAACACCCATTCATTACGTACAGAACCGCACCATGTCCTCAAAACGAGCGTCTGTGTGTCTGCACCGCAATAACCTGCAGCTCGTCTTTAGTCAGTCACCAGCAAACCTGCATGTGTCTGGACTGCGGGACGATATCACACACACGTCGTATTTGGAACATTCACATGTGACCTGATGTGGAAAAGTCATGTTTGCATTCATTTCCTGTGCTCTAACATTCGTTTCCTCCCTCATGAAACTTTTCGGACTCATTCCATGAGTTAATTCTGTATAAACAGATGTAAAATACGTCCACAGGACGACTAGAGGTCAGAAACCTCTCAGGAGTCTCTAGGAGGCTCAGAGCACAAGCTGAGGTTCACCAGGGAGGAACAAACACATGGACCCAACAATAAGTAATAAAACCCCAAAAAAATCTCTTCAGTTGGTTTGAGAAGATTATTTGAGACCTACGAGCCTACACTTATATGAGGTTTATAGCGGTGCACCTTTTTGTCCTTTCGTCCCAGGTGTGTTTGGATCTCTGCTCACCTTGAAGACGAACATCTCCCGTCTGAAGAAGGCCACCGTGTTGAAGTTGCCGTCACAGATGTTGGGTTTGCCGTTTCCAGGCAGCGCAGGCCGATCGCCAGGTGGGCGAGCCGGGCGGGCGTTGCGGTCGTGCTTGCGCTCGGAGGTGGAGTGTGTCCGTCGGGAAGGTAAAGTGGGCAAGGGCCTGGTGGGCTCCAGCATGGCTGTGGGGATACCTGGTGAAAACCATTAACGAGAAGCTGAATCAGTTTTGGTGAGACCGGGGGAACACAAAGATCCACAGCAACGGGAGTCGCTGAGTCACTGGCTGTAGTTCCGTGAACACGAGTTCTTACAGAAGATGCTCCGAGACAGCATCACATGGAAGCAACACCAACATGTTGTTTAGAGATTCATTCGTGTTTGCGTCTGCACACAGAAGCTGTTTTCTGATTTAGAAAAGATTCTGAAAAGATTCAAACTAAATAAGAGACTGAAACTTAAGAAGAAAATCTTTTCCTTAAAACTGGAGCACAAGAAGCACAATCTACAGTAAAGTGGCCTTTCTGTGTCAGAACACAATCCTAGACAGCGTCGACGCCTGGTCATTTCAGGAGCTGGACAGACGAAACAGCTTTGGGATGAACTTCATCAGATGAAATAACAGGCTTTGTTATCCACACTGTGCACAAGTGCAGTGGAAAAACACTGTTTGGCCAGTATTTCTCTTCAGCGCTGACTGGAAATGTCACCCGTGCATCATGACCTTTAACGGTAAGACCGTTTTTCCTTCTGAAAGAAACAGATTCATTTCCTGCTGTGAAGATTAAAGGAAACCAGACTCAGGAAGAAGATAATGCACACACACACACGCACACACACACACGCACGCGCACGCACGCACACGCGCGCGCACACACACACACACACACACACACACACACACACACACACCTCCCTAATACATTATTTCTGACCCTGCACATGTGCACATGTTGCTTTGTGTTACGTTTCTCTCTTTTGTCTTTGTGTCACAAACAAACGATCCACTACATTACAACAGCTGCTATGATTATTTCGGCGTAGACTAAAAGTGTGTCAGGAACCGTCTCGGCTGCCTGCGCTGTTCCTGTGGAGAAAAATGAAAGTTTATTGAAATGTGAGGTATCCTTTCTTCCCCTAACAACGCGCCCCCAGTGTAAACACAAAGGAAACAACACTAAGTCACATATTTCGGTTTTTAAAAAGCTCTTTCCAGGCAGAGATTGCTCAGCCCTGTATTTCGTGGATCAGTCTCAACCTGCTTCATATTCGTATGTCCAGTGCTGCTGGTCACTGGTCTGCACTTCTTCATAATTCAGCTGCACTCTGGGCTCCAGGATTAATTATTCACATCCAGTGTTGGTTCTGGTTTTGCAAGTTTTTGCTTTCAAAGTCTCCATTTCAAACGTTTTGGACTCGAGTTTATAAAACCTAAGGTTTGAGGACACCAGACTCTTCGTGTGCTATTTATGTTTGGTGTTGCAGCATCGATAACCACTGCACTCTAATGCACGCTCAGTGTTTCTGCTGGTGACATTTCTGCTTGGCAGCCGACCACAACACCAGCTGCTTCAAATCAGCCAGGACTGAAAACTCCAGCAATTTATAGTCTGACCTGAATTCAAGCCTCAGCTCTGCAGCGTTTTCCTATGAATCTGGCTTGTCTTGTCATTTTTCTGCTCTTCACATGCATCACATGTACCAACCACCGGCTCATCAGCCTGCCCTGTATTTGTTTTTCAATGCACTGATGCAGCAGCAAGATTCATCATTTCCCCAGATGTGCTCAAGTAAAAACAACACCGCTATAAAGAAGAAGAAGAAGTGTGTGTCCAAGTTCACATGTTCACACTTTCATATTTGGGGAGATGTGACCAGATTGTGTAATTAACCCTGGAACATCACACAGACCGTCCCCCCCCAGTTTGACTCATGAACCGGGACACAGAAAACATTTGTCGACAAATTATTTTTCTCTACTAATTAGAAAGTGTGAATAAAATCAAACTGTTTTACAGGCACTCGCCTTCTTCGACCAGTGTTAGCATCATTTTGATTCATTTCATGCAAGACGGACGTAAACCGACTCCTTACCGTAGATTTTCTGTATGCCCTGCAGGTCGTCCAGAGGCAGTTTGAAGTTGTGCGTGTCCATGTACTGGTAGAAAGGAGCCATGATGGCGCTGGGGTCGTTGGAGTGCTCCAAACCCAGAGCATGACCCAGCTCATGGACCGCCACCAGGAACAGGTCATTACCTGGACATGAGAGGGGGCAGAAAAGGATGGAGGAGGACAGGACAAGAAGGTGGAGGCAGGATGAAATATCCAACCACAAGGGAAGGAAGAGAAATATCATCAGTTTCATCATCAGTGTTAAAAAGCTTTGCAAAAGATTATTTCACAGCTGACGAAACAGAAAACTACTTTGTGCTGCTGACAGTTTACTAAAAAACCCTCAACATCTCCCTCATGTCTGAAACAAAAGCCTCCCCGGTGTGAACACAACAGAAGAGACCAGAGAGACAGAGTCGAACACTGGAAAACTGAGCTGAAGTTCCTGTGCGATGCTGTTGACTCCTCGGTGTAAAGTGAACCTCACATCAGAAGAAGAATTTGTGGCGACTGGAGGTCGGAGGATCAGTCCAGCACCACCCGGTTCTTCTGCAGCTTGACAGGGATTACTTCAGACTACAGCAAACTGCTCAGTGCCACATCCAGTGAAATTCATAAGTTCAACCTGATTTTAAATTTATAATGCGTGAATGTATAAATAATGTGCTGCTGCTTCAGAAGTTTAAAATATGCCTGAGAACAAGAAAACATGTTGGATTTGGGATATTAAAAAAAAAAAAAAAATCCTTCTGGTTACGCTCTGCAGCCTGATGCGTCATTGTTTACATTTTACTGCTCATAAATACAAATGACTACATTTCACATGCAAAGGAAGCTGCACCCACTTTCTGATTCAAAATGAATCTGTATATACACATTTCATGCTCTGTGCGTTGTAAACAGATTTATGTGTCCGAGGCCAGAACCGCATTTACCCGGACTAAACCCAGGTATGATTAAAGACACCGTGTGTGCTCAGACGCCTGGACACTTCCTCCAGAAAAGACTCAAGATGGATTCAAATCTTACAGATGTGGCAGAGTGGAAATTCATTCATTCACAGTGGAACCAGGCCCCGGTTCCTCTCCTGACACTGAACCCACACGACGCTTCAGCGATTTCAACACGTTTGATCACACAGGAAGTCCCCAAGCTGTTGTTTGTGTCTGTGCAGCTGAGACGCCTTTAAACTCTTAACATATATTTTATTTTGTTGTCCTTGTGAGGAAACGTGTGGGAGGCCTCAGAACACCAGAAGAAGCTGAGCGCAGGTTGTGGCAGCTGAGGAATCTGCTCATAAACACTGTTCCTCCATGTGCGTGGCTGCCAGCTAGAGGACTGAACTTAGGCTTTTCTCCTCCTTTTTACCCCCATCACCCATTTTAGCACACAGGCCTGAGCCTAATGTACACAAATCAAAAAGATTACTGTCCTTCAACCCTTTGGATTATAGCCCTGGTGCCTTTCAATTGTAACACGAGCATAAAAATAACTAAATTACATGTTTGTGTTTAAAAAAAAAAAAGAAGATAAGGCTGTAGCGTCAGTTATGGAGCCACAAGTCTGAACCAGTTCACTAGAAATGAGCTCCGTGCTTTGTTTAGAAGAAGAAACAGAATCAGGAGAATCTGTCCTGGAGACTAAAACTCACCTAATGACGAGACACACTGAGCTGAGACCAAGTTTATTCTCAAAACCAGATTAGCTCATTGCAGGTCACATCTGGATTTTATCTGAGACACTTGAGTCTGGGGTCTAGATGATCAGAGATCTGATGTTTAGCAGATCTTCTGCATTGTCCACTTTGAATTGGTGAAGAAAACGTCAACTAGGCTGCAGCCGGAGGCGACTGCATCGCTCCACGAAGAAACGCTCATTCGAACAATCGGCCTTTTCTTTCCAAGTATCATGTGGGAGAGTTGGGAGTTAAAACCACCTCAACCAGAAAACTGAGAACATGGTTACTGGAAAAACAAGAGTCCCACTTGATATTTGATGTATTTTGTTCTGCTCTTGGTGTTTTAGATTTTCTTTAACAGTTTTAATCTGGTTTCATTTACACTCTGACAATTTGTTCCTGCTTATGGACACTGAAGAAATTTGCCTTGACCTTAATGTTAAAATCAACCTGCCCAGGCACATTTACATCATTAATGGCCTGCACCTGATAAATACATGAAGAAATGAAATGAGAGTTGGCTGTGATTCAGACCAACATGGAGGATGTGAATAATCTAAAAAAAAAAAAAACATCTACTGTTCATCCTGCAAAAGTCAGAAGGCGGCGTTTTCCTGGACGTGGTGTCTTCCTGTGGAGTTTGTTAAAACCAGGCTCTCAGGCATAATCCTACAGCTGAAACTCTGAGCCGCTGTCAGACGTTTAATGACTTTTTAGGTTTGTGAAGCAGAGCTCAAATGAATACATTTCATCAGCTCATTAATTGGTTTGACTCTGTTTGAACCTAATTACAGAACGTAATTATCTCTCTTTGCTCAGGCCGGTTTGCTTGAAGATTAGAGGCTCAGTGGTCAGCGGCTGACGTAACTGAAGACGCTCAGAGAACAAGCTGAAGTTTCTCTCTGCTCTTGCATTTAAGTTCATTTTTCTACTGGTAAAGAGATTTACAGTCAGTTCTTTGTTCTCCACATTTGTTCTCTGGTTTGTTTCTGACATTTTTAATGGGCTCATCATCAAGGCAGAATGACCATCAAATCTCCAAGTGCAACTTGTCTTCCAAAGACTTGCTGTCAAAGCAGTATTTCTGCAGATAAATGAAGAAAAAGTGCAGACACGCTTCGTGTTCCGGCATGAAATCAGGAGAACTCTTCAAAAGCTTGGATTGATAAGCCTTTTCCTCTAAATGAGGGATGTTGCTGTGCTCGGCTGTGAGAGTTTCAGCGTCCCATCATGGGAGAAACCTATTTTGTTCTGTCGCCGACTGTAAAATTCACCAAAACCTGCCAAAGTTTTGGCATCGAAGTGTTAAATGAGAAAGTGTGATACAGTGTAAGAGTCTTCAGTGAAGGCAGCAGCAGCAGCTTTGAGCTCCTGTTATTCTTTGGGCTGATATTTGCATCATTAGCTCTTTGTGTCATTTGTTTGTGGCTGATTGAAAATGAACAAGATGCAATTTTACTTTAACGTAACAACAACAAAGACGTTTCCTCTTCTGTCGTCAGTTTAAACCAGTTGAGCTTTAGTGCAACTGAACTGAAACTCTCCACCTTTTTATTTTGCTGCAGGTAATTACAGGGTCAACGTTGGGCCATGAACGCAGCACGAACATGCAGGTTTTACCATGTACTCGTCGACATACGTGTCTCATCTGATCATGTTTTTAAAAGATGGGATGAGCCTTTGAAAGGAAACTAAATGTGGCTTCCGGTTTAGATTCCAGTCTGACAAAATAAACGGGACTGAGCTGGTCTTGTTTCTGTGATGTTAGAGCAGCATCACTGTCCCTGTGGTATGAAAATCATCGTTACATCTGTCATTAGTACTAAAAACAGGTTTGTCTGAGGCTCTTGGGACTGATGGCCTTGCCTCCATGTTTCTGGTCAGAGAGTAAATGAAAATGACCTGATGACTGAGGGGAAATGGAAGTTCATTGATTCCTAACCAGCCTCCTTTGTCTCAGTGATGACTCCTCTGTATGTGCAGAGCTCTTTGGAAACTTCAAACTATGAGAGAGGCCGTTAAACGTTAAACGAAGCTACAATGGATGGTACACTGAGATGCAAGGAGAGCAATGCATCCTGGGTGTTGTAGGATTTTTCACCTTGGGAGATTCAGGGAATAAATAATCCTTTATTTCACTGTTTCACGGGGCGTTAATGTCTTTTCCTGTTTGTCCACATTAAGTTGCTTTAGCTGATCGATCATCTATGGAGCAGTGGATTATTCCTTTAAGGGAACAATGTGAGAGCTGTGAGTGGCTCCACCAAAACAAATGGCAGTCGGTGCTAAAAGGTGATCAGAAGGTCACCGAGGTCGGTCAGATCCACCAGCTGTTGAATGTGAGTGGGCGACCGCAGAGCAAACAGACCGGGTCTGTGGTACAATCACCCAAAAGTCAACACTGTGTGTTTGTCTGACTTTACTGTTCTCACACCTTCACACCCGTCAGCTTCTTTCATCCCTCTCCATTATCTCTCCTCTCCTTATGCTTCTCCTCCTTCCACGCCGCAGAAAAGATAAAGATGATTCTGCAGCACCAGTCGTACATACTTCATGTACGGCGGCTCGAGGGAATTCCCAGTGGGCTCTCCGCCTCCCCCCTTGTGGTCGGTCTGTAGTTTGATTCGACGGCCCGCAGCGGCGATAACGGCTCCTCCTGTCATGTTTGCCCCTGCAGTCGTCTGCTCGCCTGCGATAAAGATGATGTTTGATGTCGCTGTGATGAAACCTGTCTCTCAAGTAATCCCAGTCTGACGCGTCCACAGAGGCGGCTTTGTTCAGCCCGAGCAGCTCTCCCGCTAAAACTAGAATTTCTGCCAGAGACGACTTCACATGCCAGAGATCATTTTGTACAAGCAGCGTTGGAAATTAACTTTCTGCCTCACCTGCCAAGTACTGGCAGTACAAGAAAATACCAGCCAAGAATATTTCTTCCACTCCAGCCAAAATCATTAATGTGCGGTACATTTATCACGGGAACGCATCGTGTCAAACACTTTTCAAACATATTCGGGTCCAGAAAATGGTCCTGTGTGAAATATCCTTCCAGTGAGGAGACAAGAGGGGACGTACTCGAAGACACAACATGTCTGTAAATCAGGAAAATGTTTGCATTGTGTGCAGGCACAGAGTGTGAAAATATGCAGAAACCCACGTTTGTTTCAGAGCGAGGAACTGAAATGTCAGAGTGTTTCAGGTGGATAATGTTTCATTCTCCACAGTCTCTCTGTGCCTCCAGACTTTTATGGTCTTCTTCCTTGTTTATCTGCAGTTTCTGCATCTTTGGATTTTCTAGAAAACAGGCTCAGTTCGAGTCTATATGAAAACGATAAAGGAGCAACCTTCAGAAATCAAACTCTGCTACTGCACTTTGCTTAAATATTGGGACTTGGGTTTCTCCTTTGTCAGGAGTGAACCGCAGAACACGTCGGTCTAAACCTCATTATTGTCAAAACCCAATAACTGTTTAGAGATTAGATCTAATATTGATTTATGGGGAGTTTTCTCTCTCTCTCTCTGTATTTTTTATTTCTATGCTTGCCTCTGTCCGTACCTACCCAGCCTGTTCCTTTTTGTGCTGCTGTGACACCTAATTTCTCCCGTGGCGATCAATAAAGTTTTATCTTCTCTGGTGGTGATGATGATGATGATGATGATGATCTTATTAGTGACTCTGGAGGGGAAATGAGCCTGTTTGGGGCAGAGCAGGGAAATTTGAATATGGCTGCGACATTTGTTGTTGCTTTTTGAACTGTGTCTCTGTGTTTATTACAGTGTGTGGGTTAGGTGCATTAATAAGCTTTGGCCTCAGCCTGATGCTTTTTTTTGGCCTAATTTTAGGGGAAATTACAAACCCAATTAGTGCTGAATGTAAAAATACCAAAAGGTGAACCAGTGGAGGGATGTCGAATGTCTAGTTAAATGCAAAGATTAAGAAATGAGTAAGAAGAGGACAAAGCTGTGTTTCAAACAGAGGAGGAGACGATTCCTGTTCAGTCTGCAGCCTGTGTGTCTCTGACGAAGCCACTCGTGAGTCTCAGGTGTGTCGTCCAGGTGTGAACAGGTTAATAACAGAAGCAGTGCCACAGCAGCAGCAGCAGCAAAAAAAAAAAAAAAAAAAAAAAAAAGAGGCTTGTTTGTCCTTGCAACGTCCTGAAGCTGATACTAGAATTAGTTTTCACGGCGTCTGAGAACTTTGCCGTACCACTATCTCGTCTTTATCTTTCAATTACTCTGTGTGTGCGGAGGGATTTTAGAGATAAAGAGACGCTGGTGACGGAGCGTTAGAGAGCACCTGGGTGACCGCACAAACACACGAGTACTGAGAGATGATTCACGTTAGATATCTGGACTAATGAGCAGCTGAAGAATCTGTAAAAATGAGTCTAAATGTGAGTTTGATTACACTCAAATCAAACTGCGTCCTGAGAAATCCTGGGACAGGTCATCCTGAAATTAGACTCACACACCTGCTGTAACGTGGCGTCTCAGCTAATTCTGGTTCCAGCTAATCTCTCTGACCAGATTCCCTCTCTGCATCAGCACGTTAGTTATTCGAGCAGAGGCAGTCTGGCATAAGTCATTTGTCAAACTGAGATAGAAGAAAAGTAAAAAAACTGAAGTGTTTGTCCCTCCATTTATCATCCAATGACTAAACAGCGTGGTGCTGAAAGATAAGGGGTGATGGCTGAGGACGTCCTCTCACTGGAGGCATTTCATTTACAATTTCTATACGCTGAACTGAAAAGACAAACATTTCATTAATCAGGCCGTATTTCATAACTGCCATTTAATGTGTTTACAGCGTCAACACATGTCAACACTAATCTGATTCTCTCCAAATTAGAAATTTCCTGGTGGAGTTTCTGTTTACTTGGGTCACAGTGTAAAAAAAAAAAACCTGAGCCGTTACTTTTATTTTCTAATGCATCTGAGTTTGTTTGTCCATAATTCTCCACCTGCTGCAGCAGGACACCCAGACCTGACGAGACGCAGGGCGACTGTGATGCTTCTATGCAGTTTGGATTCATGTTGCTTGTGTTTTGTTGGTGTCTGACTGACGTCCCACTAAATAACTAACACGCTCACTCAAACAGAAGCCAGTGCACAGTAATCCTTCTACTTCAAGCAACAGTGAAGCGTAGGTTTCCTCAGCTCCACCGTGGCATTAATGAGCTTGTGGGGTCTTGGTCTCACACGTTTTATCATCAGTGCATGAGTTGACTGATGTAAGTGATGTGTTTGGTTGGTAAAATCCCTTCAGGCTGAGGAAACTCAGCTCAGAAACACTTTTGAAATGCAAAGTGTCTGCACTGGGTTTAACTTATGGGTGGACCAGTGAAAAAACACACCAGGGCTCTTATCACTGAGGTCGAGGCTGAATAATCACAGACATACTGTGCTGCAGACTGTGCTAGACTCACTGAAGAGTACAGGTAGTATTTAATGCGTTTCTGGTCTTAGGTTCTCTCTGTGACCAAAGCAGAACGCCAAGAAGCAAACTCGGGACTTTTTAAATGTCGTACCGTCATGGTTGGGGTTGCCCAGAGTCCAGGGCTCATCAGAGTCAAAGTGGGTGTCTCCTCCGATGCCAGCGCCGGGGAAGTAGGCGTGGGCCAGGAAACCTCCCTCTCCGTCAAAGGGCGAGCTATCACCGTGGAAACCAGAGGCGAAGAAGATCATGATGTCCGCCTCCTTTCCCTCGTTCTTGATCTCGGCGTACGGCACCTCCTGGACAAGACGAGAGGCGAGCAGAGCAAACTGAGCTGCGATTACACAGTGAGACTGTTTCCACGTTAAGGTGAGAGGAGGAGGATTGTGGGCGCAGCCAATCAGAGTTGAGCAATGCTTGAATTGACAAAAAACTAATTAGCATTGTTGTGTTCTCAAACTGCACAAGAACAAAATACCCTCACATTGAAACCAAAGGCAGGGAGCCTGTTCAGCTGCAGCTGCAAAGATTAGCACAACAACAGCAGCAGCAGCAGCGTATGACAGAGGGGTAAATACTACAGTGAATGCACCTTAACGTGACTCTACTGTGCAACAACACGGCTTCATCAGCTCTTCATCCCTGGATCTTTTATGTTCACCTCAACTGTTTTGATCGGTTTAATTCTGTTTTAAATGATTTGACCTTGATGGACTGAAAACCTTCAACATTTTAAAAGCATAAACAGAATCAGAGGAATCACTAAAGCTGTGAAGCAGGACTGACCTGGTGTCATGTAAAACTCAAATGTGTGTGGTGTAATTGTATCGGACCTGGAAGGAGAGCGGCGTGACGCTCTGCCACACGTTGAAGGCCTGACGGATCGCTCTCTGGGTGTCCTTCTCCCCCACCTTAGGGGTGAAATTAGAAATGCTGCAGGAAGGGACAGACAGAGCGTTAGTGACAACCACACCTGGTCTGAGGACAAAGTGTTTGCCAGACGGTCCAACAGCTGCAGAAACCTCTGGTTCCAGACTTTGGAGGCTGTGTCTGATAAACCCTGCACTTTTACCAAAACTGTAGATCAACCTGTTCACGCCAGGATTAACCAGGTTAGGACAGTAACAACCAGAGCAGAAAACACCAAATTACAGCCCACACTATTCCAAATTCATCCACATTATAGCTTATAACAACTTACTGGCAGGTACAGTTAACCCAGTTAACCCAGTACAGCATCGGTGCTTTATTGACTCAAGGTAGATTCATTTTTAAGCAATCGATTTTTAGTGGTTCCTTTCTACACTAATGATCCAGAGCTGTGTTATTTATGAAAATTAACGAATTAGTGCAAGTTGTACTTTAGGTTGGGTGGAATTGTAGGAGCAGCAGGAGGAGGAGGAGGAGGAGGTGGTGCACCATCATATCTATTTCTTACTGCGAGGAAAGACTTTTAAACCTTTGGTGTCACTTTCTGACCGAGATACAAGGAGGGAGCAGACGAAGTGACGGGCAGAGGAGAAAAAACCCTCTGGGATAAGACACAAGAGCAAGTGGCTGAGCTCATTTCACACAATCTGTCTCCCAACAGGGGGAAAAGGAAAAACATGAGAATAAATAAACATGTTACACAATAATTCCACATGAAGGCACATCAGCTGCTCGATGAGAAGAAAAACCAAAAATATTTCTCACGTTTTCTGTGGTTCATGAGTATCAGGGCACCAGGTTGAGCTGGTCATGGTTGGACTAAACAAAAGGATGATGCAGATTGAAGCTTATGTCAGTGTCAGTCTTCCTGTTGGCTCTTAACCCGTAAGTTCGTTTAAAACCGCTCCCAGTCTAACACACAGGACCTGGACCGGCCCGAGTTGTTCGGACACCATCTTGAATGGCCCCGACTGCGGAAACACATGAGCTGATGTATAAAGAGGCTGTTGTAGTGAGAACGAATATCAGAGGAGATTAGTTTAAAGAGCCTGTGCTGTCTCAGCTAATCATGACGAGACACACTGACTCTCAGAATGAAGCAAATTGAAGCCTTTTTATTTGACTTTCCTGGCAGGCTGTTTGCTGCGACGCTGTGCAAACAACTCACTGAGAGTCACAACAAGCACGGCTTGAACCGGAGCCACGGAAAATGAATTACAGCTTGTTTTGACAACAGATTTTACTGTGTCCATGTTAAAGTCGATTCCTACAGCTTCTCTTCCTGTTTTTGGAAATAAAGAAACTGCCTGTTTCTACAGATGATGGTTGTTTCAGAGCTTTTCACACATTCGAATTGGATTTGAGGGTTTTAGCAAGTTTGTCTGCAGTTACTGAAGTACAATTCTCAGGTACCTGCACTGAAGTACTTACATTTTAGGTTACTTCAAAATAGAAGTATATCAGGTGGTTAACGTCAGCTACCCAGCGGTATATAAAGTACTTCAAATTAGAAGTATATAAGGTAGTTAACGTCAGCTACCCAGCGGTATATAAAGTACTTCAAATTAGAAGTATATAAGGTAGTTAACGTCAGCTACCCAGCAGTATATAAAGTACTTCAAATTAGAAGTATATAAGGTAGTTAACGTCAGCTACCCAGCGGTATATAAAGTACTTCAAATTAGAAGTATATAAGGTAGTTAACGTCAGCTACCCAGCGGTATATAAAGTACTTCAAATTAGAAGTATATAAGGTAGTTAACGTCAGCTACCCAGCGGTATATAAAGTACTTCAAAATAGAAGAATATCAGGTAGTTAACGTCAGCTACCCAGCGGTATATAAAGTACTTCAAATCAGAAGTATATAAGGTAGTTAACGTCAGCTACCCAGCGGTACATAAAGTACTTCAGATTAGAAGTATATAAGGTAGTTAACGTCAGCTACCCAGCGGTACATAAAGTACTTCAGATTAGAAGTATATAAGGTAGTTAACGTCAGCTCCAACATTAAAGTGATCAACACAATAATCATCAATAATTAGAATCCAATAATATCTGATCCATTCATGTGAAATGAACCAATCTGCACAATGAGTACTTTTACTTTGGATACTTCAAGTACATTTGGATGATGATATTTTAGGACTTTTACTGCAGTAATACTTTGAATGTAGGACTTTCTTACTACACTGCCTGTGTAAATACATAAATAAGTCTGGAAACCCCTGAGTTAAGACTTTGCTTGCTAATCCCTTTACAAAGTTTATTTATAAATCCTTACAGAAATTATTTATTTACTAAACTTTCAACCCTGAAGCTCAGTCATTAGTGTGTGTGTGTGTGTGTGTGTGTGTGTGTGTGGACTGTATGTAACAGTTGTGTAATCTGAGGAAATGGTGTGGAACGAAGTGTTGGTGACACCGACCAAATGACCTGTGGCCAAAACACACAGATGGTGCACTGTCACCCATACAAACACCCATTTGTCTTTCTGTAGTTGTGAGGCCACACTGCATCACCCTAATATCTAACTCTGAGCCTCACTGCAGCCCTGAGCTACGCCTGGTCCGGACCTGAACATGAAACCAGGTCAGAACCACAGCCTGGAGCCAGTCAAACCCTCACGAATAAGAAATCTCTATGGATGCAGGGTTTAGGACAAGCCACCAGTGGGCGATCGACATGGACAGTCTCCAGGAGAGACGCTGGACTGTGACGCTAATTTGTCCTAGTGGTCAAACTGTGTTACTACAACCTCTGCATTTAGAACATGACAGACACTGGCCTGAAAAGCATCTTCCCTGTAGGTAGTGACTGGAAAAGGACAGGCTGTAAAATAGTGAATATACTTTTGATCCATTGGGCTCAGTATCATTAGGAAAGTCCAGAAGAGACGACCCGAGTGAACATGCTCTGTGGAACATCCGGGTCATTTTTATGGCTGGAACCCAGGAACATGAAAATTTATGAGTGGGGTATGTGACACTGAGCAACAGAACCATGAACTGATCGCTCTCCTCAGCACCACTGATGAGCTGTTTGTTTATATCCAGCATCATCAGAACTCAAACAAACCCAGGACAGGACGTGCACACGGACACGTCCTGTCCTGCGGCTGCACATCCAGAGACGTAAGAAGGAGCAACATGAAAAGAAGGTAAAGGTGACAAATGGGTGAAAATCAAAATATCTGACTTGAAGCAAAACTTTGATGATGAATCTGAGCTTCATCAAAGCGTCGCCTGTATCACGGCCGTTCGTTAACTATAATTAAGAGCCTGTAGGTGATTGGAATGAAATTATAATTAAGAGGAAGAGCTGCCAGTCATGCTATGAGTCTGTTCTCCGCCACAGTGTCAGCATGCTGATACTTAATGGGTATAATGCTGATAAGGTTCCCCGTTCTAGCTTAGCATGACGGCACTGTGTAATTAGCTCTACAGCAGAGGATCATTATGACGGATGAGCATGAGTTGTGTGGACCAGACCTGATGGACGTCCGTCCTGTAGTCCTTAAAATCACACTAAGGAAAAAGTCATCATCTGGAAACCATGAATGTCTGTCCAAAAATGTTAATCCAGAAAGGACATGTGTTTATTTCACAGAGGAAGAGGAAGAGCAGTAGACTAACACGACAACACTACCATCCCCAGAGCCACCAGCCTGGCTTAAAGCACAGGAAGTCAATTTTTTCCCTTTCCTACAACATCCACAGCGGCTCTACAGTCAGAGCAGCTAAAGATGTTCCAGTTTTTGTTTCTGCTGCTCAGCCTCCTCCAACTCACTTCCCATCAAACGTGCTTTGTTGGAAGGGAAGTGCAGAACAACGCTACAGAAACATTAAACATCTTTCTTCTGACTGCTCTGTCTCAGCTTCACTTGTCTTTTCTTCTCTTTTCACTTTCCCTGCTGTTTTTTAAACTTCCCCTTTCCTGTCCCCAGGCGTCGAAACTTTCATTTGGTAAAGCACAGTCGAATAATCCTGCAGCTACAGCATCTAGCAGCGGGTGATAATTTACAGTTGCCAGCAGCTCTAAAATTCCTCTAAATGTGTCTTTTTGCATTGCCATCAGTGTCAGGAGCCGCTTCGGCTCTGCACGGAGCTCGTCAGTATCTTTAAATATCAACTGAATCTCCAGTGTCTGCGCAAAAACACAACCAGAAGACTGTTACTCACCACATCCAGCCACATCACTGACCATCCACAGACATACAAGTTAATAATCAGGCAGGAGTATTTTAAAATCTTCCTGTGGACATTTACTTATGTTGAATTAATTTAAAAGGCCTTCTATGGGCAAACACAACAACAAAGATATTTTTGTTGAGTTCCTGTGACTGAGACTGAAAGATCCCTGCAGATTCATGGTCCCCAGAGGATGCAGCGCAGGTTAATGCCTGGTTAATAGGAGCAGCTTATATTCACCCAAAGCTGCAACTAAAGATCGACTCTATCAACTAATCTGCTGATTATTTTTCCAATTAACTGAAAGCCTAAAACTATATCTGAAACACACTTATCAGTTTCCCTGAGCCCAAGGCCTCATATCCAAATTGTTTTTACCAACGAGCTGCTCAACACTCAAAGTTGTATAGTTTTAAAATTATAAACTTCTCCATACAGCAAATATGCCTGTTGTGAATTAAAACATGATTTTATGTCTTAACATGTTTAAATTTAAGGCTAAATGAAATTAGATGAACTTGTGTAAACCAAGAGCAAATAGATTTTTCCGGATGATAAATGAAAACAACCTGGATTTCTGGAACATGTTAGAAATATTGACTAATGCATGGCTGAGGTCAGGTGCACTTCCCTCTACAACCCGTTTTATTCCCTGCACCAAACTTTGCCAGTGTTGACGTAAATCTGCCTTGCATGTCATGTGACCCAGGCAGCATTGTGCAAAACCTGAGCCCATGTGAATTAGTTACATATGAGTGTGATTCACGAAGGAGGAGACAGAGGTGGCTCTGGTGATTCATCGGCGCCGAAGAAGAAGAAGAACAATCGAGTTAACACTGATTGCAGTAATGCAGCTGGAGCTCTACTGCAGGAACGTGAGAGCAGGTGAAACATGAAGCACAGGCTCAGACACAGTAAGGGGTAACCGGATAGGACTGTGATCTCACTCTGTGGGTTTTATGTAATGCCGTAGAGTGGGCAGCTGAAATGCATGAGAGCTGGGATGCCTTCAGGGTCTCATGGGAGCAGCATAATTTACATTAGACCTATAAAACTGAGCAGGAAAAGGAGGGAAAGAAAGAGGAGAGTAAAATTGGATTCAGAATCTCTCAGAGAAATTCTGCTCAAGCAAAAAAAGAAAATGTCTCTAAAACTAACGTTTTTATGGTGGAAACGTCAAATAAAATATTTATATATCCAAATATCTCAAATCTCAAGTTTGCCTCAATAAAGACATGAATTTCATGTCACTGTGATTCGAACCAGCAGCCAGATTTAATTGTCACTCAGCTAGAAACAAAAAAGCTGTTTTACTAGTTTTTCCTTAAGCGCCCAAACACACGGAGTATTGTTCCTAATTTATCCACAGCATTAAAGCTTTACATTTCAGAGTACGGAGAGAAAAGAGGGGCGGGGGGGGGGGGAGGGAGAGGATAATGTGGGAGCTGGGATGTGTTCAGTGTCTCGTGGGACGGCTCTAATCTGCATTAGACCTTTATTACACAGCCGAGCTGCCGCCTGGAGCTTCACATCGTACGGTGCAGGGTTTCTACTGTATGTACACGGGGGGGGGGGTGAAGAGAGAAGATGGAGAGACGGGGAGGGGGAGGTGACGCAGGGACACGTGATGCGTTCAGGGTCCTGTGGGACAGTGCTAGTTTAGGCCTAGCCACGTTCAGACCAGGAAAAGCAGAGAGACAGTACCTGTAGGTGATCTTTTTATCTCTCCATTTCTGCCCCGTCAGGGCGTAGCGCTTGTTCCTCTGCCGGCGGCTGGTGTGAGGATGATCCGGGACGCCACAGCGAGGTCTCCTCATCCACCTGAGCACAAAGACGTGCAGATTTCAGTATATTTCTGTGGAAAATATTTCTGTACCTTCAACAACATGACATCCACTTTCTTCTCACACAAACTTCACATTTAAGCAGCTGGTGTTTTGTCAGGTTTGCTGGAAAAATGACTGATTATCAAAGTAGATAATTTCCTAATCAGTCATTGTTCCAGCTCATAAATATGTAAATTGAGCACACTGCACCTCAGTTGATTTTCTATTAGATTATTTTCAGTGTGGAAATAAAAGCTGTGATTCTCTGAAGGCGTCAACAGACTTTTAAATTATGTACTCCTTTCTATAAAGGCTCTTTAATTATTTAGCAGAGAGTCTGTCGTTTTAAGGAGAATTTATTCCTTCTCTAGGGAACAGCAGAGCGGTACAATTTGTAATTTCTACCACGGATATTTGTCTGTACATCCGACTGACAGTGCTGCCCCCTGAAGCTAACGGGGGCGAACCAGAGGGACAGGTACGGTGGCCCCTCAGGGACAAAGCATGTGCAAAAGTCAAACATTAAGGAAACGTGCTGCAGATCCAGAAATGAAACAGACAGAAAAGAAAAAGGGGAAGTGGTTACACCAGCCTTAGTGCTCTAAGACATTAGGGGGAGTGATGAGATCGTGCTGAACCAGTGGCTCCACAGACCAGGACTCAAGTGATCTGGCCTTCATACATCCATGGCTAATGCTGTGCAGCACATTTCCTTCAACAAGTCATCAATGTGCTGCACACTGTGGCTAAATGTGTCAGGTCAATTAGAGTCATTTATTATTTACCATCTGTATGACCTTTACTTGTAACTGTGGTCTCAAAGGTCACTTAGCATGAAATAACGTTATCTTACCTCTGGATAAACCAGATTATATTTTCAGATTTGAGTTTGAAGCTGAAATGATCAGTGTTTTTGGGTTGATCAGATGACTGTGTGTATTGATGACAGCCTATAACCACAGGTTTTGGCTCACAGGTTCCCTGTTTGTGGACTGTTTGTCTCTGGTTTCCTTCACCTGCTCCCTTGGGCTTTACCTGTTGCTGACATTGACCTGTTTACTGCCCATGAGTTACCCTGCTTCTTTAATAACGTTAAGCTGTTTGAACCAATAAACAGACAGTTTGGTTTGTAACAACAAGCTGACGGTCTGATGCGGCCCTGGTCTTTGCGGCCCTGGTCTTTGCGGCCCTGGTCTTTGCGGCCCTGGTCTTTGCGGCCCTGGTCTTTGCGGCCCTGGTCTTTGCGGCCCTGGTCTTTGCGGCCCTGGTCTTTGCGGCCCTGGTCTTTGCGGCCCTGGTCTGGTGGTGCAGCTGTCAGTAAGAGAGCACTCTGATTGGCTGTTCAGCTCAGTGGATCAGTGAATTGATTTCCCTCATTTAGTGAAGTTTCTCCTTATTTTTCTCCTCCATCTCTTCCCTTCTGCTTCTTCTTCCACATCCAAAGACCAAGGGTTGCCAACTGCAGCTTCTTCACAAGCTCAGAAATAATCTCCCTAGAATAAAATCTGTTACTGTTCATCTCATGCCATCCTGGTCTCTTCTCCATCTAACGCTACGTTTTACTACCAAAAGTCCACATGAGCAGAAAAGAAGAGAAGCTTGGGACAAATGGAAGTTTGGTTTTGGCTTCGCTGCTTCTTTTTGTCAGAATAAAGAGAACATTAGGCCTGTAGTAGAACGTTAGGTTTGGAAAACACTTTGGAGCCACAGGTCTGAACCCATTCTGTGTTAAAGATGTTCATAATAGCACTAACACCTTGTGCAGCATGGTGGATTAGTGGTTGGCACTGTTGCCTCACAGCAAGAAGGTTCCGGGTTTGAAACCCATCAGGGGCCTTTCTGTGTGGAGTCTGCATGTTCTCCCTGTGCTTGTGTGGGTTTTCTCCAGGTACTCTGGTTTCCTCCCACAGTCCAAAAACATGTATGTCAGGTTGATTGGTGACTCTAAATTGCCCATAGGAGTGAGTGTGAGTGTGTGAGGTTGTTTGTCTCTATGTGGCCCTGTGATGGACTGGGGACCTGTCCAGGGTGGACCCCTGCCTTTCACCCAGAGAGAGCTGGGATAGGCTCCAGCAGATCCCTGGGACCCTGGTTAGGACTAAGGTGGTCTAGATGATGGATGGATGAACCTTGTGCTTTGTTGAAAGAAGAACCAGAATCAGGAGACTGGCAGTCCAGGACAGACTGAATCACACCTGAAACAGAGCTGCAAAAGACACAGTGTCCCATGGGGCCATAAAGGTGATCAGGGTTTTGGACACCTGTCTTGGACCCTTGACTGCAGGTTTAAGGCGTAAACAAACTCAGTCTGGTCTAAAACACAGTAGTTTATTCAACGACTCTTCTGAACAACAGATTATGCTCATGTCTGTATTTGGGGCCAGATTCTCAGCTGAGTAGGTTCCACTCATTCTGCAGCGATTTTGTCCAATTAGTGCATTTAAACCACATAAGGAACCAGAGGTTTAAACAAATGACTAAAGGCATGTACAGTGAGTTTTCTCCCTTTTTTGATGTGAGTCATGAGTAAGTGCTACTCAGGGTTGAGATGGAGCCTGAAAAGGTGGTTTCAGTGATTCTGGCAGCTCAGTCCACCGTGGTGCCAGGACAGAGCCGAGCCCGTTGTTAAACTCACTCTAAAGTGGTCTCGTCCAGTATTCCTGTCACAGGGATGCCATAGAAGCGCTGCATGGCGGCCACCGCAGGTTGCATGGCCTTCTCCTGCCGCAGGTCTGATGTGCGCACGTCGTGGGGCAGCAGGTAGCCGTAGTTCTTCAGCCATGCCTGAGACAAACAGGGAACCAGAGCTGAGGTCAGTCATTCAAATAAAAACCATTTACAGCTCGTAAAACATTTACCTGAAAAGTTCACACAAGCCGAGTCCCCCGGGCTGATGACAAGTAACACACACACACACACACACACAGATGTGTGGAGCTACCAAAGTATTTAATGACGAGAAAGAAGTTCAATGGTCTGTTCTCTGTAAATCAATGCATCTCATCACACCTTGAGGACCGAAGCATGTTTGTGCACATTACTGTCATTTTGCAGAAATGACTAATGGCTCACTCTCCTAACAGGAAGACAAGGGACCACAATCTAACACCAACCTTCTTTATTTGCTGCATAAAGACTAAGTTCTTTCACCATGTTCTCCTAATATTGTGTCTGTTGTTCTGTGGTGTATTTTGTTTGTCTGAGCTGTTCCTGCTGTTTTTTCCTGCTCTGTGGATGAAATACTTATTATTCATATATAATATTCCCTCTGTACTTTGACTGCTACTTATTGCAGTTTAGCAGCAGCAGTTGCGTTGACGCTTTTAAAATAAATAAGTTATTAAGTCACTATCTGAATAAAAAAAACAACAAAACAAATCCCAGTCAGTCAAATCTGAGCACAGAGACTCACGGTCACAGATGAAGATCAGAAATCCTAAAAAGAGGCACATATACTGTGATTCTAACACTTTCAGGAGAATCATTATGTTTTTAATTCTTCTTCAGTATCACAATAATCCAGAGACATGACGCACTAATGGCTCATTTTAATGGTTGTAAATCAGTTTGTCTCAGACAAAGTCCATCACCAGTCTCCACACAACTTTTCTTTCTGCAGTGGAGCTTCTGCTTGATAAAGTAGAACAAAAGAAAGGAGGGGACACAGATCAGGATGAAAACCGACTCCAGCTGAGAGAGAGAGAGAGCGACGGCCCAGAGATTTATCGAAGGAAAGGAGGAAGAAAAGCACAGGGAAGAAGCTCTTCCTCCCAAAATTTGATTCACACTGATCCAAAATCAATGCCGAAACCACAAGTTTCCTCGGATGATTCTTATTATGTCGTATTTTTCACTTTACGGCGCGCCCGTCTCTTTAATATGACACAACACAATCTCCTACAACCCTCCTGAGAGACGAGTGGAGAGGAGAGTGAAGGTGGAGGGAAGACACGAGAGAGACAGAGCAGTGAGAACAACAAAAAGGACGGAGATGAAAGGAAGAAGAGGAGAGAGCAGAGAGACGGGTGGAGGGGAAGGGAGAGGTCGAACCCTTCTCTCCAGCAGCTCATTAATATTTCAAAGTGTGTGCCAGCCTCTCCCAGCTACAATACGAGCGTCTGCCTAACCACCATGACGGGCTCAGGGAGGTTACTGCCGCCGAGGGACTCGGTCCGTCACTACACACACCTTCACATGTGAGGACGCAAATCCCTCTATAAGATCACACACAAATAAAACATGTACCGGGCTGCTAACAAACTTATCATTTCACCCTGTCAACAAAGGCTGACAAGGTTTTTTTAAACGGATATAAAGAGATGAAATGATAAAACGTTCCCTCTGCTGCATCACAAACACTTCACTGTTATTTTACATCTGATTTTGTTATTCACTTATTTTGACTTGTGGCCTTAAATTAAGATGCAAAGACATAAACTAAAAATATTTCGCTACAAACATGAATGTTAATACCAGAGTCAAAGAAAAAAAGCTAAAGTTTAATTTCAAAAAGATTAAATATGTTTTAGAAATCACTGAAATTGTTATGGAAAGTGTGAATATTTCTCACAAGCCGAACTGCTTTAAATCTTAAATGTTGATTTAAGTTGTGTGTCTTAGACAAACACGTTACACCAACATGGCTGTGTGCAGGACGAATCACTTAAACACATTTGTTCTGATTTGCAGAATAAGCTGTCACAGTGCTGCGTCTGTGTTCAATCAACGCTTTTCGACTCGGATCCTGATCTGATTTTAATCCCCAGTGTGAACGTAAATACAGCGTGTCACATGGTCGTGCACCGAGAACAAACTGCCTGCCCACAATCCACTTAAAAACTCCTGTACAATAAATCTGAGCTGATGACGAAGTGATTCCGGAAACTAAATTCAGGTCCATCCAGATCAACACAAAGAAAAGAACCAGAGCTCCAGGCCAGAATCACAGGATCAGTCTGATCATTTTCTATACGAAGCTCCGGCCTGGATGAGCTGGTTCGTCCGTTAGACTAGAACCTCCACATGTGTAGTTAAGATTTTTATCTGATTGGACAAAACGGTTTCTTGTATCTGCTGGGCGATGATCTAGTCGATGCTTCAGACACACACTTGTGCCTCAGGAGCAAAACGTCCGAGAAGCACAATCATCCAAACAGTGGACAACACACACGGTGCCGCACGACAAAAACGCCTGATTCTGCATTAAAGGGACAACCTGAACTTTTAAATGACAGTAGATTTAACTTGAATCTCTGTTTTTATTTGCACTTGGTTTGTGTAAATGTGTGAACAGATGAAAACGAGTCTAAATAGAAGGAAACGAAATGAAAAGACCTGCTGCATCACTTCCCAGAGCAGAAGACAAATCCAGAAGACAAATCCAGGAATATCCCAGTGAATAATAAAGACAGAACGGTGAGTACACAATAACAAACGTGCTTTCATTTAAATATTTTAATGACGCTTTAATGCTTTAAATCTCATTTTACTTGCATGAACTTTGGGAGTGTGCAGTGAATCCTGATGATTCCAGCTTCACTGACGCAGCCATTGCTCATGTTTCTGCTCAGCTCTGAACCCGAGCGTCACCCCCTGCCCCCCCAGGCCCCTGGAGACAGCAGCCAACAAAATACACATGAAAACACAAGAACAACAAACAAAAACAAGCTCATGGTAAAAATCTATGTTTGTTCACTTCATTCTGTTTTTGCTGACCCCACAAAATGAAGCGCAGTAACTTATCAGGGGAGGCGAGCGGGGAGCTGTGTGTTTATTCCTGGATTTTAACTCCATTTTAATTTGTTGAACAGATTCAGTGATTATTTAAAGGTCAATAGTCACTTTTTGTTTACTCGGCCTCTGCTCGCTCAATTTGACTTCCGCCCTAATGTGCCCCACTTTATAAAAGCTGAGAGACTTTAACATCGGCGCTTTGTCTTTACATCAGCCACGGCAGGTCCAATCATGAGGTGAAGGCGTGCTGCTGAAAGATTACAGTTCTGAAGCTCTGCCCCCAAACAGCCGACAGAGACGCTCCACAGCACATGAAACCATCTTCGTCCGTACTTTTAAGGCCAGACTTAAAACCTTCCTCTTTGACAGAGCCTATAGTTAGGGCTGACCCTGAACCATCCCTTAGTTATGCTGCTACAGGCCTAGACTGCCCGAGGACCATCGGTGCACCGAGCTCCGTTAAAGGGAGTTTTCCTCTCCACTGTCGCCACGTGCTGCTCATAAGGGATTTGTTGGCTTTTTAGTTTTTTGTAAAGTGCCTTGAGATGATTTATATTGTGATTTGGTGCCATACAAATAAAACTGAATTGAATTGAAGAGATAAGATTGAAAATACTGTTGGACCAAAGTTGAGGGTAAATTAATGATCAGGTCTTTCATTGAATTCTGGCTGCTGGCACCAGGATGCTGCAAGATGCATGGTTTTTCTTTTGTCGTTTCCTTGCTAAACCAAATTATACTCTCAATTTATTTATGATTTAGCCAATAAAACATAAAACTACATTTACACTGTTGCACTTTCCCAGTAATGATTTCCACAATGCTTCCAACCCTGTAAATCCCTTCCTGACAGCACTATAAAACACTGTGTCACAGCACTTCTGTAGCTGCACTGCTAACACTCAAGCATTACTCTAATTAAACCCGCTTCAGCATAATCAGCACTAAAGTGATACAGTGGAAGAGAGAAAGTGTGTTTGTGCAGTTTACCAGAGGAGATAAAAAAGTTCCTGCACTGATGAAGTTGGTGTGACAGTATTTGACAGATGTGCAGGAGGACGCACAGCTGTCTCCAGCAGCTGGACTAACGTTTGCTCCAGTGAGCAACTCTGATGGAGATCAGGTCTGTGTATACAAAACACCATCATGCCCCCCCCCCCCCCCACCTGCAACATACCATACCACCACACACACACACACACACACGCACGCACACACACACACACGCACACACACACACACACACACGCAAACTCCCGAGGTAACTTGCCTAGTTTGCCCACATGGATGGTGCCGCCACTGTCCTGTGCGTTATCGTGTGTCTGACCAGTTGAGAGTGACAAAGACTGTGTGTCCAACCAAGACACACAGAGATACACACTCACACTCAACCGGTTTATTTATTTATGACTAAGGAGAACACACAAAGTGCAGTAAGCTACCAGGCTTAGTGTCAGGACTGAAAATACTGTCAGAGGAAACAAAAAGGCAGAGACGGCTCAGCACAGGAAACTGACCGAAGGCTGAGAAAAGGCAGGATCCAGCAGTAGAGTCCAAAACACGAGTTACAGAACCAGTAACCAGAGTAACACTGGGCACGTGAGTGACAGAGGTAATGGAAAACAGGTGACTGTAATTAGAACAGTCACTATACAGCAATGTGCTAAAGCGAGAATGAGCAGATCTATTTGTCAACTAGATAACAGGAAGCAGAAAAAGCACGAACGAAATCCTTTAAAACAGCATCATTTCCCCTTGTTCTGCTTTATGTCCCTCTCTAGGTCTCAGGATGGACGTTTTATGGGCCGACCACTTTCACACAGCATTGGAAGGCAGGAGCTGCCAGAGTGGGTGAGGAATCTCAATCATACATGAAAGAAAGAGGCTCTTATTGTGGTTGAACGTGCACGTAGATGCATCTTCTTCCAGTAAACACAGACCACATTTCCATTTAACTCGTCTCTCTCTCTCTCCACCACTCACGTTCTGTCTCTTCCTCCTCATGTACTCACTTACATAAATTACATAAAAAGCATAGTCAAAACAGCCACCTCCAGCCCAAATGTTGTCCTACAACCCAACCCACTTCCACTGCTGCTCTGTAGACGGACGCAGCATCCGGTTTGTATCTGTTGCCACTGGAAACAACATAAAACCTTCAGAAACAGAGACACACAGTTTTTATCTACCCATGATTCCCCTTGTCTTAGAGTGAAGCTGTGTTTATATTTATTTACTTATACATTTATAAAAACAAATATGAAGTTATTTAAAAAGCTGAACCACATTCTAACTAGCAAGTGGCTAACAGCTAATAATAAAAAATATAGTCTGTAACTTTAACCATCCATCCATCATCTATACCCCCTTAGTCCTAACCAGGGTCCCAGGGATCTGCTGGAGCCTATCCCAGTGTCAGCATCAAATTAGACCTGAACTTCAAACCAAACGTATCAATCAATAAAAGGGTTTATAGTCCTTCTTTAGCTCAGACTGAGCATATTGTGCTTCTTGTCTTTTCCCATAGTGATGAGCTCAACTCTAGCTCTGTGTGTGTTCATAAAACTGTGCGACACTGGTGTTCAGCCTACCTTGAGAAAGACCAGGTGTGGTCCAAATGCTGGCTATAAAAATAAATTACACACGCTTAGTGCGTGTTCATCTTTATTATTTTATATGACACGGCAATAACAAAACTACTGAGGTAAAACTAAGCACCAAAGCCACACATTTTAATAATATGGGCATTATTTTATGGGCACATAAAGAGAGATTTCCTCCTCCTCATGCAGAGGTTTGTGCTCGGGTTGTGTGCCCCTGGTTTCCTCTCTCAGGCTTCCTGCCACAGGCTGTCTGTTCGCATCTACGTCCACCTGCCTGTCTGCTGACCTGATTGGCTGCATCTCTGTCTGTCTGTCTGTCTGTCTGTCTGTCTGTCTGTCTCTGGGCCCGTTCTCCGTCTCTGACGCCTCAACCTGTGCGTCAGCCTGCCACTGTGTCTCCTCCGTCTGTCTGCTGTGATAAAAATAGACCTTATCTCCCCCTGCTAAACTATTTACCGGCTCTCAGCTTGAGTGCAACCCGCCAGGCACTTTCCCTGTCCAAACGGTGTGTGTTTGGCCAGATAAGTGGGTTGTTTAGCATTCCCAATATTTCTTCTAATTTTAGTTTGTGAAACCACTTCAAAGTGTTCCACTACGTTCTGGCCTGCGCTAAAGACATGAGGTGAGCTACAGAACAGGATAAATATACAACGTGTACTCCTCAGTACTTATTGTTCTTCGTATGACTGGTTTATTCTTGGTACATCAATGAAATGTTTGGCCTGTGAAATGTCAGAAAATACTAAAACATGCATATTACAAGCTCCGAGACCCAAAATCATGGTTTCAAAACTGCTTTTTTTTTTGGAACAATTTACTCTCATGACAAAAATATCAGTGCACTGCAGATAAATTCTGCTCCTTTTCTAGGTATCAACTGCAAGATGTAAGAGGTCGTCCAAAGATTAGGATTAAAAATGAAAGGATGACACACAGAAAAGCACTTAGGAGTCCAAGAACATGGAAAATGCCTTTTTTAAATGCGTCGCTCCTCATAAACATTTTAATCTGTTTTTACATCAGAGCCACCAAACCCTATACATTTTTTAGGCTGCTTCTGCCTTTTATTTTGAAGTTATTTTCAGATGTTTCCTGTCTGGTATCAAACTCTGTACCTCGCATTAGAGACGAGGTGCACATAACCAGGCTGCACTGGGGGCCCCCGATTTCTCAGCTTCAGCCAAACCACATTTACTTTACACCAAAGAAGGAAACTCATCTCGTCTTAAATGACTCCTGGTGAGAAATTATGGATTTTGCCTCTTACATTTCTGACTACTGTACAATCCTTGTCCTGCTCACTCTTAGGTCTTTTTATTTTTAGGGCTTTCTGCTGCTCCTCAGCATCATTACAAGAAACCGGTGTTTAAAATATGTCATATCTACCCTTTTGGCTGATTGTAGGCCTGTTGGCACATCCATCTGATTCCATTTACACTGGGGTTAAAAAAAAAAAAAAATCATTCACACCAATTCAACCCATTCAGTTTGTAATTGTGAGTCAGAGATTATGGGAATTTCTGATGGCATGTCCCCAAACCTTTGGCAGAAAGGTTGCACATGCACCACAGGCAGCTCCATCCAAATAAAATCCAACATTAACACACTGGCACACTGTTTGTGTCTGGTTTTGAATGCTGCTTAAAACTGCTTAGGATTTTGAAGATTTAAGATGTTTATCTAGTGTGACTGCACAATTAGTGCCAGGGATTATGTTTTCAATAACGTGTGAACATGGAGTTTTTCCCTCTTCCCATTCTGCTGACATTGTGTGAACGCAGCAAAATACCTGCAGACAGTACTCAGGGCTGAAAAACAACTAGCGACTGATTCACGGTCAAACTGGCTGTAACTGCAGTTTTTGACTTTCAGTACAGACACACAGTAAAAACTGATTATTGTTTTAAATCTGAAAGGTTATTTTTTTATATCAGAACATTTCTAATCACTGAGCAACTGACCAATAAATGAAAAACACATTTAACAGAAATATTTCACAATATTTGGATGTGAACATGCAGATCAAACATGTTTTCATCCACTGCTGCTAAATGAATATTAGGATTGATTCATACAAACAAACATTTATTCAGTGCTGCCCTGCTCATCTAACATTAACTTAGCAACATTTATTTCCAGGGCACTCTGGTGTCTTTTGCTTTTCGTTGAAATAAATAAATAAATATATATTTAAAAAGCTTCTTCTCAGTCAGGCATGAAATGTTTTTGACTGCTTTTAATTTCTAGCATTTACACTCAGCAGTTTTTCTGCCCAAGTAAAAATGAGCATAAAAACAAACTGGTGTACATTTAATATCCAACTTGCTACAGACACATTTTGGTTGATGATTTTTAAAAAGTAAATAAGTTATTATGGGGATGTATGCGGATCATTTCCTTTGGGAGAACTAGCCATACTGCAGCGTGAAAATACTGCATTACAAATATTTTAAGTAATATTTATAAGCCAAAAGGAAAATAGATGGTGTTTCTATATTATATGTTTGATTATTATTTATGTTTTCATGTGAGATTTAACTGCTGCAGTTGGTCACAGTGGAGACTGTTTTAACCTTTTTAAAGCAGTGCGTCCTATTTATGCATATTTAAAACTGTAAAATACTGTAAAGTACAAATACCTCACACTTGCAGTTCAGTGCAAATAGCTTGTTAAAAAGTAGAGTTTCAGTTCCTGTGAGCAGGATAAAAAGTCCTGTTTGATCAGAGGAGGTTTTGTGAAATTGCAGTGACTCTGGAGTCTGTGTGCTCACCTCCCTGGCAGCTTCACTTCTTCATGTTCTTGCAAACAATAAACGCACAAGCAGAAATAAAAAGTCAACACAGACTGTGGAGCCGAACAGTGAGTGATTAATGAATGAAATCACCGTTCGCTGTGACACCCACGGTGCTGATGTCTGCAGACGCGGTTTTATATTTGGACAGAAAATGAAAAGGAGTCGGCTTCGTTTTGTCAGGGAGGTAACTCTGGCTGAAGTCTGGGAATGAAAAGGCAGATTTCCAGATGTTATAATGAAATTTACTCCCATTGTTTCTGCACTCTGGCTCTCTAACACGTTTATATGAGCAAGACGGCAGGAAAAGATATAGATAATCTCTGATCTGATCAAATTTATCAGATAGTAAAAAACTCTGGCTTTTTCCTTCCTGTGCAAGCTATGAGGAATTACATGTGGAATATGTATATATATATATAAAAATATGAGGAATACATGTGGATGAATGTCTGTAAAAACGTGGCTGGGGTTGAGCGAGCAAAAGCAATAACTCGCCGCTTTTTCTAGATCAAATCCTTCAGTTATCACGTTGTGCTCAAAGCAATGAACTCGACTAACAGCAGCTTTGAGAGAGATTTGTCTCTCAAAGCTGAAAAGATGAACGAAATAAAAAAAGATGACTAAAATCTATTTAGCTCTATTATCTTTGTTAGTTTATGGAGCAACACAAACATAATAGAGCTGAGTATATTTTATTCATCTTTTTTATTTTGGTGGAGCTGCCAGTTGTAAAAAGAGGAGTTCAAGGTGGAGGTGGGACTGCACCAAGGATCGGCTTTGAGCCCCTTCTTGTTCACTGTGGAACGGTGAGGTTACAGGGAGTAGAGGTGAAGAAGGTGGAGGATTTTAAGTTCCTAGGATCAACAGTCCAGAGCAACGGAGAGTGTGGAAAAGAAGTGAAGAGACGTGTGCAAGCAGGTTGGAACGGGTGGAGGAAAGTGTCAGGTGTGATGTGTGACAAAAGAGTGTCAGCAAGAATGAAAGGAAAGGTGGACAAGACAGTGGTGAGACCAGCAATGTTGTCTGGTTTAGAGACAGTGGCACTGAGACAAAGACAGGAGGCAGAGCTGGAGGTAGCAGAGCTGAAGATGTTGAGGTTCTCTCTGGGAGTGACGAGGATGGATAGGATCAGGAATGAGGACATCAGAGGGACAGCTCATGTTAGATGGTTTGGAGAAAAAGCCAGGGAAGCCAGATTGAGATGGTTTGGACATGTTCAGAGGAGGGACAGTGAATACATTGGTAAAAGGATGCTGAGGTTAGAGCTGCCAGGAAGGAGGCCTAGAGGAAGACCAAAGAGGAGGTTCTTGGATGTAGTGAAGGAGGACATGAGGATAGTTGGTGTGGGTGAGGAGGATACAGAGGACAGGGTTAAATGGAGGCAGATGATTGGCTGTGGAGACCCCTAGTTTATGGAGCAACACACTGTTTCCTTGGATTTGGCTGCAACTGCTAATGAACTGATTTGACTTTTTAATCTTGATTGTGACTGTTTACATGATTAAAGACTGACTTTGCTGATATTATGAATTAGGGCTAAAAAAAATAACCACCATTGTGATTTTTTGGATTAAAAATATTCATATTTAATTTTGCTTTTATTTTGCTTGACACTTCAACCTGCAACTTATTTGCTTAGTTGTTTATCTACAGCAGCTACAGACCAACCTGCTGGTCCATGTGGACCAGTGTCTGAGTCTCAGCCCAGTGTTCTCTCAGTTTGAGCTCTGGGTTTGGTCTCCACCACCTCCTGAGGGAATCCTCTGGATCTTTAGCTGCTAAATGCTCCACTATGTTCACCAGCTGGTCTCTGACTGTGTCTGTCTGCGCTGAGGCCCAGAACCAGGGAACCAGAACCCAGAACCAGAGAGCGCTGGTGAACCAAAACGGTAAATTTAGTGAAATAGCGAAACAACAAGCTGAAAGTTACTATAAAATTATGTAAAATCGGACAGACCAGTAAATATTGATAATTTTCTTGACTATGAACATCTTGAGAATTAAACAAACAAAATGTGAAAAATGTTCAGAAACCTCATTGTCATGTACGACAGAAACGTCATGCTCTGGTTTAATCCAGAAGTGACATGTTTAATAAGAATTAACCAAAACCACGACTTGTCTCTAACTTTTTCCTAAGTGACTTTATTGTCCAAGCCAAAGCGCTGCCAGGATTCAGGATGCGAACCCTGGACCATCCATCCTGCTCCTCCATGACTTCTGTGCAAACATTTGTTCATAAACCAGCTGGTGATTACGTTTCATATCTCAACCCTAACTCTGAAAACAAGCTGGTACAAATCATTACCAGGACACAAACCAATAAAAGGCCTTTAACATGACAGGGTTAGGTTATAAACAACACAAGGCATTTCTATATTTTGCATTATACTACCTTTATTACGAAAAGCCTGATAACTCGGTCATAAACAAACTAGTAACCCATCCCCTCCTGCTGATGCACAAAGCTCTTTGTCCAAGATGCAGCAAACACACACTTCAACAGCTCCTCGCCGCCAGGGACGCATTTGTCACAAACATTCAGAGAAGTGTTCTCTCACACACTTCCTCACATCTGCACGCTGCCTACTGTGATTGTTTCTCATCTGTCAGGTGAATATTAGTGTGGCGGCTCAGGGGGTTTTCTGAAGAAATTGGAAAACCTCGAACCGGTGACTTGAAGCCTCCTGGCGTCTTGCTTTGAGCAGCAGGAGGAAAGTTACTCGTCGGTTCTGTGTATTTTGGTGGGAAAATGTTTTGGATCTGACGAATATAGAAAAGATCGACTATTTCAAATAAAAGTTTCTCACATGGACTTTAAAAATCACCATGACCTGCATGTTTTAGGGCTGCAAACATTAAATGCAACTATATGTTTGTCATCAATTCATCCACTTTTTCCATGAAGTCTACAACATGTGCTCACGGAGCCGGTTCCCATAGTTTGACAGCAGTTTTTAAAGGTTCAGTGTGTAATATTTAGACTGATCTTAATCACAGAATGAGCCTTCTAGACCGACACAGGCAGCAGGTCCCCACAGAGCCAGCCTTGTTTATTTCAATTAATTATAACGATGTGCCGTCAAAGGCGACTATAGTCTCCGATTCTACATGAACAAAGACTAAGAAGGAAAGAATCGCATGCAGCTACAGGAGTCTGGAAGATGCAGACAGCTCCTGCATGTTCCGTCTCAGCTGTAGCTGCCATTAATATTAAAAGAAGCTAAGTATAGTTTATAAGAGCAGTGATGTAGTAAATCAGGCTGAGGGACTGTTCACGCTGCAGACAGTCATTAAAGTGACTGATCGGCAGCAGGAAGCTGCTCAAACTGCAAGTCAAAGAAAAACTGATCTATTGTGGAAGCAGGTGGTGGTGATGGATTCAGGGCTAAACTCTGGTTGACCAGTGTCCAGAGTCCAGTGATCTAACAGCACTTGACTGATTGAATCCTATTAGATTTGCATGTTTGTTTGATCGACTCTGTGTCTAGATATAATGCTCTGATTAGCTAATAGATGCAGCCTGTTCAGTTTGCTGTGAAAACTGTTTGACAAACTCCCACCACACGTCTCTGAGCCAAGTTTCCTGTTTGAGAAGGACTCGGCGCACAGGCAGAGCACACTGTGTAGAAACGCTGACGATGAACTGTAGTAACAAGCGCTAACACGGGAAAGGTTAAAGGTTCAAGTCCCAGCGGGACAATCCGAGCTTCAAATGCCTAAAGTCGTGTTGCTGCGAGGATCTCGGGATAAAAGCAGCTGCCAAACGACTCGTCGCTGCTGTTGGGCGAAGATCCTCTGTCACTTTTCCAGAAACCGAAAATAACAACCGCAATTTTAACTTGATGACAACGCAGTCAGACGCCTTTTCAAATGGGTTTTAAGAGAGTTTGAATCTAAGGGCTGAGAATTTTCTTTGAACTTTACCTTGAAAATTCCCAGATGTTTAAGATCTGAATTAAATTAAGCCAAATGTCAAATATTCCCTCGTGGCTTTTCTTTGTTTTAAATGGTCAATTGGGCATCAGGAGGTTTTGGGAAATTATCATAGGCATTTTTTATTATTTTCAGACATTTATTGACAAAATGATTTGTCAGTTAATCCCATAATAATCTGCTATTGATTAGGGGCAGGCCTGGAGCCATGACTGGGTCAAGTCACAACTGCTTGACAGTAAGTTACAGAAGCAAATGATCTAATTAGTCGAATGAAAACTCAGATGGAAACAGACTCGGAGCGTAAACAGCGAAACAGATGAGACAGTAAAATGGACGTTTGCCTGGTGGACTGAGAAACGAAAGGGATGATGGTCGATCTGCATCATGTGACGTGGTTACAAGAAACATGCATATAACACATCACAACAGCTGTAAACGTAACATATATGACACAACATAATCTCTGCACACACACTCTGCTCAGGTATACACACACACACACTGGGTGATGTAATAGGAAACCCTTTAGAAGAACGCCCAGGTGGGACCGATGGTCTCACAGCTATGACTTCATGTCTGTGGAGTCATATAACGCACGCGCGCGCACACACACACACACGCACACGCGCACACACACACACACACACACACAGTGCCTGGATATAGATAAATCAGACTGTGTTAGAAAATGAGCCGACATGAAGTGAGAGAATCAAACTGATGCATCATCAATGGCAGCTGGTATTGGTTTGAAACTAGAATCCTTAATTTTAGGGATGTACTGGCCAAAAATCCTGGCAGATGTGGAAAACAACATTTTTGTCCAATAACGTTTGACAGAATAAACAAAAATAATGAGCGAACCCACTGACAGCTCCGGGAACAGTGTTTAGCTGCTGTAACTCTCCACTGGAAGGTCAGAATGAAGTAACACATTTTCCCAAATATCAAACTGGCCATTGAAGGTTGTTGGAAATGATTGTGATTGCAATCAAACTCTGGGACCTGTATTCAAGCCATTAATCACTTTCCACACAGCCAGAGGCCACAAACCCTCCAGCAACAGGCACCGAACGTTTCCTCGGCACAATCGGCCAATATGACGTAAGTTCCTGGGACGCCGCATCGCATCACATCTGGAGGGAGGGCGAGGTAACGGAGAGACAAGATGACGTTCACAAGCCAACAAGAAGGAAGTTCCACATTCAAGAAGTAGCAGCCTGCGCTCTCGCAGGGAAACGTGATGAATGAACAGGGACTTTTGACTCGAACACTGAGCAGAGGCTGTCGGGGCTGTGCAGCCTGTGTTAGTATTCACTGCGTTAACTGGCAGCCTGTGAACGTTGTGTGGCCATTAAAGTAAAATGTTTGTCTTAAAAAGTCCCATGTTTTGGTTTTTCTGTGCTTTACACGTGTTTACTGCAAACAGGCTGAGCTGACCTGTTATATCTTGTGCGGTTCCTTTGCAGTTTTACATCCAAGCACCTTTTTGTCACCGTTTGCACTTAATTCCCACGTGCACGGTTACTGAGCACCTACAGAGTGAAAAAGACAAAGGCTGTTGCTGCTGATTAACACTATGAAATTAACATCTACTAGAAAAACAGTGCCAGTGTAATGTCTGTTTGGGGGCTGCAGATGAAAAATGGCACATTTACAGTAATAATTAATGTGAACTGTCGCTGGTGCTGTGAAAACATCTGACAGGTGACAGCGCAGCACTGAAGATGTGGTAGGATCATTACAGCCTCACTCCAAGGTAAAAGTTCTCAGGTTGTAACAAATGTGGAGTGACGGGCAGATGGATGAACGGATTTATCAACTGATCCATGGAGATTTGACAGAGAGATGAAGCAGGAGAGAAGAGGGGGACGTACTTCTGTCCCGTTGGTCTTATTTGGCCCTTCAGGTTTAAGGTTGTAGTCCAGGCACAGGTCCTGGCATTTAAAGCTGCTCTAGTCAATATTTTATATTACAAACGGATCAAACCCTGAGAACCATGATCCAAGTCGCTGAATCTTTGGCGTTTTGTCATCAGTCTGGTAACTAACATGTCTCACTGCTCCGACTGTATCGACTCTGACCAACTACCTGCCAGCACCAAACAGCAGATACACAACGTCAGCAGGAGGAAACAGTCGAGCATTAAAGCAGCTACATATGGGCGGCATGGTGCTGAAGTGGTGCGGCACTGCCTCACACACACACACAAAAGACACTTGATAGAATAAGAGGTGTGGATAATAACTGACTTGTTTTAACTTGTAAACATCCTGGAGAGAAAAATGTGTTTTATTAGGGTTAAAGATGCTGAAAAAATAAATCTATATCTCAGCTTCCACAGTTACAAACATAATCCGTGCTCGGAGTCTTTCACCCAAGGAGCTTATAGAGGAGCTGGATGCTTTCTCTCATAACAGCCTGAGCCTGATATCCATTTTTAATTAGAGCTGCACTTAAGTTTCAGTCCTGCTCAGTGTCTCATGTTATGAGGCTGCTCCACACGGCCCGACGCTCCTCTACGGCTGCTGTTAAACAGGCTGCACAAACTACAACAATACTTCATAATACTTCACTAGTACTAATACTATTAATACATAGTTCAAATTAAAATACATCCAAACACACAAAGAAATTCAGACAATGAAAAAACCGATGCCTCAGAGCGTCAGGTCAACATTTTACCTGACACAGGAACCAGAACAAACAGGCCTTTGGAAAAACCATAAACCATGGGCAGAACTGAATGTGTCTTAGTCCAAATATATAAAATAATAATAATAATTGCCTGTAATTGTGTTTAATCCTGTTAGATGAGGTTTGCAGAAGGTATGAGTCACGTGGCAGAGACCAGAGGACACTGAACACATCAGGGTGCAGGAGGCAGCAGCAGATTAATGCTCCGTCTACCTGCTGCCTCCTGCACCCTGCTGACTGTGGACAAACCTATCTCCTGCTGTCCACTCTCCTGTTGGGTCATTTCTCAGTCAAAATGGATTTCTCCTCTCTCCTCGCTCATTTGCATTTTTCTCTTTTTGTCTCGCTCGGCTGTTTTTCTTATCAGTGTCTCTCAGAGCGTCTGCCGTCGCTGCCCGACGTCCCGTCTGAGGCAGGACTCAACGACTCGTTCCCTTCTCGCCCTTTTTTACTCTCTTGGCGGGATGAAGCTGATCTCAACACCAGTGGCTTTATCTTAAAAAGTGACTCGGCACAAAGGAAACATCTTTCTAAATAAAACGAACTGATTTATGCAGCACGGCTGCATGTCTGTTGTTTTCATACGTCAATATCTGTGTAATCTTTAATCAGCAGCTTCATTAATGCCAAACAAAGTGTTTACTGACGCTTCAATAATCAAGCAGCAACAAGCAACTAGCACATGGTTTATTTGTCACTATGACCTGTGGTCTGACACCTATGGAACTGGTGATCAACACTATTATTTAAGATAATAACAGAAAACGTGTTACATTTATAAAATATATATGATTAAACAAAATGTCCCTATACCTGCTTATTACTGTTTTAATTGTGCTATAAATACTTGATTTGCTTATTAATGACTCCTTCACTGCAGACTTGATAAAAACCATCAATGTAACTAATGTTTAGTTACTGATTGATCAGAGGAGACAGTTTTCCAATGATCTGATTGGGGCTTTGGAGAAAATGAAAATCTCAGGGCCTCTTAGTTTATGGTTTATTATCTTTTCTTAATGACTTCGTCGTATTTCTGGCTGTAGAGTTTATAAAGTGAGAAAGTCCTCAGACATAATCAGTGGTGTGTTTATGACGACTCCCAACATTCATTAGTTACAACTGACAAATAAAAAAAGGACATTCTGTTTAATTTTGAGTCAACACTGTAAAATTAGTTTGTGAGATTAAATGGAAGAAAATCACAACTTTATATCACAGTGTTTCTAAAAAGCATGGGGATTATTTAAAAAGGTGGGTTGAGGGAGTTCAGCTGAACCGACCACAGTCCTGCTGCTCTGTGCTTTAAACTTCACACGCAGTCTGTCCCCAGCTCGTCGCATACAAACGGCACAATACCCTCATCAAATGCACGATGACAACTCCCCTTATTTCCTGTTGCAGCTTGCACTGCGTGTACGCTGAAGTGTGCGTAGGTGGATGACAAAGACAATGGCCGGAGAGTAGGGATGTGAAAAAACTGGAGACAGATGAATAAAGAAGGGAAGAGAGGAAGGACTGTAAAACAAAAGAGGCTGTCCATCAAAGAGCCAAAATGTTCCCGAGGCGCTGCAGGTGGCGAGCGCACAAAAAGACGTGAACGTGAAAGACGAGCTCCATGTGTGTCCACTTCAGTGCAAGGATGGCAAATCACAATGAGACTACTAGTAACAGCCGTGAATTCACACATGCCTACACAGTGTAGGTCCACACACACACACGGCTCAGATAAATGCAGCAATGCAGGCTCATTTAGCCCATTTCTCGAGTGTAATATAGTGTTTACAACACCCCAGGGAGCAGCCTTTCCCCTGAGCTCCTCTCCTCCTGGGAGGGAGGAGACAAACACACAGAAACAGGCCCAGAGAGATCTGGATACACTTTCATCCTATAAAACCATCAGCTTCACTGCCTGAGCTGTCAGCGTCTCCATCTGCATCACACACTGATCCACCTGTATCTCCAACATCACTCACACCACCGTCACCATAACAGCATCACCGTCTGTCATCACCACCATCGGGTTTCACGGCTGCCGGGCCTTCATCACTATGTAATTATCCTCAGCTACACTCTGCGTCATTCAGACATGCAGACGTTTTTGTCCTTAATGCCAAGAAAGTGTAAAACAAAAAAAAAAAAGACCACAGTTGATGCTGCTGCTCTCAGGAAAAAACCTCTCAGCCCAGGATCAAATCCCTCTAAATCCAGGCTTCTCGTCTGTATCACAGACAGACATGATGCTCAGTCTTCAGAACCACTATTTACTCTCCGCAGATCTGTTCACGTCAGAGCTGAAGTTTTCCCTGCACTGACTCAGTCCTGATGTTCCCACAGTGTGAACAGACCAAACCAGATCTGGACCACCTCCATATGTGGTCCTAGATCCGATCCCTGTCCGATGGGTGAGTGTGCGAGCTCCGTCAGAACGGTCAGATCAGAATCCATGTGGTCGTTTTAACGTCTCCCTCCTCTGCACGTCGCCTGTCATCATCGTTCAGTGTGGGAAACATCAGAGACCAGGACGCTTCACATTGGTCATTGGACATTTATGGAGAAGCTCCTGATGGAGCCAAACTGGAAGGAACATATGGGAACCCAGCAGCTTTGGAGGAAACTGAGCACAAATGAGTTCAGTCTGTGCACGGTGGCAGTTTAGGAGCTCAGGGGGTTCACACCGGAGCCTGGTCCATGTCCCTGATGGACAACAGACACACAAACAGCAGATCTGATGGAAACAGCAGGACACTCAGGGATGTGGACGCAGACACACGTCCTTCTTGTTTATGTGTTTGGAAGTTAAAGGCTAAAAATTTAATTTTCTACAACTGATCCCAGGTCAACAGGCCACAAACCTCAGTGTTACCTTTGGCTTAGAACTGAACTTTATACCAAATCTGCTTTTACCATGTCAAGTGTCTGCTTTCCTCTCCGAGTGACTCACAGAGGCTGATGAGTCAAACTCAAACAGTGCGTTTTATTGCCATTTCAACTTTTCATTTGTTTATTCTTCTATTTCAACATCAGTTCACGGCAGATTCGTCTCTATTGACGTATGTGTCGGCTGATAAATGAAAAGAAAGTTTATTTTATGTTTATGCAAAAAATTAGAGAGTCTACTGGTGTTCCTGGTTTTATAGCCCACAGGTTCACTGTAAGACTCAGTCACAGTGCTCCAAACATTTTCACCATAAGCAGCATGAAAAAAATAATAATAATCACGTCATGATTAGTTTTTGTGCTGCTGCTTGTGAAGAACAAAACAGCATCAGAATATTCATGAATCTCAGATGCTCCTTGTTAACTCATCAATAATCCTCCAAAGTCCACGTTCTGCCATGAGCACCACTCAGTTTGTGATCAGAAACACTGTCATCATTAAGTAATCCATCGATCACGCTACAGCGTTAGCCCAGATCAGTTAGGAACATTAGGTCGATCTGTTGCTCAGCCATCAGCACAAAAAGGGTATTCAGCAGCACAACAGCTTCAGCCCACACAACAGTTGTCTGTACCTGCGAGCCAAAAACATTCTTTCCAAAACCCACAAACAGTCGTAGCACAGAAATCTGACCTATTGTGTAAACAGGCAAACAGACAAAGGAGCATGAACCAGTGAGTCAGACAAAGAACGCAACGCCTCCTTCTCCCTGAGCTCTCCCTCTCACTCTGCTTGTCTGCAAACCAACAAACCATCTGTGCTTTCTCTGCACCAGCTTCGCTCCTGAGCTGTGTTTTTGTCACTGCAGCACCCTGAAGGTGAGGACCGTGCACTGGACAACCAGGATTCATGTGCTGTGCAGGGCTGGCTCTGAAAGACCCACTGGGACACCCTTGGTGTTCACATGGGGGCTAATAATGGGATAATAGCCCAATCAGGAATCACACTGCATCATGTGACCACCTCAGTCAATAGGAAGATACTGGCCGTGGAAACACTTGATCCCAACACTTGATACGTGTTTCTGGGAGGGACAGAAACATGGAGGCACCAAAACCAAACTGGTCTGTGGCTGATACGACGTTTTTGTTGGAGCCTTTCAAAGATTTAAGGATCGTTGAAGGTCTTGATGGTCCAAAGGCTCCAAACAACCAGCTGTTCAAAGAAGAGTTAGAGAAGATGAACGAAGCCAGAATCCACAGAACCACCGACCCAATCAGACCGACTTCTTCTTCTACTGTTGTATTTCCTGCAGAGTAAACACTTCACAGCAGGTGGAGCCACTTTGCTCATGTCAGGAAGTTTATTGTGAAGCTGCAAACACACTGATCAGATCAGCTCCATGTGAACAGTTAAGGTGGAATCTGATCAGAATGAATCAGTCTTTTCACAGACACATTCAACATGTGCAACGACAGCACAGGACCTAGATTTCCTTCGAGTAAATCACATTAGACCTTATATAAACATGCCTCTGGACGTTCTTTTTTAGACGTAGTGGAAGAAGTGGAGAAGAGAAGGCTGAGACCTGAACAAATCAGAAACAGAAGAAAAAGATGGAGGCTGCACAGACACAACCTGTGCAACCACAGCTACAGCCCAGAGCCGTCACACAAACATCTCAGCATGTGTGCACATAATCATTTCAGCAGAGTTAAAGACAAACACATCCAGTCTGCTTCCTAACAACCAGCCTGTCAACTACAACCCGTCCATCAAACCTCTACCAATTAAAACCTAGAATAAAAAGGGAAAGAGGGGACATTTAATAATTAGTGTTAATTAGGATCTACAGCAGGAGCCCTCATCTTCGCTGAAATCCTCATTTGAGATTAGTTTCAGAACCAACACGTCTTTGTCGTTGCACTGAACGTTTGATAGAGCAGATCTGACAAAAACCATCTGCTTCATGTTGTGCCACACACAAAGAAACCTGGCTGAGCACATTCTGACTGAGGAGGAGCTTCGTAAAAACATGGTCTGATATCATCTGAACAGGACTTTATTCCTTACGCAGCCAGGATTAATAAAGACAAACATGTAGGAACAATAGTCCAACTCACACAGGCATCTTTATCTGTAAGACGCTTCATCGTCTGTGTCCCTACAGAAGGAGACAGTTCTGCTTCAGAATTAAACAAGAGCCAATATGAAGCTTGTCTGGATCACTGACATGTAAGAGAAGCATATTGGGAATAATCAAACAGGTGATTAGTTCATCAACTGAAAATCAATCAGCATTTTTTCTTTTTTGGAAAACTGTCAAATATTCCCTGGTTACATCATCTAACCTTCAAGGTTCAGCTTCAGTTATTTGGTTTAAATGTAAACTGGATATTTTGGAGAAACAATGAAGTTGTAACTGTGGGTTAGTTTTCTGTTTGATGCTCCTCAGATGAATCGACAGAGTGAAGGTTTGATGCTTCCTAATTAAACAAGCCGTTTTCTCTACCATGGGAAGGATCAGCTCAACAGTGGACGATGGCACATTCTCCACAGTAAACCTGACGCATTTTCTAATCGAACCTCTAATTTGGGCAGAATTCCTGCCCAGGAGCCGCGTGTGAGGCCACGGAACAACAACAGCACAGGGATGATTTCACAGGGAAAACCAGGCTCGTCCTTTGTACGGCGCCGTGACACGCAGCACAGCCACAGGCGCTTCCTTTGTCTGAATCAAAGTGTCAGTGGCAGCACAAACACCACTGATGTCCACAGAGACCAGAGACAACTGCGAGCATTTGGTTTCATAATGCATGACCCAAATTTGAAGGAGGGCTCTGACAAACAGCACCAGAACCAGCCGCTCGAACCGTGAGCATCATTTCACAATCAAACGCTCCCAGGTTCTCATTTGTTCTGCGCTCACACAAAGAACTTCCTCTAAGCACCTGCAGCCTGACACCGCGACTGGCCCTGGTCCGCAAACTAGTTTTTTTATTTAGACAGGAGGTATCAGTCTGCACCTCTCTCTTCTTCTCTCCTCCAGCTCCCTGCCATTTCCATAAATTATGGAGTGAGGCTATATTTGGACTCAGCGAAGGGAAGGGAAGGGAAGGGGGGGGGGGGTCTGGAGATGCTTTGTTAAACACATGAAAGCAGAGCACTCATTCAGGTTCACTTGTCCGCTCTCTGCATGCTGATGTGTTTTTATTGACAGCATCACACAGACCCTCCTCCAGCCACTTGAGACACGTCGCGCACTGGTCACTGGGTTTCCAACTGCGCACATGAGACGTGGCATTAACAACCCGAAGCCACATAAACAAGAACAATTAGCAGCCTGGAAACCAGCCACAACCCATGCGCCGAGGCCGGTTCTAGCGGGAGTAGGCTATTTGACACAGTTCCGACACCTCATCATGTTGGACCCACTCCCTCCTCCGCAAAAAGCCCAACCAGCGGATATTTGCGACTCAAGAGGCCGAAAGACGCCTGACGGTACAAACAAACAGAAACAGTCAAACCTGATGAGCCTCCTTTGTTTGTGATTAGTAAATTCAGCTGGAAACGTGCGTCGCTCCAGCGCCTGAAAACAAAAGAGCCCAGCGAGGAGCCTGATCCAGGCGACGCTGCTCTTCCCATTTATTCATTTCCCTGAATCTTTTATTCGCCCGTCCTCCTGACAGGAGCGGCGGCTATCACTTTAGTGGCGCGGGGAGGCAGGCAGGTGAGCGAAAGGATGGAAACGCGCATAAAAACATCCCGAGGAGCGCACGGCTCCAGGCTGAAGTGACGGAGAACCGGAGGGAGGACTCGTTCATTCCTGCACATTCACGTACCAGTGGTGTGGAGGTAAAACACGCACATCGTAATAACCGTGTGTGGGTGTTGTGCTCGCTCAGAACGGGACTCTGGCCGCCTACCTCCACAATGAACGTCTTCTCCTCTGCGCACACGGAAGCGACCCACAACAAAATGGAAAAGTAGCAGGTTTTCCAGCAGAATCCCGGGAGCCCCGTTTTCCTCCTGCGTCTTACTCCTCCTCCTCCTCCCGTCGCCATGGCTGTGTCCCCAGAATCCCCCCCTCCGCGCTCCGCCGGTGATTCCCAGACTCCTGCTCCGCTGATCTACCGGAGGAAACAGCCCGCGTGCTCCTGCTTCATCCCGTGTGTTTTCACTGACTGGCTCTGCCTCTCTCGCTGTGCGTATCGTCTCTCGCTCTCTCCCGGTTCGTCGGCGCAGACGCGCTATTGGTTTCCTACGTCTGACGAGCCGCCATTGCGCAGACTCGGTGAGGTGTCACGGAACAACTGGGGAAGCCTGGCTACAGCCGAGCGCGCGCGAGAGGAGAGAGAGGTGGGTGGAGGGAGAGAGGAGAGGGATGAGGAGGAGAGAGATGGAGGAGAGGGATGGAGGGAGAGAGGAGAGGGATGAGGAGGAGAGAGATGGAGGAGAGGGATGGAGGGAGAGAGGAGAGGGATGAGGAGGAGAGAGATGGAAGGAAAGGAGAGAGATGGAGGAGAGGGATGGAGGGAGAGAGGAGAGGGGTGAGGAGGAGAGAGATGGAGGAGAGGGATGGAGGGAGAGAGGAGAGGGATGAGGAGAAGAGATGGAAGGAAAGGAGAGAGATGGAGGGAGAGAGGAGAGGGATGAGGAGGAGAGAGATGGAGGGAAAGGAGAGAGATGGAGGAGAGAGGAGAGTCATGAGGAGGAGAGAGATGGAAGGAAAGGAGAAATGGAGGGAGAGAGAAGAGGGATGAGGAGGAGAGAGATGGAGGGAAAGGAGAGAGATGGAGGAGAGAGGAGAGTCGAGGAGGAGAGAGATGGAAGGAAAGGAGAAATGGAAGGAGAGAGATGGAGGAGAGAGGAGAGGGATGAGGAGGAGAGAGATGGAGGGAAAGGAGAGAGAGGAGGAGAGAGGAGAGTCATGAGGAGGAGAGAGATGGAAGGAAAGGAGAAATGGAGGGAGAGAGAAGAGGGATGAGGAGGAGAGAGATGGAGGGAAAGGAGAGAGATGGAGGAGAGAGGAGAGTCGAGGAGGAGAGAGATGGAAGGAAAGGAGAAATGGAAGGAGAGAGATGGAGGGAGAGAGGAGAAGGATGAGGAGGAGAGAGATGGAGGGAAAGGAGAGAGATGGAGGAGAGAGGAGAGTCATGAGGAGGAGAGAGATGGAAGGAAAGGAGAAATGGAGGGAGAGAGAAGAGGGATGAGGAGGAGAGAGATGGAGGGAAAGGAGAGAGATGGAGGAGAGAGGAGAGTCGAGGAGGAGAGAGATGGAAGGAAAGGAGAAATGGAAGGAGAGAGATGGAGGGAGAGAGGAGAGGGATGAGGAGGAGAGAGATGGAGGAGAGAGGAGAGGGATGGACATGTGATGGATGTTGTTGCAGTAGCGCTGTGCGAACACCAGGAGCGCTACAGAAGCAGGGAGACACTAGTTTGTAATGGCAAAAATCTACAAACATGTTTTCATCACATCTTTATGGTTTTTACGTGTTGACTGAAAGGAAAAATGTCTTTAGTCCATTTAAACTGACACCTACAACACAAAATGTGCACAGGCCAATAAGATGAACCAGGTTCTGGATTCACACATTACGCTGACGACACCACATTCATTGTCAGTCTCTGGATGGGATTTGGACTCAGTTACACACACGCACGAGCGCGCACACACACAATCACCAGCTGCTGCCTATAAATTTGACTGATGGTCAACCTGTTAGTCAGAGTTAGTATTTGAATAGTGAATAGTTAGTGATGCATTTGTTTCCCTAAAATTCCCAGGTCCCAGTTTGGGTAAAAGCTGAAATCAAGGAGAAACACAGTGAAGTAAAAAACAAAGTCATTAAACGTATGAAGATGAAAGAAACCTGGTCAACGTCGACAGCTACAGATCATCAGCCCGGAGGGACCAAATAGTCACCCAGTCAGTCATCCATACAGCCAACCAATCATCCAGTCAACATAAACAGTCACCCAATCAACAGGATTTTTTCCTGTAGGGGCAAATAGGGGCATAGACTATAGAAGGGTGGCACATACTAACATGTGAAACATTTTAAAAAGTCCTAGGGCAGTCCTGTTATTAACCTGTGACAGATTGATAACCAGCAGGGTAAAATATAAATAAGACTGTTACACCTTATTTTACCCTACAATTAACATTTAGCTACCCAAGAGTGGTAACGTGTTACCTTAACATGATGCATAAATAATTCTTCATGTCCGTCCTCACACTGTGCCATTGTTTGTTAATGTTTATTAACAATAACTAAAAATATGCATCTGTGTTTATATGCAAAATCTAAATCTGATGTGACAATAAACAATAACGTGGACTAAATTATCAAACTCCTCTAGCTACATTTGTCTGACGGCTTTAGCTTCCGGAAATATCGTCTACGTAACGACACGCTGCTTCTGTTGCCTAGCAACCCCCACCGGCGTGTTAAATTACGCGCTAATGATGGAGCCGGAAGTTGTATTTTTCTTGATTTGTATTCATTTTGTAGACAATAAGATGCTCATAGACAGTAGCATTTTGTAGTGGTGTCCGAATCGCTAGTAACTGAAAAGTACTGCCCTCAAAATTCCCCCCAGTACATTGTTAAAAGTAGTGAGCAGCGACGGTCACCATGACAGGCAGAATATACCGTCATGCATTGCGAGGATGAAAAATGGCGGAAACGCAGTTATAAATGGATGTAAAAAATATGAACAGATGGTTGTTATACATTTTAAGAAACCATTCGGGATGACATTTATTTTCTAAAAAATAATTTTGTAGTAACAAAACCATTAAGAATTGAGTGCCCTGCGTAGTCCACTATGTAGAGCAGCAGTACATGATACATGCTGTGCCCATGCTGTGATGTAACCAAGGCTTCATAAAACACGTTAGGACATGCTGTATGAATCTTCAGTTATTTGTGTTGTCCTGATTATGACCTAAATGATAAAATCACCAAAGCATGAAGTCCAAGATTTCAATTTGAGGGCAGAGAGCCCGAACTAGTTCCTAGACTGCTGATGTAACCTGGTGTGTTGGTGATGATAAATAAATTTCTCCCCTCTAATCAATGTCAAGAACTTTACAGCAAATATTTACCTTAAAACAGAGAAAGGCCTACATGTAAAACCAGATCTGTCAGTATCATTTCTCATTTGAATTCAAGCTTTTGCATCTTTTACAGTGGATTAAACTAAAGTTCTCTAAGAGCCCACAGGTTGGAGGAGGAAAGTTGCTGGTTTTAACTCAGAATCAGACACACTCACCTCTACATCAACCACTGCTGCCAAGCTGCTGGTAACATGAACTTACCTGTTTAGATCCTAGGGGTCCTGGATAACCCTATAATGTGAGGTGCTGTACTCAGCATGCCTGGTAGGAAGGTGGAGAATCCTGCAGTCTTGATCAGGGAAACCACCAAAGCACCAGTCAACCCTGAGTCCAGCTGGGACTTGGCCCACTGAACTACATCCTGGGTTTGCAGTAAATAAAAGTCAATATGTCTGGATCTGCAGAGGACAGGGGACGCTGCTGAACATGTGAGGCTACATTTGGTTATCAGAGCTCTTCCTCTGTCAGATGGACATCACAAAGCACCTGAACACACTCATCACTCAGCTGTTTGTGATCTGCTGAGTGAGAGTCAGTCCATGCTGGGCCAATCAGAGCAGAGCTGCTAACCCCAATACAGACAAACATTTCTCCATTGGAAAACATTAAAGCAGCTATGATGTGTGAACAGTGTGTAACAGGAAAGACGTCTGAGACAGTGATGAACCTGCAGAGAAGGACCAGCTCAGTCTGCAGCTTCTCAGAGCTTTATAATGACTTTCAGCTCATTGGTCAGTGTCCAGGCCTCAGCTTGTTGGTTCACTCTCACCACAAGATGGCAGCACAGCACCGACACTGACGCCTGAAGCAGCAGGTGGTGAGAAAGATAGAAAAGACATTGCTGCTGCAGCATGGACATCATCAGAGACCAGTCTCACTGCTCCAATAGTGTGTTTCTGAAGAAATGCAGGGCTGCTCCCCTGGAAACTGAATGGACCTCATATCAAACTTCTGTGATGTGGAAACCTGAAAGGTCCAGGTCACAGATGGTGAGAACGGACTTTTCAGTGAAGCAGGAGACGAACCGTTTCCAGCTGTTAGATTTGGAAATAAACATAGTCACATTCATAGACTCTGAATTTTTGAATCAAACACAATGAGAAGATCAAGTTTTTAGAATTTTTATTAAGATCATTGAACAATCAGACATTAAACTAAAATACATTTCAGGCATGTTAAAATTCATCTTTCTGCATTTTTGAAAGTGCAATAAGGATCAAAATGTCAGAGCAACATCATTATCAGTGAATATGCAGCAGACATTAACCAACAAATCCCATCAGCCCCATAGGTCTACATCACATCTTCTAACCTGCAAAACACAGAAACAGGTCAAACAGACAGAAGAAGAAGAAAGTAAATCAGCTTCACTATCAGCTGGTGACAAAGCTTCTACTTTCTGCACATCACTGTGGTGTGTTTGCACCTTTAGTGACATGATGTTACTTTCTTCAGTCTGAGACACTGGGCAGAGAGAACGAATCATGTTGGTTGATGAGCAGGTTCAGGTTGTTCTTGATCTTGGAAAAATGAGGCTTTATGTTTAGGATTGGTTCATACTTTGAGAAAACATGATCCACAAAATAACGAGCCATAGTATTTCGGTCACCAGAATCACAATATAATATGCGACTCAATTTATGTTCACAATGTTCCTCAGTGTTTTCCAGAGAACATATTGGGTAAATACATGACAGATAAACACACATCTGGAACATATCCAATTTAGTCTTAGAGATCTTAAAATTCTTGTATTCTGGCAGTAAAACATCCAGATCCTCCAAATACAGATCAATGGCATTACTGATTGTTTGAAGATAGTCTGATGTAGACTGTCCAGTCTGAGTTTGCAGCCTCGCCTCATGGATCATCATCTGCAGGTGGAAGGAGGCTCCATTGACCCAGATTTTAAGTCCACGGGTGCTCATCTGTCCGTCATGCAGCAGGGAGTTTCTGAGGATGGTGAGTTGACCACTCAGCTGCCGTTCTAGTCTCTGTATTTCCCCTGATAACTGCTGCTCGTTGTTGATGAACATGCGATGGCGCTTCAGATACTCTGACATCGTGTCCCGGACAGATGAGGCTTTCTCTTCACCAAACACACGTCGGAGCAGGCTGTAGGTATCAACTGCAGCTGAGTTGCTTTGGATGATGAGCTCCAGGATCATGGAAACCACCAAAGCACCAAGTCCAACAGCATTTGGGATCGGAGTGAACCGACCCAAAGCAGGGCCCAGTTTGCCGATGTTGCCTGGCATAGTGGCCAGTTCTTTATACTGGTTTCGCAGTTTATAGTTAGAGTTGGTCCCTGAAAACATCAGCAGAGACTCATCGATGCCCACGTCTGGTAGAACACATGAAGTCGGAAGTACTTCATTATACATCTGAAGAGATGTGCTGTAATAATCCTCTTGTGAATATCCAGCTCCCATGTTTCTTCTCTCAATCTGTGAAGGTTCAGTCAAAGTGCAAATGTCCCAGGACCAAGACCCTGAACACCAGGCAGCTCAGGAAGCACAAAGATACAGCTCAGTTCCCTCATTTCTAACCAGGAGCAGGACACCAGAAACCAATCAGCTCTCTGCAAAATGAGGTGGATTTGTTTATTCTTCTCTAAAGCTCCAGTCCATCCAAAGTCCAGAGGTTTAGAGCAAATACTCATCTCTACAGGACAGAGAAACAACAGCAGATCTGTCAGTTTATTTTTAATTCATATCCAAGCATTTTACAAATTTTACATTTCTCTCTGCTCCCACATGTTCTTCCATATCACATCCATCATACCAGGAAAAAAAAAGTTAGATAATGCAAATATCTGAGTGATTATGAAGATCTACAGAAGACCAGATTTTGTTTCATAAATGAGGAGGGAGTTAAAATAAACAGATCTGAAAATGACCAAAACCTAAAAAAAACAGGTCTTTTAGATTTGAGGTGACCCACTATGATCTATGAACAGTGTAACCCTGCTTAGATGTGAGTTTTATGGACATAAATCCAAATACACTAGGCAGTAAAACAGATCTTACTAAATTATTTCTTTTCTGGAGAAAAAAGACAAACAGCTGGTCTCTGAGCGTAGTGTGTATTTGTGTTCTGTGTGATGAACAGTCAAGACGAGAAAGGGGAGAGACAGCAAAATGCAAAATATAGGTAAAGCAGAGTAAGATGCTACGACACTATTTTATGATCAGGTTGTTTCTTCATTAATTGGTGTGCTGAGGTAGTTTATTCTAATGTTATCTGTCTTTTGTTTTCCTGTTACCCCTGCAACATGTCAACCAAAATTTCTTCTGACCTTTTAACCACCTTTCCTGTTGCAGTGTAGTTAGTAACATTAGCATTAGCTCATTCACCTACACACTGTGCTCATTGTTCAGGCAGCCAGTCTATCACACAGTGGCAGATGGGTCTCTCTCCTGTGGAAAAGCAAACCGGGTCTAACGAGGTTGCAAGCTGAAACAGCTCTGAACTAGCACTTAGCTCATGATGGTTGGAAAAGGAGAAGGGAGATTTATATGTAACATATCATGGCCTAGGAAGCTGCGTCAGACGTTTTTTGATAGACAATTCAAGAGCAGTCAAATTCTTCTTTTTCTGACTTGGAATGTCAAAGACTTAACGGTATATTTAGACAACCATAACCAAACATTCAGTTCATAAAGTGATCACTTTAGATCAGTTTAGAGTCAATCCAAGGTTCAAGATTTTTGAAGGAATCAACTTTTCTAAGCTTAACACCCACAGAAAAAATAAGCGACCGTGTTGCCACGGAAACACCATGCAACAGGACGAGGACATCTTAAGTACAAGTTTGTTATTTTAAAACCAGTTTTTAACCAAGTTAAATTCAGCCTGTAAAGAATTTTGAATTTGTAATTAATTTAGAATTGGATTTGTCAGTGACAGTGTCAACAGCGTAGAGCTGAACAGAACCATTAATAAAGATAGAATACAGAAGTGGTCCCAAAGTAGAACCATGTGGAACACACTTTTAAATAATTAAAAACACACTAATGTCGATTATGAAGATAGACATTAAACAAAAGAATAAAAAATAATAATCATGATTTCAACAATGACCAAAACAATCGTGATTATGATTTTTTCAAAAATTGACCAGCCCTACGTTTTACCGAATATTTCAGCGATTACTCGAGTAATTGGATAAAATACACTTTTGCATTTTTAAACATGTTTCCGCAACTTAACATTAGAGCTAGGCTATACCTAGTCATCCATATTGACTACCGACATTACACATATACATACATTCAAACTAGCGCTGCTGAGTTTATCTTAATTAGCAATCAGGCTAATATCAACGTTGAAGTTCCCAGAAGACTCGAGTCGCAAACGGACAATGACGTTACCTTGTGTCGGCTCCGCTGGGTGAGCCGGTCTGGTTCACAGCTGGATGCTTTAAGACTCAGCTTATTTGGTGCATTGTTTACCTGCAGTTTAACATGAATTATTCTTTTAGTTCACTACTTCATGTTTCCAACGGATGTTTTCTGTCCAGATGTTGAAGCATTGACAAAGTGCTGCTGTGGTTCGTCAGTTCTCCTTTACACTGCACACATTGCACCGTGTTGTCATCTTTTATTAAGTCTGAAACGATCCCAGACTTTGGACTTTTTATGCCTTTTACGGACGGTTTTTGCCATGGCGCCAACTTTTGATACGGAAATGCGTTGTGCCACAGTGATTAAGAAGAAGAAGAAGAAGAAGAACTTTATTAATCCCCAAGGGGAAATTCAGTTGTTACAGCAGTTATTAAATTTGAGATTATTTAAATTATATTGATTAATAGTAATTCATAAAGTAATTAATAAAGTAATAAAGTAATTAACTATTTATTTGGGGGGGGGGTTGTGTGTGTGTGTGTGTGTGTGTGTGTGTGTGTGCGCGCGCGCGTTATTGTTTATATTGAGGAATTATAGAGTCTTATGGCCGTGGACACAAAAGACTTCCTGAATCTTTCAGTCTTGGCTTTAGGGGGAATTAGTCTGTGGCTGAATGAACTTCCCATTGGCCACAGTTCCTCATGAAGTGGGTGGGCAGGATTGTCCAATATGGAGTTTATTTTGTCCACCATCCTCCTCTCTGCCACAGTCTCCAGACTGTCCAGTTCCAGTCCAACAACAGATTTTGCCTTCCTGATTAACTTGTTTAGTCTGTTGGCCTCACCAGCCACAACTGCAAAGAACAGTGCACTCGCTACTACAGACTGATAGAACATCTTCAGTAGCTTGTTGCACACACTAAAAGAACAGAGTCTCCTGAGGAAGAACAGTCTGCTCTGTCCTTTCTTAAAGAGTGCATCTGTATTGTTTGACCAGTCCAGTTTGTTGTTAATGTGGACTCCAAGGTATTTGTAGGAGTCCACAATCTCTACTTCGTCTCCAAGGATGGAGACAGGGACTGGGGTCTTCCTGTTCCTCCTAAAGTCCACCACCAGTTCTCTGGTTTTCTTGATGTTGAGCTTTAGACAGTTGTTGTTACACCAATCAACAAAGCTTTTTATCAAGTGTCTGTATTCCTCATCGTTATTATTGTTGATGCATCCAATGATTGAAGAGTCATCAGAGAACTTTTGGAGGTGACAGGTTCCTGAGTTGTAGCGGAAGTCTGAGGTGTAGAGTGTAAACAGGAATGGTGCTAGTACAGTTCCTTGAGGTGTACCGGTGCTGCTCATCACCACATCAGATATGCTGCCATCTAAGCGAACAAACTGTGGCCGCCCAGTGAGGTAGTCTTTGATCCACTGCACCATATCTGCAGGATCTTCCATATCCTGCATCTTTGTACTTAGCGGGTGGGGCTGAATAGTGTTGAAAGCACTTGAGAAGTCAAAAAACATGCCCTGCCTCTCCAGATGGGAGTATGCTCTGTGCATTAAGAAGATGATGGCATCTTCCACTCCGATGTGTTCTTGATATGCAAACTGCAGGGGGTCCAGAAATTCAGACACTTGGGACCTCAGGTGTTGCAGGACCAGTCTCTCAAACACTTTCATGACATGTGATGTTAGCGCTACTGGTCTGAAGTCACTAAGGGTACTGGGACGGGTTCTTTTTGGTAATGGGACAATACAGGAAATTTTCCACAACTTGGGCACCTTTTTGAGCCTCAGAGAGAGGTTGAAGAGTTTCTGAAAAACCTCTGCAAGCTGTCCAGCACACACCTTAAGTACTCTGGGACTGATCTCATCTGGTCCTTTTGCTTTGTTGGCCTTTAGTTTAGCTAGTTCCTTCCTCACCTGTTCTGTGGCAAAGACTGGGCCTGTGTATTGTGTTGATGAGGAGTCAGATGATGAGGGCAGGGGAGGAGTTATTGGAGGTGAGGTATACTTCAATGTTGTATGGCTGCTGTTAGAGGAGATGGTATCAGTGGGCAATGGGGAGGCAGCATTGGCAGAGATGTTGGGTGGGGGAATGTGAAGAGACCCCAAGGCATCAGCTAAGGTGGTGGAGGGAGGAGGAATGGTGTGTGAGGACACTGGGTCAGAGTAAGAAACGGAGGTGGTGTCAAATCTATTAAAGAACAGGTTAAGTTCATTAGCAAACTTTGAGTCTCCTTCTACAGCAGTGTGTGACTTCTTATAGCCAGTCATGATTTTCATCCCATTCCACACCTCTTTGATATTATTCTACTAAATATATTAAGTTGTGGTCTGATCCACCAAGTGGGGGTAGGGCTGAAGAGCTGTATGCCTCCTTCACATTGGCATAAAGGAGATCAAGAATCTTATTTTCTCGTGTTGCACAGTCCACATACTGTTTGAAGTTGGTCAGAGTTCCCAAAATACTGACATGGTTAAAATCCCCATTAATTAGTCTGAGGGCACTGGGGTGTTTTGTCTGGAGACCAGCGACAACTGTGTGGATGATGTCACATGCACCCTGTGCTGCAGCTGATGGAGGAATGTAAACAGTCACAACAATGGCATGTGAAAACTCACGGGGCAGGTAGTATGGCCCATATATGATTATGGTCCGTGTGGAACAATGATCCCTGTGCTGAGCAGGTCCGATAAACACAAGTGATAGAAATTAAACAAACTTTGCCTCGAGCATCTTTTGTAATCGAATTCATCAAGGATTCGCTGCAGCTCTAGTTGAAACATTACTGTGAATGTACTGTGATATATAGTTCTGTTATAATTTGGTTCTGTTTTTACTGTTTTAAACTGTTCAGTGTTGAATTTACATCTGATGGGAAAATAAAATCATTTCCTCACATTATTTTAATTATTTTAGGTGATTTTATTTTATACATTATTTTAGTTTTCCAGTGACAAAACAGTTAAACCCTGACTTACATGGACCCTGTTAATAAACTGCAACACAAACAGTGTGGACATCAGGTTTTATGGGAATCATGAAGATAAAGTTCAACTTAGTCTTAACAAAACAAGAGAAGGACACCAGTAACCAACCTGATTTCTGAATATTAAGGCATATTTGTTGATTCGTCTCTAAAGGTCCAGTCCAACAGAGAAAAGACTACAGGTAAAACTGTAAGACCTGTCAGTATAATTTCTAATTCATATTCAAGGTGTTGCAGATTTTACAGTTGATCAAACAAATCAAGGCTCTCTAAGAGCCTACAGGTTCTGGGAGCCTGCAGGTTTTGTGCAACACAAAGTCATTTTAGTGGGAGACTGGCAGACAGAACTCAGCATAACAAGCCTGAGTTTTCAGCAACACTTTAAGGGCACAGATCCTGGGAGATAAAAATGCACCACTGAATCTGTGATGTTTGGTGCACAAGATGAGGTAGATGTCAGCTTGTAGATGAGTGTTTGCCTCAGCTGCACAGGTTGTGTAGTGGAGACTTTCCAGCCTGGTGTTTGGTGGTGAACCTGCAAGTTGGTCGTGCTGCCTGAATGTCTTATTGGACCATGGGCTGGAAAAACAATACTGTCTTCTCCTTTCAGCTTACTCTCATTCAGGGTCACCACAGCAGAGCGATTGATCCACATTGTTGATTTGGCATAAGTTTTTTTTTTTTTATGTCGTATGCCCTTCCTGAGGACTGTGGCCCCTGGTCCTCCAACTTGGTCTCCCATCCAAGTACGAACCAGGCACAGTCCTGCTAAGCTTTTGAGGTCAGACCCTATTGGGCTGGAATAGTAATATTGTGTTGTTTTAAAAAATATCTATATATATCTAAATATTGATATTATTCTCTTTGCACAGCCTTAGTCTTTTGTTGGACAGTCTTTATCTCCATGTTGTTGGATTATTGAATATTGAGAGATTATTGAGAATCAAACAATGTGAGGAACACCTGATGTTTATATCCATCCATCCATCATCTGTACCCCCTTAGTCCTAACCAGGGTCCCAGGGACCTGCTGGAGCCTATCCCAGCTCTCTTTGGGTGAAAGGCAGGGGTCCACCCTGGACAGGTCCCCAGTCCATCACAGGGCCACATAGAGACCAACAACCTCACACACTCACACTCACTCCTATGGGCAATTTAGAGTCACCAATCAACCTGACATACATGTTTTTGGACTGTGGGAGGAAACCAGAGTACCTGGAGAAAACCCACACAAGCACAGGGAGAACATGCAGACTCCACACAGAAAGGCCCCTGATGGGTTTCAAACCAGGAACCTTCTTGATGTGAGGCAACAGTGCTAACCACTAATCCACTCTGCTGCTCGTTTATATCCTGTCAGTGTATATTTATGGGCACAGGGAGTGGGAGTTTGGACATTTCCAAGGACCCAGGACTCTCAGGAGTCCAGGAAACTCATCTACAACCTTATATAGGCAGATCAGAATTAGATTCTTTTATGGGCCCAGAGTCTCTGACAGCGCCCCAGTTTACAGGTGGAAACCCATCATCTCCACCAGAGTAAATTCAGATAAATCAGATTACTGGTGTATCCTGTCAAACCTTTCAAAATAAAACATAAAGACAGAAATGAATCACAGCTGCTTCCTGTCATCGTTGTACTGCTGTGTATGAGGCTGTTCTACAATAGTTCAGCCTGGATTTGAATGATCATCTGAATGATCTGTGTCTTTTCTCCAGGTGAAGGAAAAAATGTGAGTCATAATTCCTTATTAAAGATATGTGTTATTGAACATGAAAAAGATATATTAAACGTCTTTTTGGATATTCAAAACTAATATATTACTAGTCAAAACTCAGTAAATGTCTGAAATTGGAGTTTTGACCAGTCAAAAATACATTACAGATATCTTAAATGTCATTCTAACGATTCAAAATGTAGTCGTACATATCTGGAGTTAAAACTAGTCACACTGCAGATTTGAATTAGTCAAAATGTACTTTCAGATACCTGAAATGTCATTACAGCCATTCAGGTAAAATGTATTTGATGAGAAAACGGTTGGTTACTATGATGTGTGAACAGTGTGTAACAGGAAAGACGTCTGAGACAGTGATGAACCTGCAGAGAAGGACCAGCTCAGTCTGCAGCTTCTCAGAGCTTTATAATGACTTTCAGCTCATTGGTCAGTGTCCAGGCCTCAGCTTGTTGGTTCACTCTCACCACAAGATGGCAGCACAGCACCGACACTGACGCCTGAAGCAGCAGGTGGTGAGAAAGATAGAAAAGACATTGCTGCTGCAGCATGGACATCATCAGAGACCAGTCTCACTGCTCCAATAGTGTGTTTCTGAAGAAATGCAGGGCTGCTCCCCTGGAAACTGAATGGACCTCATATCAAACTGCTGTGATGTGGAAACCTGAAAGGTCCAGGTCACAGATGGTGAGAACGGACTTTTCAGTGAAGCAGGAGACGAACCGTTTCCAGCTGTTAGATTTGGAAATAAACATAGTCACATTCATAGACTGGATTTTTGAATCAAACACAATGAGAAGATCAAGTTTTTAGAATTTTTATTAAGATCATTGAACAATCAGACATTAAACTAAAATACATTTCAGGCATGTTAAAATTCATCTTTCTGCATTTTTGAAAGTGCAATAAGGATCAAAATGTCAGAGCAACATCATTATCAGTGAATATGCAGCAGACATTAACCAACAAATCCCATCAGCCCCATAGGTCTACATCACATCTTCTAACCTGCAAAACACAGAAACAGGTCAAACAGACAGAAGAAGAAGAAAGTAAATCAGCTTCACTATCAGCTGGTGACAAAGCTTCTACTTTCTGCACATCACTGTGGTGTGTTTGCACCTTTAGTGTCATGATGTTACTTTCTTCAGTCTGACAGTCTGGGCAGAGAGAACGAATCATGTTGGTTGATGAGCAGGTTCAGGTTGTTCTTGATGTTGGAAAAATGAGGCTTTAAGCCTGAAACTGGTTCATAGTTTGAGAAAACTTGATTCACAAAAGATTTAGCCAAAGTAGTTTTTTCACCAGATTGACAATATGACATGTCCACTTGGTGTTGACAGTGGTTCTCATAATTTTTTAGATAACACACTGGTATAGCACATGATATATACACACAGTGAGTCCACAAATACAGTTCAGTATTATAGATCTTATGATTCTTGTATTCTGTCAGCAAATTATCCAGGTCTCGCAAATACAGATCAATGGCATTACTGATTGTTTGAAGATAGTGTGATGCAGACTGTCCAGTCTGAGTTTGCAGCCTCGCCTCATGGATCATCATCTGCAGGTGGAAGGAGGCTCCATTGACCCAGATTTTAAGTCCACGGGTGCTCATCTGTCCGTCATGCAGCAGGGAGTTTCTGAGGATGGTGAGTTGACCACTCAGCTGCCGTTCTAGTCTCTGTATTTCCCCTGATAACTGCTGCTCGTTGTTGATGAACATGTGATGGCGCTTCAGATACTCTGACATCGTGTCCCGGACAGATGAGGCTTTCTCTTCACCAAACACACGTCGGAGCAGGCTGTAGGTATCAACTGCAGGTGAGTTGCTTTGGATGATGAGCTCCAGGATCATGGAAACCACCAAAGCACCAAGTCCAACAGCATTTGGGATCGGAGTGAACCAACCCAAAGCAGGGCCCAGTTTGCCGATGTGGCCTGGTGCACTGGCAACCATTTGCTTATACTGGTTTTGCAGGTTATAGTTAGAGTTGGTCCCTGAAAACATCAGCAGAGACTCATCGATGCCCACGTCTGGTAGAACACATGAAGTCGGAAGTATTTCATTATACATCTGAAGAGATATTCTGTCATAAGTTTCTTGTGAATATCCAGCTCCCATGTTTCTTCTCTCAATCTGTGAGGGTTCAGTCAAAGTGCAAATGTCCCAGGACCAAGACCCTGAACACCAGGCAGCTCAGGAAGCACAAAGATACAGCTCAGTTCCCTCATTTCTAACCAGGAGCAGGACACCAGGAACCAATCAGCTCTCTGCAAAATGAGGTGGATTTGTTTATTCTTCTCTAAAGCTCCAGTCCATCCAAAGTCCAGAGGTTTAGAGCAAATATTTATCTCCACAGGACAGAGAAACAACAGCAGGTCAAACCAGATCTGTCAGTTTATTTTTAATTCATATCCAAGCATTTTACACATGTTACACTTCTCTCTGCTCCCACATGTTCTTATATTTCACAGCCTGATAGTTTCAGGTCCATCACACTTTCTGACCCTGAGTCTAACTTCTCTGAAATTTGAGGAACCAGCAACAAGGGATATTGCAAATGAGCGATTATAAAGATCTACAGGACATCAGAAATTGTTTTTAACAAGGAGGATGTTAAAACAAACATCTGGAAATGAGCAAATCTCAGTGAAACTACTTTATAAATTTGGCTGCAAATAATTAAAGCTTTAAGAATAAGATAAGACCTTTATTTGTCCCACAATGGGGAAATTGCCTTGTTTCAACAACAAAGTACAAGTACACAGCAGAGAGCCAAAAGTAGCAAAGATGTAAGATAAATAGAAGTTAAAAATATAGTAAGTGGAATAAAACTATAAAGCTACAAAAACTATAAGTGTGTACAATATGTGCCTATGGGCATGTACAGCACATGGACATCACTGGATAAATAAATAAATAGCAGGTAAAGTGACTACAGTATATTGCACTGATGGGATTCACCTTATAAGAGTCTGACAGCAGCAGGAAGGAAAGACCTGTGGAATCTGTCCTTCACACAGCCAGGGTGGATCAGTCTGTCACTGAAGCTGCTCTCCAAGGCAGACAGAGCATCATGCAGGGGGTGAGACTGATGGTCCAGCATAGATGTTAGTTTAGCCAGGACCCTTCAGTCCAAGAGTCCATTCTCTCAATGTCCATTTCCTGGATTTCCTGGATGCAGAAGTCCACCACCATTTTTCTTTGGTCTTCCCCGCATTGATGAGGAGATGGTTCTGCTGACACCAGTCCACGAAGTCCTGCGTCAATCCCCTGTACTCCACATCATCATCATCAGTGATGAGACTGACAATTGCAGAGTCGTCAGAGAATTTCTGCAGAAAACAGTCGTCCGTGTTGTGTCTGAAGTCCCAGTGTAGAGGGTGAACAGGAAGGGGGCCAGGACGGTCCCCTGGGGAGCCCCCACACTGTAGGTCAGGATGTGAGAGACACAGTCCTGGGCTATCACAACCTGGGGCCGGTTTGTAAGGTAGTCCAGGATCCACTCCGCCAGGTCAAAGTCCACACTAGTCTTCTCCTGTTTGTCCCTTAAAAGTACCGGCTGTGTGGTGTTGAACGCGCTGGAGAAGTCAAAGAACAAAATTCTGCGCTGCCAGGCTTCTCCAGGTGGGCCAGAGCACGGTGAAGCAGGAAGATGACTGCGTCCTCCACCCCAATGCCGGGCCAGTAGGCGAACTGCAGCGGATCAATCGCTGAGCCCACCACGGAGCAGAAGTGGCCCAGGACCAGTCTCCCCAATGTCTTCATCAGATGAGACTTGAGAGCCACCAGCCTGAAGCTGTTGAGGTCTTGAACATGCGGTGTCTTGGGCACTGGTACCACACAGGACGTCTTCCAGAACTGTGGTACCACCCTCAGCTTGAGGCTTAGATTGAAGACATGCTCCATAACTCTACACAGTTCATCTGCACAGGACTTAAGGAGCCTGTAGCTGATGCCATCTGGTCCAGCTGCCTTCCTAGCCTTCAAACTTTCCTTTAACAAAGCTTATATTTAGGGCTGACCCTGAACCATCCCTTAGTTATGCTGCTATAGGCTTTGACTGCCTGAGGACTCTCCATCATGGACTGAGCTCCTCCCCCTCACATGTACTGTATATTCCACCATTGAATGTCACTAACCTTGTGCTCTCTCTCTCTCTCTCTGTTCTCTCTGTACCTTCTGCAGGTGTCCCTGGTCCTGGAGCTGTATATCGCTGATGTGCAGTTACTGGTCCCACCAACCTGCAGTGTCTATTTGTTGTTTATTGTTGCTGTTCTTTTCTCTCTGCTCTATCCACTCACCCCAACCGGTCGAGGCAGATGGCCGCCCAGACTGAGCCCGGTTCTGCTGGAGGTTTTTTCTTCCATTAAAGGGAGTTTTTCCTCTCCACTGTCGCCAAGTGCTGCTCATAAGGGATTTGTTGGGTTTTTCGTAAAGTGACTTGAGATGATTTGTATTGTGAATTGGTGCTATGCAAATAAACTAAATTGAATTGAAATTATATTTTTTCTGTTTGGAGCTAGACAGCAGATGACTTCAGTCCATTAGACTAAAAGATGTTTCTTGATGCCATAAATTCAGTCTTGTCAGGGAGACTCTCAGGTGGCAGGTGGATGAAAACCTGTGGCCACAGACAGGAGCAGGACATTCAGCACTGTGGGTCAACTATATATATATATATATATATATATATATATATATGTTGGCCCCCTTTACTGATTTCTTATTTTTGTGCATGTTTGTCACTTTAATGTTTCAGATCATCAAACAAATTTAAATATTAGTCAAAGATAACACAAGTAAACACAACAGGCAGTTTTTAAATAAAGGTTTTTATTATTAAGGGAAACCAAAATCCAAAACTACATGGCCCTGTGTGAAAAAGTGTTTGCCCCCTAAACCTAATAACTGGTTGGGCCGCCCTGAGCAGCAACAACTGCAATTAAGAGTTTGCGATAACTTGCAATGAGTCTGTTCCAGCTGTGGAGGAGTTTTGGCCCACTCATCTTTGCAGAATTGTTGTAATTCAGCCACATTGGAGGGTTTTCGAGCATGAACCACCTTTTAAAGTCATGCCACAGCATCTCAGTCAGATTCAGGTCAGGACTTTGACTAGGCCACTCCAAAGTCTTCATTTTGTTTGTCTTCAGCCATTCATTGGTGGACTTACTGCTATGTTTTGGATCATTGTCATGCTGCAGAACCCGAGTTCGCTTCAGCTTGAGGTCACGAACAGATGGCCGGACATTCTCCTTCAGGATTTTGTGGTTGACAGCAGAATTCATGGTTCCATTTATCACAGCAAGTCTTCCAGGTCCTGAAGCAGAAAAACAGCCCCAGACCATCACACTACCACCACCATATTTTACTGTTGGTATGATGTTCATTTTCTGAAATGCAGTGTTACTTTAACGCCAGACATAATGGGACAAACACCTTCCAAAAAGTTCAACTTTTTGTCTCGTGAGTCCACAGAGTATTTTCCTAAAGTCTTGGGGATCATCAAGATGTTTTCTGGCAAAACTGAGACGAGTCTTTATGTTGTTTTTGCTCAGCAGTGGTTTTCATCTTGGAACTGCCATGCAGACCATTTTTGCCCAGTCTCTTTCTTATGGTGGAGTCATGAACAGTGACCTCAACTGAGGCAAGTGAGGCCTGCAGTTCTTTGGATGTTGTTGTGGGGTCTTTTGTGACCTCTTGGATGAGTCGTCACTGCGCTCTTGGGGTAATTTTGGTAATTCCCCTCCTGGGAAGGTTCTCCACTGTTCCATGTTTTTGCCATTTGTAGATAATGGCTCTCACTGTGGTTCATTGCAGTCCCAAAGCTTTAGAAATGGCTTTATAACATTTTCCAGACTGATGGATCTCAATTACTTTCTTTCTCATTTGTTTTGGAATTTCTTTGAATCTCAGCATGATGTCTAGCTTTTGAGGATCTTTTGGTCTAATTCACTTTGTCAGCCAGGTTCTATTTAAGGGATTTCTTGATTGCAAACAGGTGTGGCAGTAATCAGGCCTGAGCGTGGCTAGAGGACTTGAACTCAGGTGTGATAAACCACAGTTAAGTTTTACCTGGGGGGGGGGCACTTTTTCAAACAGAACCATGAGGTTTTCGATTTAACCTCAATTTAGAAGCTGCATGTTGTGTTTTCTTGTGTTATCTTTGACTAATATTTGAATTTGTTTGATCTGAAACAAAGTGACAAACATGCAAAAAAATAAGAAATCAGGAAGGGGGCAACACTTTTTCATACCTATATATATATATATATAGGTATGTGTGGGAGAGAGAATATATGTGTGTGTGAGAGAGCCAGAATCCGATGGCAGAATAAAATAATTTCCTCACATTATTTTAATTATTTTAGGTTATTTTATACATTATTTTAGTTTTCCACTGACAAAACAGTTTAACTCTGACTTACATGGACCCTGTTAATAAACTGCAACACAAACAGTGTGGACATCAGGTTTTATGGGAATCATGAAGATAAAGTTCAAATTAGTCTTAACAAAACAAGAGATGGACCAAAGTCTAGATGTTTAGAACAAATATTTATCTCAGCCAAACACAGCAAAGACTACAGGTCAAACCACCTTCATGAGTTTATTCTATAATTCATATCCAGGTATTTGACACCTTTTACAGTGGATTAAACTAAAGTTCTCTAAGAGCCCACAGGTTGGAGAAGGAAAGCTGCTGGTTTTAACTCAGAATCAGACACACTCACCTCTACATCAACCACTGCTGCCAAGCTGCTGGTAACATGAACTTACCTGTTTAGATCCTAGGGGTCCTGGGTGACCCTATAATGTGAGGTGCTGTACTCAGCATACCTGGTAGGAAGGTGGAAAATCCTGCAGTCTTGATCAGGGAAACCACCAAAGCACCAGTCAACCCTGAGTCCAGCTGGGACTTGGCCCACTGAACTACATCCTGAGTTTGCAGGAAATAAAAGTCAATATGTCTGGATCTGAAGAGGACAGGAGACGCTGCTGAACATGTGAGGCTACATTTGGTTATCAGAGCTCTTCCTCTGTCAGATGGACATCACAAAGCACCTGAACACACTCATCACTCAGCTGTTTGTGATCTGCTGATGAGTGAGAGTCAGTCCATGCTGGGCCAATCAGAGCAGAGCTGCTAACCCCAATACAGACAAACATTTCTCCATTGGAAAACATTAAAGCAGCTATGATGTGTGAACAGTGTGTAACAGGAAAGACGTCTGAGACAGTGATGAACCTGCAGAGAAGGACCAGCTCAGTCTGCAGCTTCTCAGAGCTTTATAATGACTTTCAGCTCATTGGTCAGTGTCCAGGCCTCAGCTTGTTGGTTCACTCTCACCACAAGATGGCAGCACAGCACCGACACTGACGCCTGAAGCAGCAGGTGGTGAGAAAGATAGAAAAGACATTGCTGCTGCAGCATGGACATCATCAGAGACCAGTCTCACTGCTCCAATAGTGTGTTTCTGAAGAAATGCAGGGCTGCTCCCCTGGAAACTGAATGGACCTCATATCAAACTGCTGTGATGTGGAAACCTGAAAGGTCCAGGTCACAGATGGTGAGAACGGACTTTTCAGTGAAGCAGGAGACGAACCGTTTCCAGCTGTTAGATTTGGAAATAAACATAGTCACATTCATAGACTCTGGATTTTTGAATCAAACACAATGAGAAGATCAAGTTTTTAGAATTTTTATTAAGATCATTGAACAATCAGACATTAAACTAAAATACATTTCAGGCATGTTAAAATTCATCTTTCTGCATTTTTGAAAGTGCAATAAGGATCAAAATGTCAGAGCAACATCATTATCAGTGAATATGCAGCAGACATTAACCAACAAATCCCATCAGCCCCATAGGTCTACATCACATCTTCTAACCTGCAAAACACAGAAACAGGTCAAACAGACAGAAGAAGAAGAAAGTAAATCAGCTTCACTATCAGCTGGTGACAAAGCTTCTACTTTCTGCACATCACTGTGGTGTGTTTGCACCTTTAGTGACATGATGTTACTTTCTTCAGTCTGAGACACTGGGCAGAGAGAACGAATCATGTTGGTTGATGAGCAGGTTCAGGTTGTTCTTGATGTTGGAAAAATGAGGCTTTAAGCCTGAAACTGGTTCATAGTTTGAGAAAACTTGATTCACAAAAGACTCTATTGCAGCCTTTCGGTCAATTAAAATACAAAAATTAGTTTTCCTCAATTTATGTCTACAATGTGTCTCAGTATTTTTTATATAACATTCGTTAGGGGTAGCCGATTTCATACTAATAGATCCCGTCATGTAATATTCAGTATAACGGAGCGTGCACTTTTTGTATTCTGCCAGCAAATTATCCAGATCCTCCAAATACAGATCAATGGCATTAGTGATTGATTGAAGATAGTGTGATGCAGACTGTCCAGTCTGAGTTTGCAGCCTCGCCTCATGGATCATCATCTGCAGGTGGAAGGAGGCTCCATTGACCCAGATTTTAAGTCCACGGGTGCTCATCTGTCTGTCATGCAGCAGGGAGTTTCTGAGGATGGTGAGTTGACCACTCAGCTGCCGTTCTAGTCTCTGTATTTCCCCTGATAACTGCTGCTCGTTGTTGATGAACATGCGATGGCGCTTCAGATACTCTGACATCGTGTCCCGGACAGATGAGGCTTTCTCTTCACCAAACACACGTCGGAGCAGGCTGTAGGTATCAACTGCAGGTGAGTTGCTTTGGATGATGAGCTCCAGGATCATGGAAACCACCAAAGCACCAAGTCCAACAGCATTTGGGATCGGAGTGAACCGACCCAACGCAGGGCCCAGTTTGCCGATGTGGCCTGGCATAGTGGCCAGTTCTTTATACTGGGTTTGCAGAGCATAGTTAGAGTCGGTGCCAGAAAATGTCAGCAGAGACTCATCGATGCCCACGTCTGGTAGAACACATGGAGTCTGACGTACTTCATGAAAAGCCCGAAGAGATATGTTTTCATAATCTTGTTGTGAGTGTACACTGCCCATGTTTCTTCTCTCAATCTGTGAAGGTTCAATCAATATGTAAATGTCACAGGACCAAGAGCCTGAACACCAGGCAGCTCAGGAAGCACAAAGATACAGCTCAGTTCCCTCATTTCTAACCAGGAGCAGGACACCAGGAACCAATCAGCTCTCTGCAAAATGAGGTGGATTTGTTTATTCTTCTCTAAAGCTCCGGTTCATCCAAAGTCAGAGGTTTAGAGCAAATATTTATCTCTACAGGACAGAGAAACAACAGCAGGTCAAACCAGATCTGTCAGTTTATTTTTAATTCATGAGTAAATCCCAATGAAAGTAATTTTAAAATTTGGCTGCAAATAATTAAAGCTTTAAGAACAAGATAATACTAAGTGGAATAAAACTATAAAGCTACAAAAACTATAAGTGTGTACAATATGTGCCTATGGGCATGTACAGCACATGGACATCACTGGATAAATAAATAAATACCATGTAAAGTGACTACAGTATATTGCACTGATGGGATTCACCTTATAAGAGTCTGACAGCAACAGGAAGGAAAGACCTGTGGAATCTGTCCTTCACACAGTCAGGGTGGATCAGTCTGTCACTGAAGCTGCTCCCCTGTCCTGCAGGGGGTGAGACTCATGGTCCAGCATAGGTGTTAGTTTAGCCCGGACCCTTCTGTCCTCCACCTCACTCACTGAGTCCAGAGGACAGCCCTTGGACAGAGGTGGACTTTTTGATGACCTTGTCCAGCTTCTCCCTTTACCTCTCCATGATGCTGCAGCAGACCACACTGTACAGGATGGCTGATGCCACCACAGAGTCATAGAAGGTCCTCAGGAGTGCCCCCTTCACCCCAAAAGACAGCAGACTCCTCAGGATGTAGAGCCGGTTTTGGCCCTTCCTGTACAGTGCGTCTGTGTTATGAGTCCAGTCCAATTTGTTATTCAGGTGAACACCCAGGTACTTGTAAGAGTCCATTCTCTTAATGTCCATTCCCTCGATTCCCTGGATGCAGATGTCCACCACCATCCACAGTGTAGAGGATGAACAGGAAGGGGGCCAGGACGGTCCCCTGGGGAGCCCCCACACTGTAGGTCAAGATGTGAGACACACAGTCCTGGGCTCTCAGAACCTGGGGTCGATTTGTAAGGTTGTCCAGGATCCATTTCGCCAGGTCAAAGTCCACACCAGTCTTCTCCAATTTGTCCCTTAAAAGTACCGGCTGTGTGGTGTTGAACGCGCTGGAGAAGTCAAAGAACAAAATTCTGAGCTGCCAGGCTTCTCCAGGTGAGCCAGAGCACAGTAACGCAGGAAGATGACCGCGTCCTCCACCCCAATGGCGGGCCGGTAGGCGAACTGCAGCGGATCAATCGCTGAGCCCACCACGGAGCAGAGGTGGCCCAGGACCAGTCTCTCCAATGTCTTCATCAGATGAGACTTGAGAGCCACCAGCCTGAAGCTGTTGAGGTCTTGAACATGTAGTGTCTTGGGCACTGGTACCACACAGGACGTCTTCCAGAACTGTGGTACCACCCTCAGCTTGAGGCTTAGATTGAAGACATGCTCCATAACTCCACACAGTTCATCTGCACAGGACTTAAGGAGCCTGTAGCTGATGCCATCTGGTCCAGCTGCCTTCCTAGCCTTCAAACTTTCCTTTTTAACAAAGCTTATATTTAGGGCTGACCCTGAACCATCCCTTAGTTATGCTGCTATAGGCTTTGACTGCCTGAGGACTCTCCATCATGGACTGAGCTCCTCCCCCCTCACATGTACTGTATATTCCACCATTGAATGTCACTAACCTTGTGCTCTCTCTGTACCTTCTGCAGGTGTCCCTGGTCTTGTAGCTGGATTTTGCTGATGTGCAGTTACTGGCCCCACCAACCTGCAGTGTCTATTTGTTGTTGTTGTTGTTCTTTTCTCTCTGCTCTATCCACTCACCCCAACCGGTCAAGGCAGATGGCCGCCCAGACTGAGCCTGGTTCTGCTGGAGGTTTTTTCTTCCGTTAAAGGGAGTTTTTCCTCTCCACTGTCACCAAGTGCTGCTCATAAGGGAATTGTTGGGTTTTTTGTAAAGTGACTTCATTGTATTGTGATATGGTGCTATGCAAATAAACTAAATTGAATTGAAATGATATTTTTTCTGTTTGGAGCTAGACAGCAGATGACCTCAGTCCATTAGACTAAAAGATGTTGCTTGATGCCATAAATTCAGTCTTGTCAGGGAGACTCTCAGGTGGCAGGTGGATGAAAACCTGTGGCCACAGACAGGAGCGACATGTAGCACTGTGGGCCAACTATATATATACTATATATATGTGAGAGAGAGAATATTTATATATATATTCTCCTTTAGGATTTTTTGGTTGACAGCAGAATTCATGGTTCCATTTATCACAGCAAGTCCTCCAGGTCCTGGAGCAGCAAAACAGCCCCAGACCATCACACTACCACCAGCATATTTTACTGTTGGTATGATGTTCTTTTTCTGAAATGCAGTGTTACTTTTACATCAGACGTAATGGGACACACACTTTCCAAAAAGTTCAACTTTTGTCTCATCAGAAGAAAGAGAACCGCAGATGCAATATTTGTTTTGAGAATGCTGATGGAGAAGTACAGAGAAGACCAGAAGGAGCTGCATTGTATGTATGACAGGGTGCTGAGAGAGGAGCTGTGGTTTTGTATGAGGAAGTCTGGAGTGGCAGAGAAGTATGTTCGAGTGGTGCAGGACATGTATGACAGCTGAATGACAGTGGTGAGGTGTGCTGTAGGGGTGACAGAGGAGTTCAAGGTGGAGGTGGGACTGCATCAAGGATTGGCTTTGACCCCCTTCTTGTTTGCTGTGGTGATGGACAGGCTGACAGATGAGGTTAGACAGGAATCTCCGTGGACCATGATGTTTGCAGACGACATTGTCATCTGTAGTGAGAGCAGGGAGCAGGTGGAGGAAAATCTAGAGAGGTGGAGGTTTGCTCTGGAAAGGAGAGGAATGAAGCTGAGCCGCAGTAAAACAGAGTCCATGTGTGTAAATGAGAGGGACTCAAGTAGAACGGTGAGGTTACAGGGAGTAGAGGTGAAGAAGGTGGAGGAATGAAAGGAATGGTGGACAAGACAGTGGTGAGACCAGCAATGTTGTCTGGTTTAGAGACAGTGGTACTGAGACAAAGACAGGAGGCAGAGCTGGAGGTAGCAGAGCTGAAGATGTTGAGGTTCTCTCTGGGAGTGACGAGGATGGATAGGATCAGGAATGAGGACATCAGAGGGACAGCTCATGTTAGATGGTTTGGAGAAAAAGCCAGGGAAGCCAGATTGAGATGGTTTGGACATGTTCAGAGGAGGGACAGTGAATACATTGGTAAAAGGATGCTGAGGTTAGAGCTGCCAGGAAGGAGGCCTAGAGGAAGACCAAAGAGGAGGTTCTTGGATGTAGTGAAGGAGGACATGAGGATAGTTGGTGTGGGTGAGGAGGATACAGAGGATAGGGTTAAATGGAGGCAGATGATTCGCTGTGGAGACCCCTGAAGGGAGCAGCCCAAAGGAAAAGAAGAAGATCCAAGCATTTTACACATTTAACACTTCTCTCCGGTCCCACATGTTTTTACATATCACATCCTGGTAGTTTCAGGTCCATCACACTTTCTGTCCCTGAGTGTAACTTCCTTGAAAGTTTGAGGAAAAAAAAACAAAAAACGATGATAATGCAAATATCTGAGTGTTTATGAAGATCTACAGGAGATCACAGGGAGTTAAAATAAACAGATTTGAAAATCACCAAAACCTGAAAACAGGTCTTTTAGATTTGAGGTGACCCACTATGAACAAGACCAAGTTTAACCAAGCTTAGATATGAGTTTTAGGGACATGAATCCAAATACACTAGGCAGTAAATAATGAAGAAATAATGATCTTTTTTCGACAAATCTTACTAAATCATTCGTTTTCTGGAGAACAAAGACAAACAGCTGGTCTCTGAGTGTGGTGTGTATTTGTTTGTGTTCTGTGTGATGAGCAGTCAAGACGACACAGATGAACTGTTGTGCTGAGGTAGTTTATTATTCGGACATTTCCAAGGGCCCAGGACTCACAGGAGTCCAGGAAATGGATTTGCAACCTTAGGCAGCTTCGAATTATATTCTTTTATGGGCGCAGAGTCACTGACAGCACCCCAGTTTATTGGGTACTACTAATGATTATTGATCAATACTAATGATTGATCCTGACTGAATCCTGATAAATGTGAAGCATGTTAGCATTTCAGGCTTTATTTAATCAATTTTAATAATGTAGTTTAAGCTTTAATGCTCTTCTCATTTTATATGGTGTATGTAGTTTTTGTTCATTAAACTCAGCTATTTGACAGTGACTGCTGATATTGTGTTTTCCATGTTACACCTTTCTTTAGCCAAAATAAAAACCAACTGAAGTCCCTGAGCTCCAGTGCAATACACCTGCATGATCAAGAACACGAAGTGTGACTGAAGTAAATGCAGTAACACAGAACTATGAAAACTGACAAAACTGGTCCAACCCCCTGTGTCTGTCTGTTTTCATTCCAGGTAGAGCTCTGACTAATTCCAGCTCACCTGTGTCAGACTGTTCTCTGCAGGTGTCGAGTCCGGAGTGCTGGACTGAACAAACTGTAAGTTTACTTTCACTTTGTCGTTACTAACATCACTTTGTCTTTCGTTGGACAGTCTTTATCTCTGTGTTGTTGGATTATTGATTATTGAGTTAATGGAATCAAATAATCTGCAGAACAGCTAATGTTTATATCCTGTCAGTGTATATTTATGGGAGGGGGAGTTTGGACATTTCCAATGGCCCAGGACTCACAGGAGTCCAGGAAACAACCTCATATAGGCAGATCAGAATTAGATTATTTTATATTTTATGGGCACAGAGTCTCTGACAGCGCAACCGGTTTACAAGTAGAACCCCTTGTCTCCACGAGAGTAAAGTCGGATAAATCAGATTACTGGTGTATCCTGTCACACCTTTCAAAATAAAACATATAGACATAAATGAATCAGAGCTGCTTCCTGTTTCTGTTGTATTGCTGTGTATTGAGGCTGTGGAGAACAGCCTCTCTTCATACTGACAGTACAGCAGGGCTGGCAGCCACAGGAACTTTTTCTAAGGTTCTGTTCCACATTAGTTCAGCCTGGATTTGTTTGATCTGGTCCAGTTGTCCCCAATATAAGGAGCTTAATGAGCTGATATCAGACTGATGGACAGACAACTCACTGGATCACTGGGATGCTGAAGAAAACATGACGAATGAAGACGTTGCTGCAGCTTCATGGCTCCAGCTTCCTCTGCCTCACACTGTCTGACTGCAGTTCACACTGACAGCAAACAGAGAAGCTGATGGTTTTACAGGAGAAATGATGCAAAGCAGGATCTGAATGATTTGTGTCTCCTCTTCAGGTGAAGGGACAAAGTGTGTGTGAGCTGATGTGGATTCAACAGCATGGATCAGTGTGAAGACAGACTGGAGGGAGTCCGTCCCTCTAAACCCAGTCTGTGTGGGGACCATGAGAGCCAGATCGAAGCTCAGAGGTATGAGGATCGAGGAGAGTGCAGGTCTGTCCTCCATGTCAGAGTTTATAAGTTAGTTAAAAGATTGAACATATTTTCATTAATTTTTATCAACACGCGCATTTATCATCTCTGTCTTTGTTACAGGATCCAGCAACAGAGACCAGATTCTCCTCAACCCAGTTGTGTATCCTTCAGGAGCAACCGGTCAAAAGATCATTTCTTTGACTTTAAAGGAGGAAGTCCATCTGCTGATCAGATGTAAGTTGTAACTTTCACTCAGTCTGATTTTTTATAGAAAAGTGTGAGATCTAAAGTGTGTCTGTCATAATTGTCATAAGGACAGAAAACTTCTTTCATACTGGGAGCTGCCCAGTACAACCAGTCTGACACAAACAGATAATGGCTGTAGGTGCCTTGCTCCAAGACTCTGCAGCAGTGTTCAGTGAGGGAGGGAGAGATCTATGTTGGAGCTGTTGGGACTGAACCAAACTGAGCTGAAAGCTACAGACAGCTGCAGACTGAGCTGCTGATTCTCAGTGGGATCAGCAGGACTAGTAAAGCTTTACCACTACAGGAACTCATCTGATTCATTGTTCCCATTCCAAATCTCACTTCCTTTACCTTGTGTTGGTCTCTATGTGGACAGACAGACAGACGTCATGTGAGCTCATTCTTTATGATTCCTCCACAGAGTGGACCAGGAGACCTCACAGGTTCCCAGTGCTCAGTTTGCCCAGCAGCGTCCGACACAGCTGGACTCCGTATTTATGGTCTGTACATGTACAACTACTGCTTTGACATCTGTTCTGTTCACAGTCATCTTCACGCTGCACTTCTTAGACCAGGGTCCAACATGGACCTGATGTTTGGGGGCCATCGTTTTAGTTGGTATTCATACAGTTCTCTGTTCCAGCTGCTGGAGAACCACATTATCACTTTTGTGAAGAACGAGCTGAAGAAGGTGCAGAAGGTTCTGACTTCAGGATCCCCAGAGAGTCAGAGGGAGGATGAGGAGGTGTTGGACGATCAGGATGAAGAGCAGAGGAGGAGCAGCAGAGAAGCATTTCTGAAGATCACACTGAACTTCCTGAGGGGAATGAAGCAGGAGGAGCTGGCCGACTGTCTGCAGAGAAGTAAGAGGTTTTCTATAAAGGTTGAACATGATGGATAAAGGCCATATGTGACATTTCCAAAGTGATGGAGATGTTTCTCTGTGGGGAATAAATCTGTATCTTCATTCTTTAAGGAAATGTTTCTTTGCCTGTTCTTTCAGAATCTCCTGCCATGTGTCGACGTCAACTCAAGTTCAACCTGCAGAAGAAGTTCCAGTGTGTGTTTGAGGGGGTCGCTAAAGCAGGAAGCCCAGTCCTTCTGAACCAGATCTACACAGAGCTCTACATCACAGAGGGAGGGGCTGCAGAGGTCAATGAGGAACATGAGGTCAGACAGATTGATCCAGCATCCAGGAAACCAGACAGACCAGAAATAACCATCAGACAAGAAGACATCTTTAAAGCCTCACCTGGAAGACATGGACCAATCAGAACAGTGATGACAAAGGGAGTGGCTGGCATTGGGAAAACCTTCTTGACACAGAAGTTCAGTCTGGACTGGGCTGAAGACAAAGCCAACCAGGACGTCCAGTTCACATTTCCCTTCACTTTCAGAGAGCTGAATGTGCTGAAAGAGAAAAAGTTCAGCTTGGTGGAACTGGTTCATCACTTCTTCACTGAAACCAAAGGAATCTACAGGTTTGAAGACTTCCAGGTTGTCTTCATCTTTGATGGTCTGGATGAGTGTCGCCTTCCTCTGGACTTCCACAACACTCAGATCCTGACTGATGCTACAGAGTCCACCTCAGTGGATGTGCTGCTGACAAACCTCATCAGGGGGAAACTGCTTCCCTCCGCTCGCCTCTGGATAACCACACGACCTGCAGCAGCCAATCAGATCCCTACTGAGTGTGTCGACATGGTGACAGAGGTCAGAGGGTTCACCGACCCACAGAAGGAGCAGTACTTCAGGAAGAGATTTGCAGATAAGGATCAGGCCAGTACCATCATCTCCCACATCAAGACCTCACGAAGCCTCCACATCATGTGCCACATCCCGGTCTTCTGCTGGATCACTGCTACAGTTCTGGAGGATCTGTTGGAAAGCAGAAAAAGAGGACAGCTGCCCAAGACCCTGACTGAGATATACATTCACTTCCTGGTGGTTCAGGCTAAACTGACAAACATCAAGTATGATGGAGGAGCTGGGACAGATCCACACTGGAGTCCAGAAAACAAGAAGATGGTTGAGTCTCTGGGAAAACTGGCTTTTGAGCAGCTGCAGAAAGGCAACGTGATCTTCTATGAGTCCGACCTGACAGAGTGTGGCATCGATCTCAGAGCAGCCTCAGTGTACTCAGGAGTGTTCACACAGATCTTTAAAGAAGAGAGAGGACTGTACCAGGACCAGGTGTTCTGCTTCATCCATCTGAGCATTCAGGAGTTTCTGGCTGCTTTTCATGTCCATCTGACGTTTATCAACTCTGGAATCAATCTGCTGTCAGAGGAACAAACAACCGCCCAGCTGTCAGAAACTAGAAGGGACCAATCTTCAGAGAAACTCTTCTACCAGAGGGCTGTGGACAAGGCCTTACACAGTCCAAATGGACACCTGGACCTATTCCTGCGCTTCCTCCTGGGCTTTTCACTCCAGACCAATCAGGCTCTTCTACGAGGTTTGCTGACCCAGACAGGAAGTGGCGCTCAGACCAATCAGGAAACAGTCCAGTACATCAAAACAAATTTCAGTGAGAATCTGTCTCCAGAGAGAAGCATCAACCTGTTCCATTGTCTGAATGAACTGAAGGATCATTCTCTAGTGGAGGAGATCCAACAGTTCTTAAGATCAGGGAAACGCTCCAAAGAAAAACTGTCTCCTGCTCAGCTGTCAGCTCTGGTCTTCATCTTATTGTCATCAGAACAAGACCTGGACATATTTGACCTGAAGAAATACTCTGCTTCAGAGGAGGCTCTTCTGAGGCTGCTGCCTGTGGTCAGTCTCTCCAAGAAAGTTTTGTAAGTGTGTAGATGGATTCCTTCATTGTTACAAAAAGACCCTGCAGACTCAACCCGAGAGAAAAAGAACCAAGTCCAGATTTGCCTTTTCTCTGTTATTTCCTCTGCAGGCTGAGCGGCTGTAACCTATCGGAGAGAAGCTGTGAAGCTCTGGTCTCAGTTCTCAGCTCCCAGTCCTCCACTCTGAGAGAGCTGGACCTAAGTAACAATGACCTGCAGGACTCAGGAGTGAAGCTGGTCTCTTCTGGACTCAGGAGTCCACATTGTAAACTGGAGACTCTCAGGTCAGGATTCATCAACCTGTTTGACTGATGCCCAATTAAAATCTGATTGACATCAGTGGATAAACAGCTGTAATCTGTGTGAGACTCTGTCTGCTGATACAATTTGTCTCACAACCATTTATTAAACGTTAGTAGAACTTTCTAAACTTGGAGGAGTTTCTATCATTTTATCAAATATCACAAATGATTTTGAACATATATTTTAAAGTTGGCACCAAAACAACTAACAAAAAATAGAGAGAGAGAAAGAGAAAGAGAGAGAGAGAGAGAGACAGAGAGAGAGAGAGAGAGAGAGAGAGAGAGAGGGTTCTCCTCAACCAGAGCACCGAGTCATTCATTGCTGACAGCATCTTCCATGTGTGTGCGTTGTCTTCCATGTTTTACAGGCTGTCAGGCTGTCTGGTCACAGAGGAAGGCTGTGCTTTTCTGAATTCAGCTTTGAGCTCCAACCCCTCCCATCTGAGAGAGCTGGACCTGAGTTACAACCATCCAGGAAAGTCTGGAGTGAAGGTCCTGTCTGCTGGACTGAAGGATCCACACTGGAGACTGGACACTCTCAGGTATAGAAAACTCTGCTGCTAACAATGATAAACAATATTGTGTTTATGGATCAAATGTCCTAGTGACAGGATGTAACAGGAAACCATAAGGGGCCAAGGATGGAGCCTTGTTGAACACCAGCACTGGACACTGGAAATGCAGCATTTTCTCTGTCCTTTGAATTCATGGTGGATTTGAGTCATATATGAACAATGACACATGTAATAAAAGCTGGTTTGTGCTGACTTGACCCTCTTCTTACTTTCAGGGTGGAGCCTGGTGGAGTCCAATGGTTGAGACCAGGTCTAAAGAAGTGTAAGTGTATTTTTAATGAGATTCGTGACAACAAAGGAGCTTACACTGAACCAAATAACAGATGAGTAACTGCAGCTGTTACTGTCTCACTTTCTTTCTCCATCAGATTCCTGTGATCTCACAATCGACACAAACACAGTCAACGGGAAACTACAACTGAGTGACAACAACACGAAAGCGACTCATGTGGAGGAGGATCAGTCGTATCCTGATCATCCAGACAGATTTGACCACTGGCCTCAGCTGCTGTGTAGTAATGGTCTGACTGGTCGTTGTTACTGGGAGGTGGACTGGGAAGGAAATATTTATTTGGCGGTGAGTTATAGAGGAATCAGAAGGAAAGGAGCCAGGGACGACTGTGAGTTTGGATACAATGATCAGTCCTGGAGTCTGAGATGCTCTGAGGGTGGTCACTTTGCCTTACACAATAACGTACATAGATTTGTCTCCTCCTCCTCGTCCTCTGGTAGAGTAGCAGTGTATGTGGACTGGCCTGCTGGCACTCTGTCCTTCTACAGAGTCTCTTCTGACACACTGACCCACATCCACACCTTTAACACCACATTCACTGAGCCCCTGTATCCTGGGTTTAAAGCCTGGCGTGATTCCTCAGTGTCTCTGTGTCCAGAGTAGCAGACAGTCTCCTCCTGTTACAGAAACTTTCTGACTGTTGAACAGAAAGTCCAGTCTGTCAAATTTCACTCATTGATACTGACTCATACTGTCGTCTTGGAATAATATTCAAATTATTACCAATCCTCAGCTCTGTCAATCGCTTATCAATACTGATGATTGATTTTGTTTTAGTGACATTGTGCTCCTGCGTCTTTCATATTTATAAACGCATTTCGAAGCATCAGCAGTTTCCATCTTTATTGTGAACAGTTGATTACAGGTGTTGTGGTACCAGCTCCAACATTAAAGTGATCAACACAATAATCATTAATAATTAGAATCCAATAATATCAGATCCATTCATGTGAAATGGGCCATTCTGCACAATGAGTACTTTTACTTTGGATACTTCAAGTACATTTGGATGATGGTACTTTTGGATTTTTATCATAATATTTGGAATTTTAGGGCTTTTACTTAGAACATATTTCTACAGAACAGCTTTCACTGACCTTTTGTGATGTTTTTATTTTATGGTCATGATGTGTTTTACTCATCAGTTTGTATTTGCTCCCGTCTCTAACTCAGCTTCTAATGTTTTGTCTCTCTTAAGTTGTTACTTGTTTTACTTGCTTAATGTGGAAAGGACTTTTTGTTTGTAACAATAGTGCTATATAAATACAGTTATTATTACCGTCGTTGTTGCTGTGGTGTTTCTACTCTTACTCTCTTCTACTCTGGTGTTTATTAAACTCACATCATGCAGTTTTTCTTTACACCACATTGTCAAAGATTAATGATTAAAGTGTCTGATCAGCTTTGCAGTGATGGTGGTGAGAAAGATAGAAAAGACATTGCTGCTGCAGCATGGACATCATCAGAGACCGGTCTCACTGCTCCAATAGTGTGTTTCTGAAGAAATGCAGGGCTGCTCCCCTGGAAACTGAATGGACCTCATATCAAACTGCTGTGATGTGGAAACCTGAAAGGTCCAGGTCACAGATGGTGAGAACGGACTTTTCAGTGAAGCAGGAGACGAACCGTTTCCAGCTGTTAGATTTGGAAATAAACATAGTCACATTCATAGACTCTGGATTTTTGAATCAAACACAATGAGAAGATCAAGTTTTTAGAATTTTTATTAAGATCATTGAACAATCAGACATTCAACTAAAATACATTTCAGGCATGTTAAAATTCATCTTTCTGCATCTTTGAAAGTGCAATAAGGATCAAAATGTCAGAGCAACATCATTATCAGTGAATATGCAGCAGACATTAACCAACAAATCCCATCAGCCCCATAGGTCTACATCACATCTTCTAACCTGCAAAACACAGAAACAGGTCAAACAGACAGAAGAAGAAGAAAGTAAATCAGCTTCACTATCAGCTGGTGACAAAGCTTCTACTTTCTGCACATCACTGTGGTGTGTTTGCACCTTTAGTGACATGATGTTACTTTCTTCAGTCTGACAGTCTGAGCAGAGAGAACGAATCATGTTGGTTGATGAGCAGGTTCAGGTTGTTCTTGATGTTGGAAAAATGAGGCTTTATGCCTGAAACTGGTTCATAGTTTGAGAAAACTTGATTCACAAAAGATTTAGCCAAAGTAGTTTCGTCACCAGAACGACAATATGACATGCCCACTTGATGTTGACAGCGGTTCTCATAATTTTTTAGGTAACACACTGGTATAGCACATGACATATACACACAGTGCGTCCACATATACAGTTCAGTATTATAGATCTTATGATTCTTGTATTGTGTCAGCAAATTATCCAGGTCTCGTAAATACAGATCAATGGCATTACTGATTGATTGAAGATAGTGTGATGCAGACTGTCTAGTTCGAGTTTGCAGCCTCGCCTCATGGATCATCATCTGCAGGTGGAAGGAGGCTCCATTGACCCAGATTTTAAGTCCACGGGTGCTCATCTGTCTGTCATGCAGCAGGGAGTTTCTGAGGATGGTGAGTTGACCACTCAGCTGTCGTTCTAGTCTCTGTATTTCCCCTGATAACTTCTGCTCGTTGTTGATGTACACGTAATGGCGATCCAGATACAGTGACATCGTGTCCCGGACAGATGAGGCTTTCTCTTCAGCAAACACACGTCGGAGCAGGCTGTAGGTATCAACTGCAGCAGGTGAGTTGCTTTTGAGGATGAGCTCCAGGATCATGGAAACCACCAAAGCACCAAGTCCAACAGCATTTGGGATCGGAGTGAACCGACCCAAAGCTGGGCCCAGTTTGCTGATGTGGCCTGGTGCACTGGCAACCATTTGCTTATACTGGTTTCGCAGGTTATAGTTAGAGTTGGTCCCTGAAAACATCAGCAGAGACTCATCGATGCCCACGTCTGGTAGAACACATGAAGTCGGAAGTATTTCATTATACATCTGAAGAGATATTCTGTCATAATCCTCTTGTGAATATCCAGCTCCCATGTTTCTTCTCTCAATCTGTGAAGGTTCAGTCAAAGTGCAAATGTCCCAGGACCAAGACCCTGAACACCAGGCAGCTCAGGAAGCACAAAGATACAGCTCAGTTCCCTCATTTCTAACCAGGAGCAGGACACCAGGAACCAATCAGCTCTCTGCAAAATGAGGTGGATTTGTTTATTCTTCTCTAAAGCTCCAGTCCATCCAAAGTCCAGAGGTTTAGAGCAAATATTTATCTCCACAGGACAGAGAAACAACAGCAGGTCAAACCAGATCTGTCAGTTTATTTTTAATTCATATCCAAGCATTTTATTTCACAGCCTGATAGTTTCAGGTCCATCACACTTTCTGTCCCTGAGTCTAACTTCTCTGAAATTTGAGGAACCAGCAACAAGGGATATTGCAAATGAGCAATTATAAAGATCTACAGGACATCAGAAATTGTTTTTAACAAGGAGGATGTTAAAACAAACATCTGGAAATGAGCAAATCTCAGTGAAACTACTTTATAAATTTGGCTGCAAATAATTAAAGCTTTAAGAATAAGATAAGACCTTTATTTGTCCCACAATGGGGAAATCGCCTTGTTTCAACAACAAAGTACAAGTACACAGCAGAGAGCCAAAAGTAGCAAAGATGCAAGATAAATAGAAGTTAAAAATATACTAAGTGGAATAAAACTATAAAGCTACAAAACTATAAGTGTGTACAATATGTGCCTATGGGCATGTACAGCACATGGACATCACTGGATAAATAAATAAATAGCAGGTAAAGTGACTACAGTATATTGCACTGATGGGATTCACCTTATAAGAGTCTGACAGCAGCAGGAAGGAAAGACCTGTGGAATCTGTCCTTCACACAGCCAGGGTGGATCAGTCTGTCACTGAAGCTGCTCTCCAGGGCAGACAGGACGTCCTGCAGGGGGTGAGACTCGTGGTCCAGCATAGATGTTAGTTTAGCCAGGACCCTTCAGTCCAAGAGTCCATTCTCTCAATGTCCATTTCCTGGATTCCCTGGATGCAGAAGTCCACCACCATTTTTCTTTGGTCTTCCCCGCATTGATGAGGAGATGGTTCTGCTGACACCAGTCCACGAAGTCCTGCGTCAATCCTCTGTACTCCACATCATCATCATCAGTGATGAGCCTGACAATTGCAGAGTTGTCAGAGAATTTCTGCAGAAAACAGCCGTCCGTGTTGTGTCTGAAGTCCCAGTGTAGAGGGTGAACAGGAAGCGGGCCAGGACGGTCCCCTGGGGAGCCCCCACACTGTAGGTCAGGATGTGAGACACACAGTCCTGGGCTATCACAACCTGGGGCCGGTTTGTAAGGTAGTCCAGGATCCACTCCGCCAGGTCAAAGTCCACACTAGTCTTCTCCAGTTTGTCCCTTAAAAGTACCGGCTGTGTGGTGTTGAACGCGCTGGAGAAGTCAAAGAACAAAATTCTGCGCTGCCAGGCTTCTCCAGGTGGGCCAGAGCACGGTGAAGCAGGAAGATGAATGCATTCTCCACCCCAATGCCGGGCCAGTAGGCGAACTGCAGCGGATCAATCGCTGAGCCCACCACGGAGCAGAGGTGGCCCACGACCAGTCTCCCCAATGTCTTCATCAGATGAGACATGAGAGCCACCAGCCTGAAGCTGTTGAGGTCTTGAACATGCGGTGTCTTGGGCACTGGTACCACACAGGATGTCTTCCAGAACTGTGGTACCACCCTGAGCTTGAGGCTTAGATTGAAGACATGCTCCATAACTCCACACAGTTCATCTGCACAGGACTTAAGGAGCCTGTAGCTGATGCCATCTGGTCCAGCTGCCTTCCTAGTTTATATTTAGGACTGACCCTGAACCATCCCTTAGTTATGCTGCTATAGGCTTTGACTGCCTGAGGACTCTCCATCATGGACTGAGCTCCTCCCCCTCACATGTACTGTATATTCCACCATTGAATGTCACTAACCTTGTGCTCTCTCTCTCTCTCTGTACCTTCTGCAGGTGTCCCTGGTCCTGGAGCTGTATATTGCTGATGTGCAGTTACTGGTCCCACCAACCTGCAGTGTCTATTTGTTGTTTATTGTTGCTGTTCTTTTCTCTCTGCTCTATCCACTCACCCCAACCGGTCGAGGCAGATGGCCGCCCAGACTGAGCCTGGTTCTGCTGGAGGTTTTTTCTTCCATTAAAGGGAGTTTTTCCTCTCCACTGTCACCAAGTGCTGCTCATAAGGGATTTGTTGGGTTTTTTGTAAAGTGACTTGAGATGATTGTATTGTGATATGGTGCTATGCAAATAAACTAAATTGAATTGAAATGATATTTCTTCTGTTTGGAGCTAGACAGCAGATGACCTCAGTCCATTAGACTAAAAGATGTTGCTTAATGCCATAAATTCAGTCTTGTCAGGGAGACTCTCAGGTGGCAGGTGGATGAAAACCTGTGGCCACAGACAGGAGCAGGACATTCAGCACTGTGGGCCAACTATATATATATATATATATATAGGCTATGTGAGAGAGAGAATGTAAATATATATGTATATACATACAGTGGTGTGAAAAAGTGGCTACTGGAACAAGACACTCGTGGACGAGGGCTGATAACAGAGAACTGTTGGAGTGCTACTACATGAGTAACCCCAGCGATAGGGGCTACATGAAGAGGATGTGGGACCTATGGAAACTCCGAAACCCACCATCCACACTAGGGCCAAAGCATCTAGTAGCTCAGTGCTCCAACATCCGCAAACGGCAGCTGCTATCACAACTAGAGATTGAAGAAATACAACACAAATGCTACGGCAAGGGGGAGCCAGGACGCCAGGTCAGGGGGGAAACAACACCACCCCCACCCGAGATTGGGTACCAAGCCCCAATGACAAGTCCCGACACGCTCAACACAAGAGCAGCTGACCTGAGAGTGAAGATCGTAGGCAAGATGGACACCTGGAACCTCCGCAGCCGGTTACCATGACTAAGTGAAGTACTCTCTGAAAGTCTACTAGAAGATGTGAATGCAGCATTACGAACAATCCCCACTGTGACCATCACTGAGACCAACAAGCTGATATACACCACGGCAACAGTGATCCTTGAGATGCTTGGCCACAGAATACATCCCACCACCAAGGAGCAGTACCCTGCCTGGAGAAGGAGGTTAGAGGCAAAAATAAGGGCAACACGGAGAGAAGTCAGCCAACTATCAGAACTGCAGAGAAGGGGGATGAAGTTGGGTAAGAAATACAGCAGGCTGTCCATACCTGAGGCCCTGGAGACTGCCAAACAACGACTCACAGCCCTGGCCACACGCCTGAAGAGGTACACCAGAGAAATAGAAGCACGGAGAATAAACAGGATGTTCTCCACCGAACCATCCAAGGTGTACTCTCAGTGGGAGGGCAGTAACACAAGGGCAGACCCACCAAGGCTGGAGACTGAACAATACTGGAAAGACATATGGGAGAGGGAGGCATCACATAACACCAGTGCCCAGTGGCTGGCAGACCTGAGAGCAGACCACAGCAACCTCCCTGAACAAGAACCAGTAACCATCGCAACGGCAGATATCCGAGAAAGGGTCTCCAACATGAAGAACTGGACGGCACTGGGGCCTGACATGATCCACGCCTACTGGCTGAAGAAGCTAACTGCCCTCCATGAACGCCTGGCAGCTCAAATGAACCAGCTGCTAATGGATGGGACTCACCCAGAGTGGCTAACTGAAGGCAGGACAGTCCTGACCCTGAAGGACCCCCAAAAGGGAGCAGTCCCATCCAACTACCGTCCGATAACCTGCCTCTGCACAACCTGGAAGCTCCTGTCGGGCATCATAGCGGCTAAGATGAGTAGGCACATAGCTCAATACATGAGCGGGGCCCAGAAAGGAATAGGTAAGGACACCAGGGGAGCAAAACACCAACTACTGGTGGATAAAGCGGTCGCTCGAGACTGTAAGACCAGGCAGACCAACCTGTGCACCGCCTGGATTGACTACAAGAAAGCCTACGACTCAATGCCTCACACATGGATCCTGGAATGCCTGGAGCTGTACAACATTAATAGGACCCTAAGAACCTTCATAAGGAACTCAATGGGACTGTGGAAAACAACCCTAGTAGCCAACCTCAAGCCAGTAGCACAAGTCTCCATCAAGTGCGGCATCTACCAAGGAGATGCTCTGTCCCCGCTGCTGTTCTGCATAGGCCTGAACCCCCTCAGCCAGATCATCACTAAGACTGGCTTCGGATACCGACTGCGAAATGGGGCAACCATCAGCCACCTCCTGTACATGGATGACATCAAGCTGTATGCCAGGACTGAACGAGACATCGACTCACTGATCCACACCACCAGGATATACAGCAACGACATTGGAATGTCATTCGGACTGGACAAGTGTGGTCGAATGATAACAAAGAGAGGGAGAGTTGTCAGGACTGAAGGAATTGAACTCCCAGAAGGCAGCATAGCGGATGTTGAGGGCAGCTACAAGTACCTTGGAATCCCACAGGCAAATGGGAACCAGGAAGAAGCCGCAAGGAAAGCAGCCACAGCCAAATACCTACAGAGGGTAAGGCAAGTCCTAAGAAGTCAGCTAAATGGGAAGAACAAGGTCCAAGCCATCAACACCTACGCCCTGCCGGTCATCAGATACCCCGCTGGCATAATAAGCTGGCCAAAAGAGGACATAGAAGCCACTGATGTCAAGACAAGGAAGCTCCTCACAATGCATGGAGGACTTCACCC